>NC_136707.1:7252849-7852849 GCF_947650265.1 Symphodus melops
CTTTCTCTCTCTCTCTCTCTCTCTCTCTCTCTCTCTCTCTCTCTCTCTGTCTCATCCTGTCTTGTTCACTGTCACACTAACTGCGGTCGATGCAGGAGTCACTCATGTAGAAGCCACCTTGCTTGGAGCACATTTGCCTAGCTGATTTCTTTTTTTCTTTTTTTTTTTCTCCCCTGCTGAGTTGGATGATTGGACGTCTCTTAGATCAAGAGACGAGGAAGGGAGGAACAACAAGTAGCTGCTGCTGACTTCTTTAGAGCTCCTGCACAAGCAGGAGAAGACTTCTTTGAAACATACAGAAATCCTGGAAGGTATTTATACACTTCAAAACAGTGTATTTACAGCCAAGACTAAATGGTTGGTCAATATTTGTAAGGCCAAACGCACATCCAGGTGTGGATTACAGTAGTGGATTTATCCTGGAGCTACATGTGGGCCCCAGCCCCTGAAGCCTGGCTGGGAAATGAAGCCTTTCCCGCGGCTGTAGGAGCGCTGTGGGCAGCCATGGCCCTGGAGGGGCGCTGTCTCCAGCGGGGATCACCGGCCATCATCAGAAAAGGTCGTCAGCGGCGTGCTGCGAAGCATACTCTGGCTCGGGTCACTTCTACTCTTCTATCAAGGACACGCCTACACGGCCTGAGGCATGTGTGCATACCTGGTGGTTCTCTGGGCCGCAGGGCCTTCTGGCTACTGGCCCTCTGCACCTCCCTGGGGCTGCTTTTGTCTTGGTCATCAAACCGCCTACTTCACTGGCTTTCCTTTCCCACACACACACGGATCCACACAGAGTGGGCCAAAGAACTTGCCTTCCCCACGGTCACAATCTGCAACAACAACCCCATACGACTCTACAAGCTCACCAAGAGCGACCTTTACTTCGCGGGCCACTGGCTGGGCCTGCTGCTAGCTAACCGAACGGTGAGGCCTTTGGTTCTGGACTTGCTTCAAGAGGACCGTCAGGCCTGGTTCAAGAAGCTGTCCGACTTCAGGCTCTTTCTGCCGCCCAGAAACTTTGAGGGAACCAACCTGGAGTTTATGGATCGACTGAGTCACCAACTGGATGACATGCTGCTCTCATGCAAGTACAGAGGAGAACAATGCGGGGCTCACAACTTCTCTTCAGTAAGTCTAACTTCTGATGTGTTTATGTCCACTTTCTTTCTTAGAATTTCTCTTCACGTCAATTATGTCAGCTGCTGTTAGAAAGTTGCATTTTACAGTGCTTGATGGGTTTAATGTATTCAACTTACATTCTCTTTTGTTACTTGCACACATTAATGGCAACATTTTGAGGTCATGAAAGACTTAAAACTCAATATACAAGCTGCTTTAACCAGTACTCTGCCTTTCTGTTAGATCTTTCTCCAGCAAATGAGATACTGCACAAAGCAGTATCAGTACCAGGGCTCCCGTTAATTTCATGCTTGTTGGATTATTGCATTTAGAAATCCGAGGTAAAACGCTACATACCATGAATGCTCAATAACATGGACAAAATGAGTTATGAGTGAAGCATAGCTCCAAAAGCTCCATATCAGAACGTTTTTTTTTCTCTCTCTCATATAGCTGTGCATCCCCTGGAGAAGTTAACTGCCTCTGTGTCTGATCACTCACATAATGAATGTCTTCTTTCTGTATGGGTGGTTGTGGGAGCGGGGATTTGTGCGCCCACTCTTCCTTGTGCGCTCCCTTGGCTTGCCTGAACCGTGGCAGATGTTTTCTCTGCGGTAATGTTCAACTCATTTCTGTTCTTTTCAATCTTCTATCTTTGGTCTCGGAATCAGAGAGTGACTGAATTACAAATGGTACATGAATACCTGTGTGCTATGGTTGTGCAGTTTGGTTGTTTTTTTGCTCACTTTTGCCACATGATTTTTGCTTCCCGTTGCTTGAAAGTTATTTTTCACCACATGGTACTTCTAAAACTGTTTAAGATGTATTTCTTCATCCGATGCATTCCATGTATTAGAATAACAACCTGTTGCAACACGCGCATGTATTAGGTGTGGTGTTAAAAGACTTAAAAACATCAATAAGGGAAGCTCTATAGATTGAATGGATCACAGTCCGTTAACAGGTATTAAGTCAAAGATTCATGAAGCAGAATGAAGAGAAAAATTTGCATACCAAACCTGTTTTGCCCACTCCTAGAACGCCAATGCTGCAGTTGCCGCTACCACCATAATATGGCTAAATGTATAAAAGAACCGATCGATTTTTATTGAGGTTAATATAGTCTCAAGGTTTAGTTGAGAAAACACAACAAATTTTCAAACATTTCAAGCCAGACAGTGTTATTTAGCTATTCAATGCTCCGTAACTGGAGTGTCCTTAAAATGCAAAGTGATGCGATTATGAGTTAAGCTTTACCGTACTCTCACAAGCCAATTTATCAAACAGTTTGTTTTCTCTTTCATCGAATATTTCTTCTTCTTTTGGTGACTTTTTGATGAACACATGTCTCAAGGCCAGTCTGCTTCTCATTGTGGTAGATATAACATTTCACATATAAAGACAACTCTTGATCCTGTAAAAATAAGATGTACCTAAAAAGAAATCCTAAAAAATCTGAAATTGTTTTGCAATTACACGACTTGGAATAACAATTATTAACTATGAATAACAACTTACTTGCATTATCTTTATATCTGGTTGTGAAGGGCATTGTCAGAAATGTATTTAATGCAGTATATAGAAAGTTGTATTTACAACTTCTCAATGGGAAAAGATAATCAAGTTAAAACACTGAGCAACTTTAGACACAGCAGATTCCTCTGTTTATTATTTTCCAATAATTCTTCATGATTTCCTTAAAACCGCTCAAATAAGTTGACTCCCTGGAGTTGAAAACACAGTCTCTTGATTGCCATTTGCATGTGATAGCAATGCTGGAAAATCAACAACAACAAGCATAAAAGTGATCTCTTCAACTACTTAAAATCCAATTAATCTAGTGTCTGTATTCATTTTTTACTAGTTCATGGTCAGTAATTATTATTTGAAATGCAATCAAATTGGATGCATTTTGTTTATTTTTTTTGCGCTGCTGTGGCTGGTGCTGATGTGTTTATCTCATCATTTAGGGCATTTGCAATCTGTCAGAAAAAACGCAAAGTGCATCAACCTTCCGCCTTGGAAATGAAGAACTTAATCAGGGCCACTCTCTTACATCAGTATCTATTATCAGGGTTTGAAGCAACAGCATGCAGGATAATCTAAGCAATTTTTTTTCTTCAGATTTTTTTTCATCAATTTTCAAACAAGCACTGCAAGGTTTTGCAGTCTGCTTTGTTACATTAATGTTTGCAGGATATTCTTTAATGTAAAGGTAATGCATCCAGTAGTAGGTGTGCATTTTTTAAACGCATTGTGAAGTATGCATGAACATGCAAAGCACTTATGCAGACCTAAAATGTACTAACACTGTGCCCAAGCTGCCCAAACATTTTGTTAGAAAGAATTTAGCTGCAATGAAGTGAAAATCATCCTCTGAGAACAGCCACTGTGGAACCTTAAAAAACCAATCTGTACACTCAAACAGAATAATCAGTAAATCCAAACGTGGTAAGACTGTTTAGGACAAGGTTCCTGCTACAACTCTGCTTCAAACCAATACGCTCCGTAAAATCTCTCCAGTTCCAGCCCTAAACTCTCCGAGACCTGCAGGGTTCATATTCTCAGTTTGGATATTCTGGATGTAGGATGACTTTGAATTTTGTGAACTGAATTGGATTTGCCCGTATGTTCTGGAGAGATAACTTCCGAAGATAATTTTGCTCCTTCTAAAAAAACCCTGGGAAATGTGAAAACTCCCGACAAAAAAAAAGTTGAGTACTAGGGATGTAAAGATTCACTCAACTCCCTATGCGACTCACAATACAATTCTTTCACAATTTATTTTTCAATTTTTATTTATTTTATTTTATTTTTTTTAAACTTTACTTAATGCACTACTTAATTTCTTTGGCTCTTACACTCATTTGGACGAGCGAGGCTACAAACCCTTTTGTTAATACCGTTTGCCTTTGCAGCTACCATGATAACGATATGCAGGGTCAGAAATTAACTTTCTGACTTAACGGCCAAGGTGGCATTTAGGTGAAAGAATTCACTAGAACAGATTTAAGTCACAGAATTGTTAGTTTCATCAAATTAAGAAATTGAGAAATTTAAAAAATATACATTTCCTGACCTTTATTTTTGAAATTGACAGTAGTTTCCCAGACACATCCCTGCTCCCCTCTTAACCTTATTCTTCGATTTGAACCTTGACACCTTTATTTTCGAATAAATGCTCCAAATGTATCTTTTCATCCATATTGAGCATTCATTAGCTCGCAGCAGCTCTACTGCCTGCAACATAATTTGTTTTCAACTACACTTGAAAACCCCAAATACCACTCATATTTATATGAAACTGCTTATTTGACGATTTTAGTTCCCATAAGTGGATTGGTTTCTTTTTAAAAGGAGAAGAAAACATATGCGACTGCCAGAATTCAAGTTAAAATATGTTTCTTGTAGTGCAGTTTGAATATTGTAGTTGTAACAATAAGAGTATGTGGGATTTGTTCATTTTTTTCACTTTGCAGATAGCCACAAAGATGCCCCAGCCTTGCTTCTTCCTCATCTGGCTTAACCTCAAAGGGGGTCTGATGCTGTTAACGGGTCCTCAGTGAGTTTGCTAATCTCATTAGCCTGCTGCTGCAAGTCAGCAAAGACTCCCGGAGGCCTATTCATTATCACTGCATTTACAGCACTGTCACTCTGAGACCAAAACAGGATGAAACAACCAGATTAAACCAGGGAAGAGAAGCTCACATGCACATAGCTTGCAAGTATATAAGCACTACGTCTCCTCGGTTTGCTTCTGACCAGATTTGTGTACCTGCACACACAGTTGTCGTGCAGAATAAGTGTGAAATCCAAATGTTAAAGGATGATAGGAATTACAGGCTTACGAGTACAGAGGACACTTTGAAGCTGCCAAGCATGTGCGTGGTTTGTCAGGGAAGGAGCAGGAGAAGGTATGGCTAGAGGTTAGGAGTGAGAGATGGTATGGGAAAAAAAGCGTCTGGGTGGGAATACAAATGTGTCCCATAACTCCAGCCAAGCTCTCGCAGCAGCAGGATTTCATGTCTTGCATCTAATGTATCACACTGAATGGGAACAAGTAGAAGGCGGGCTAATCAATAAATCTATTAGCTTCGCGCTGTAGAATATGGTGGTCCATTTTGCTCCCACATCTCTGATACTGATCTACTCTTCGCTAAATTTAACAGTGGGGTATAACAGCTGGAATAATGCGCCAAAGGCCAAGCAAACCATTCCAACCTTCCACAATAAAATGTAAGTACTACCTTTATCAAACCCCACCTAGCTAAGCCTCTCTCAGCGGCACAGATACACATCTCCCCCTTTTTTTCCGAGCTCCATGGAGAACTAGATATCTGGGCCTGCAATGACAAATGAAAAAGTGCTCAGAGTCGGAGAGCAGCAACACTCCAGGCAGGGTAAGAAAAAAAAGGTGAACCTCTCTGCCTGGCCCCTGTAATGTATCAAGCACGTCTCTAGAGAAATCAGCAGAGCCAGAGTAAGACCGTACTCTGCTTGTTTGCTTGGGTTCTGAATAGTGAATTTTACAGGGGCAATACTGGTTGTCAGATTTAGTGTTATTAATGTTTCAGTAGTTTTTATTAAAGCTGTTGTAATCAGGTTTTTATAGCAACAATTTATCACGATTGATAGTGCTGCTGCTGCTTCTTTAAAGCTGCAGAGAAGAAAAAAAAAAGACCTTTTAATGTCTTACAGCTCTTTGTTGTTTTTTTGCCCAGCAACTTCTCTCATGGACAACAAGGCTCTTAGAAGCACTCAATGGTAAACAGAGGTAACTCGTAGCTTGGAAACACGGCAGATAAATTAACAGGAAAAGAGACATGTTTCCCACAGGACTAAAAATGGGAGTAAATATTAGACTTTCATTCATATGGAGGCGAGAAACATCGAAATCAAAGCCATAAGTTGCTCTCGTTCTGCTCAGTGCGTGAATATGCAACTCAAGGTACTTGTCATATCAGTTTATGAGGCGGTAAAATGCTCCTGCTGTGTTTGCAGGTTGTTTCTGCTGCCTGCAAGATGCCAGATAGTCACTTTGTAATGGGTTGGATGTTTTCTGAGCAGGGAAGATTTCTCTCAATACTTCGACATTAAACTGAAAGAGTTCAATATTGCAAAGTGCAAGAAGTTCTCTCCAGTGTTGAATTTAGACTGAAAATGTTCCTAAAAACAAACCATATGCCTTATTGCAGCTAGTTTTAATTATTAATTCTTTCACTTTCCTGGCCTTCTGTTGATACTGTGGTTTGACAGCAGTGTCTAGTAGCTTGGATGTTGACTCTAACCGCTCTCCGGGGTCACTCAATCTCACATCTTATTCCTCTCACTGGTGCCCTTTTGCTGTAAAGCCCTGCTTTATGAGAAGGCAGCTGAGTCAACTTGGCATCTCTCTGCTGCTCTATACGATGTGTTGATGAAATACATGTCAGAGCCTGGATTGTTCAGCAAGAAAACAGCGATCTCATTAACCTAGTCTCAGCTTTTTTTCCCCCTCTGCAGGGCTAATTACTTGCAGTTGTATTATCAGCACCTTGAGTCAAATAAAAAATCTGCACCACCTGTTGACCACCTCCTTTCTTATGTTCCACAACAACCATATAAACGCAATTAGGAGACAGACAGAGGCTTATTAAAGTCAAGGCCTCCACAAAGCCTGGTCAATCAGCTCTGATCCTGGAGGGGCTGCTGAGTGAGTTTTAAGCACATCCGGTATTAATGCAGGGCTGTACTTCTCTCGTTTGTCATTGACCTTTTCATTTGGGATTCTGTAAAGCAAGACCATAAGCTATTGATCTGCTGTGAAATAAACAAGAGTGGGAGTCAGGTATAAGCTGCAGAAATCTCATTAACAAAGGTGGCCGCGTGCTTACCGTGCTCTGCACCCATAATCCAATTTCCCTCATCAGAACAAATGGCTCAAGTGTTTTCATGAGCTACAACTTCCAGAGTGTATTAGAAACCTCAACAGTGCTGTGTCTCTGTATAAATGGCTGAGGTGCTTGTCACTGATGTGCACCACTCTCTGGATGCTGCCAGCATCCAATTGGTGTTTGACAGCGAGCCATAGGGCAAAGCTAAGTGTCACAATAATCTCCGGGTGTAATGCAAGCCTTGAATGCAGACGTAAAGACTATAGATTAGTATGCATAAGGTCACAGAGTTGCATAAAGCAGAAGACTTGTAAAAGGTTAGTGTTTGAAATAGAAAGCTAATGGATTCAGTTCTCCTCCATGAATAAGATTAGCTGAAGCTGTATCACATCTGCAGCGCACCTTATGAGCGACATGCATAACTTACAGCAGATGCGAGCCGCGCATGTGCTCCCTGTGTGTTCTGTGAGGGAAGAAAACAAACGTGCGTTGTTTATGTTGGAAAAAAGTGATGACGGATGACACAGGCGATGATTGCGGTGTTTGAAAAGCGAGTACGCATGGCTCACTCGACCTCACGCCTCATCATTCACTGAATTCCCTCATGCCTCATCTCCCTCATGCACATACACACAAACACACACACATGTCCTTAAGATATGCATCTTCCTTTCGCCCACGACTCAAATCTATATTCACTCACACAACCTTTGGCAGCAAACATCCACCCACAGTCCTGTCTCTGCATTGTATGCATGTGTAGAGTACAGTGAGAGGATTTGGTAATAGGGACAATATAAGACGCTTCTGTTATTACAGTGTACAACAAAGACTCCACATCATTAAAACGATCTTTAAGATTACCCTGCAGTTGCATCAACGACTTTCTGACACAAACTCAATCACAACTAAACATTCTGAGCTTTGCAATGGTAAAATGTATTGCAACGTGTTTGTATTTGATTGCAACATATTGCGCCACTTGATGCAGGTAATGTTATTCTGTGTGTAAAACAACATGGGGTCCAAATCAGTATTGTTAAATCCCACCATAAGCTTAACTCATTAAATCAATGACACTATTTTGAAGTCATATTCATGTCTTTTAGAATGTCAAAACTATGTCCAAACCTATCCTCATGTCTCCACTCGATCAACGAAGTTAGCATGCATCCAGTAGACCATTTTCGAAGCTCATGAATCTAGGTCATGAAGTAACATTATTATCACATCATCTTTGGCTTGTGTCGCTTAGTGATAGAGTCAATTGACTCACAACCGCCTGATCCCCAGCTCCACGTGTCAAAGTGTCCTGAAACAAGACACTGAATTCATCTTTGGGACAAAGCTATCTCCTCTTGGACAATCATTTTAGTTCAAATGAAACCCAGTGTCAGGGTTTCAAACTCACAATATGTGAACACAATATCAACCAATCATTATTTGTAAAGAGCCAGTTCATTGGTTATATCAAGACACTTTACGAAAGAGCAGGTTATGACCATACTCAATAATGGGGGAGCTGGGATTATATGCAGGAAGGATTTTTTAGTATTCCACACTTCCTTGCCACTGGGGATGGAGGTCGCCGCATGCTGTACATGAATGAGGACGGCACAATAGAGAAAATGTGGACCGGTCAGTGTCAGATAATGAAAGTAAACCCTTCAAAGAGAGAAGAGTGGAAGTCAGAAGAAAAGAATCCATGTACATTAATGAATCATTGAGTTATTGTTGTGTTCACTTCATGTAGGATGGATGGAAGCATTAGAAAATAGTTTTATGAATTGTGAGCTCACACATCAAGGCAGACTTGGTCATACTGTATGGTCATTTACAAATATATTTAATAAGATAACAGCCAAGTTAGCTTTATTAACATTTAGGGTTAGTGGACGTGAATTCTCTTTAAAATCAAGTGATTAACCGCAGGCCAAACGAGCACCTATACTAAGCTTCAAAGATGTCGGACAGTTTCGTCCAAGATAATCAAACTATTCATTAACTCCAGTAAAGACAGTGAGTTCAGTATTAGAGGAACTTTAACTTAAAGGTAGACAGCCTTTCATGTTCTAATATATCTTCTGAACCTGTAATTTGATAAAAGTTTACAAGCTTTTACAATGTCCATCCTTGTACTTGGATGGCCTGTTTAAGGTTCTCTGAGCACCTTCTCCTCGTCTCTTGTTAGAAGCACAGGTAATATGAACAGAGCTGGGGGAGTCCACTGGACTTGTACACGGTGCTGACTCTAATAAGGTCTTCCCAGTGTGTAATACTGACTCTGTCTGAGGCTCCTCATAGTTGTACCTTATCATGTGACAGGAAGCAATCAGTCTGAAGCCACATACACACACTCATAGACACACACACACACACACACACACACACATAGACGCACACACAAGTGGCAGTAAGAGACGCAATGGCTAACTTTTTTAGCTCTTCATCTCTTACTAACAAGAGCCCTGATGGCTGTCTAAGCTTAAATCATGTTTTTTTTTCTGCATCTACAACCTTAAGTTATACGAAGGATGAATTGCAGAAATAGGGAAATGCACTTACACATGATTTCATTTGGCATTTGTAAGAGTTATATTCCATTTTCTAACACGTTGGAAAAACGCCAAGAACATCTTTCCAATTCATTACATCCCACACACTTTCCAGACTCCTGTTTCCCCTCTCTCAAAATGACATTGTCATGGTATTGCAGTTGCCGTCGGATACTAGAGCTCACGGGGTGTTTGACTGTTTCAGTATGCGTGCGTTTGACCTTTACCAGGTTATTTTTATTCTCTTCATTCTATGGAGCGTGGGTTGAAGTCCACCAGGATTTGGCAAACCACCAGGATATTGAAGTTTAATTGGAAATGGCCTCAGAAAGAAAATAACCCCAGAACCTGAGCAAAAAAAGCCCCTTCAGCCATGTTATATACTGTACATTAACCATGCTGTTTGAATCTCACCTAGCTGCACCCACTTAATTCAGTTCTATGCATAACTGACGTGCATTACAAAAACTGCTTCCAGTTTGATCAAAGACTTTAGGAGCATGATGGTGCCAGTGTCGGCTCTGTGCTGTAAAACTGAACAGCCGTTTCATCTCATTTCTCTTGCTGTTATCAGATTGCTGCATGCAATGCTGCTCCTATGTCACCTAGGAAATGTGCCTGCTGGCAGATTTTTTTTTTTCATGGCTACTTGTGCTATCTGTTCAAAAACAGATTCCCTTTACTCTTTCTTCTTTCCGACTCCAAATCAGGAGTTTAGCAGTCTCAAGGTGTGAGAAGGAGTTTAGAAGTCTCCAGGTGCGACAGTGAAATTGCAGCCATAACCTTCAAATTATAGCTACTTTTTGTGCCTTTCAGCAAGCTCTTAATCCCCACTTCTGCTGGATGCTTCTGAGATGGGTCTGTGAGAGAGTGAGCGAGTAAGTGCGAGAGAGCACATGTGCAACTGCAACAGTTGGCAAACATCAGACTTCTTGATGCAAACCGGTTTGAAGAGTGATGGAACACGACGGAAATATGAACAAAATAGGAAGTGTAGGGAAGTTTATTTTTGCTTTTCCCTTACAAGACTCTGAAGGAGATATCAAGAGAATCACCTCCTGACAGTCCATTTTAAGAGCACGCTGGTTCAGCTTGATACCGCTGCGTTCATATGCTCACATCCACATTTCTCACGTAAACCTTCAGCTTTGTTCTGACTTGAGACCTCCTGGGGAATTTCGCGGTGAGCCTTCCTGACCTGTTGTGTTGGAGTGGATGCTGTTGAAGGCTTAATCCATATTTTATAGCTTTTCCATGTGTCAGTTGCTCAGAATAGGATTCTCAACCAGCCAGTTTGAAATTAACCACATCAAATACATCAGGTGTTTTGAGGTGCAGATAGCTGTGAGTATGCATTTAATCACGTTACACACATTCAGAGGAGTGTTCATAATTAAAATGTGGTTTCCTTTACGCTTGGGATTTCTGTAAACCTTGAATATTAAATCCCTCCCTGGAAGACTGAAAGGAGTTCATCTATTTCTTTTTCTTTTTTTTTGGGGGGGGGGGGGAAAGCAGGTCCTGGTGGTTTTGTAAATGAAATGGGTAAACAACTAGAAAAAAGAAGTGGGCATCAAGAGGCAAAAGAACAGTACAGCTTGCCAGATTTAACCTTTGCGATATCAAAGGGAAAGAGCTCTCCGAGAGGATCCGTCAATAATGTAACAAGCTGACTGTCTCTTGCTTTCCGTGTTTGTGCCTCTTCTTCAGACGTGAATACCTTTAATGAATAATGGAGACACCCGGAGCAATTCGCAGCAATTCATCCTCTCTACTTGACAGCACACTTTAATCTAGCTTTACCTTCTCATTCTCAGCCGCATGCTGTCATGTATACATATAAATATATAAATGTATATTATATATATTTTTTCCCCCTAGTTTATACATATTTATACATATAAACTAGGGGAAACATCTTCTTGTTTACATCAGCACTGGGCGTTTCAAACATTCAGTATATTACAAACAGACTCGATTAAAGAGAAAACCTTATACTGCTCGACCCATTTCGAAAACATTTTTCATTGTTGTTTTTGGTCTTTGTCTGTGAAGGATATTAATAACACACTGCAGAGTGTGTTAGTATGTTTTGGGTTCAGTCAGTTTGTGGAAAACACGTCTTCAGCGTGGAGTGATGCAATTTGAAAAGAGAGATAAAACAATTGCTTACCAATAAAGATTCTGAAAATTTGAATCAAAAATACCTGTGACACTTAAGGTCACAATATTCACCCACCACATTAGCATGCTAACTAGCAACACACTCGCTGTACTATTCGTACTTTATTATACCATTAGTACCACAATTTATAGCTGATTGGCCATTAACTAAGAGTTTGCCCTCAACACCCTGTTGACCATGAATAAAACTGACTTCAGTCACTCTATGGGTGCTGGGTTACTACACATCCCTCAACGTGAACAGCCTGGGTTTGAATTTGACCTGTTGCTCTGAAATCACCCCCCCCTCTCACACTCTCACTCTCTCTTCAATTTCTGACTCTTTCCGCTGTCCTATCGTAAAAAGGCACAGGAAGACAAAGGTACTTGATAATGTATAACCTATAGTGTTATACTGTAATAACAGAAGCGTCTTATATTGTCCCTATTACCAAAATGGCAGACAGCAAAGCAAAACTTTGTACTACTGTTCACAGGGTTTCGAACAAAAAGCAGGATCAGTTCAAATTAATGCTAAATGTTGGGTAGTTTTGCAGATTCACCAGTTTTATGGAAAACAACCATTGAAATGGAAATCACAAAGCAAAGTTCCATTTGCTTTGTGATTTTAACAAAGTTCGTTGTTCACCATGTATTTTTTTCTGTAAAGATGTAGCGCCTCCCTTTTGACAAACCTATTCTCTGCAGATAAAAAAAAAACCCCAGATGGACAGAGACATATTCTGGTAGAACATTCCTGTTGTAAACCTCTATAGCCACTCCTTCACTATCACTATGCTGGAAACACTGATGGATGTAACAACAGAATGTAGTGCTTGGCGAAGACATTTAACTGGGAGCCTACTGTGAGCCTACTGTTACTGGAGAAAATAGAGCCTTGTTGAGGACTATTTTCAGCGGTGGATTAATCCTCATTTGGCGCTCTGGAGAGTTTTTTTCTGGCATCAGGGCAGTGAGTGGGGCATTGAGTCACTGCAGTGTTGTGGCTCACTGATTTTGTGTTTTTTTTTAATGGACAGCAATGGAGTTCATTGGGTAATTGGATTTGTCTACAACCAAAATAGAATTTTTGGGGGGGCTTGATGTCACAGGGTAATCAGCTATTTCAACTTTTGACTCCGAATAACTGCTGAACTGTATGTCATACAGGCCAAGTCCAGAAACATGTAAGCAACTGTAAGTTACATATTCAAATGGTATACTCATTTATTCACTGACATGCATCTGATCAATTTGGTGGCAGCAATTTACAGATATGCCCTGGCACTGGGTCTGCTTCAAGGGAAATTTCTGCACCCGTAGCACTTCAATTAGAAGAGAAGTTTTTATTCCTTTATATTATTCCTTTCAAATAATTATTTTCCTCATAATAGACTGAAAGACTTTGCTGTCTGAGAAAGCCCACTCAAGGTTTGCAGCACTGTAAATTATCTCCCACAATGCACTCCTCAGAGTGCAAAACCCGAGACTCACTTTCCCAAAATGAAAAAGAAAAAAAAAAAAAACCCGATTGATTTAAAAACCAAACTCGAACGATCCCTCCATGGATGGAGATGTGAAGAGACACATCGGCCCTCGGTAGCTCATAAGCATTATCATCCATGTCTCTGTGGCATCGTGGGCACAGGTGGCACTGTGTCTTTTCTCAAACCCCTATGGCCTATCTTTCACAGGCGTAGAGGGATATGGACATCTATTAGCACTTCCCCTGCTGTGCCATGCAGTATGTGTGTGGGTCAGGAAGTGTGTGGGAGGCTTCTGCTGCAATTTAGTTGTTTTATAATTAACAAAAAAAAAACAGCAAGGAGGATTACTTGACTTTATCCTAGAACAAATTAGTTTTTGTTTTTCTTCTTAGAATAAAGATATCTGCATCTCTTCTCTATGCTTACACACCATCCTGAGGAAGATGTATGCTTACTGTGTGCAAAGACACATACTAGCATGGTAAAAGTAGACACTATGCACAGAAATGATTGCACACACATACACAGGGTTCAGTGAGGCTTGCAGATACCTTTACAGTAGGTTAAATGCATTCATGCAGGCTAAACATAATACAGAGTAGAGAAGCACATACAGTGAATGCACATAATGTCAAAACCAGAGACGCAGGCACAAATTGTAACATGTTCTAATGCAGAGGCAGTACAGGCTGTAATCACTCTTACCAGCTTGCTATAGGCTCCATATATGAGCAGCACTTATAGCCCCCCTCACTGAAGCTGTGCTCACTGCCACAGCAGAGAAGGCAGTTTTCTTATCATGACCGTCCTCAGCAGATCTGTTTCTCTGTATTTGAATAGCGTTAAATGTTCATAAATAGTACATAGAACCGAAGCATGCAATGTTTTTTTTAGAGTTATCTGGTTACACAGAGAAAAGCGATTTACTGACAAAACAGGGCTGGTGGACACTGTCACATCAGCATAAAGCCTGAGATTTGAAAATTGCAATACTGACCTCTTCTCACCTTGACAGAAAGCAGCCTAGAAGTCATTTTTTGTTTAAAAGTCTGCAGTAAAAACAGATAGACCCAGCCTATCACATCAGTTGGATATGCTCAGGATATGGTCTGTGTTCCAGGCTTTAATGGCAACCCTTAACTCGATGGATAATATGGAAAAACATAGATTAGCTTTGTTTAAGGATTGTTGAGAAAAACCCATGCCCATACTTGTTGTCATCTTTTTTAAGCGTCTTGACACGTATTGGTTTGTTTCGCTTCCAAATGAAAGAAAAATCCAATTTATTCAAGCACTCCTTGGTTTGGAACAACCACGCTAACATGCATTTGCTTGTGCCATATTAACTTTACTTAAATAGCTCAAAATCCTAAATTGGGCTGCAACAATTGTGTTTTTTTGTTTTGTTTGTTCTTTGGCAGCAAAGCCAGACATTATGTGGCTGTCAAAGTTTAATCTGCATTTAATGTAATATTCCTTCGTACTGTATTTCAATTTGTCTTTTTTAGATTTTGAAGTTAATTGTCACGTGACCTCCAGTTAAAGAACTGGAGGTCACGTGATTCTGAGCCAATCCACATCAAGCAAATCGTGTAGATCTGAATTCACAATTAGTTAAAGTGGTTTGGACATAATGATGATAGATTAGGTGTTTGACTACCTCATTTTTGTTACACATCCTCCTGTTTTGGAGCAGCCATCATGCCTTTGGAGATAGGTTTCCGACTTCCTGATTTAATAAAGTCTAATACTCCCCTTTTGCTCTTTGTTTGGTCTCACCCATTTTTACCAATCCAACATGTGGCTCTTGATGCTTCACTCAGTTCACCGCTAGATTTCTGTGACTGCTGCTGCTGCTGAGCAAGGAGTGTGTAGTGAGACTTTAGCGCATTATCTCTGAAACCCACCACCTGCTGTGTCTGGAAATCGAAGTATTGAAGTTTTGGAACCACATTGTGTGCTCCTTAAAAATAGTGACTGGCTTGGCTAGAGTTTTAAACCCAAGAGTTGAAAAGAAGGGAGATTGTTCCTGTTGTTTACTCACTCATACTGCATCCAGAGAGAGAAAAAAAAAGGTTGGGCTGAATATATTTCTGAAAAAAACTGGACGTAGTTTTTATTTTAATTTTAATTTTGTATTAGTTGCAAAATATCTATGTCCATTATTTACCTCTAAAGCTTTACCTAAGATTAGAACAGCTATTAATTTCCTTGAGTAAGTCATTTTCAACCGCCAGTGGAAACCCTGTTGCATCAATCGCACACCTCTGCTCTTGGAGCATGAGAACGGTTTACACCCTCCCTTCCTTCACTCTGCATTTCAATCCTTGGTCCTCGTCACATCATGGCTTCCCCCGAGGCTTTGTGATTTGCAGATAGAAGGGCAGTTCTTGACAGCAGTGTTAAGCAGAGACCTGGCTGTTCTTCTGAAGGACAGGTGCATCTCATCCCTGGAGGATTTCCTTGGATGGGGCACAAGGAGAGGACACGGCAGAGTCACCGTCACTGATGATGACAGCGTTTGAACCACTTTGACCACAAGAGCTGAAGAGCTGGACGCCGTGTTGCAGAAGTAAGACACGATGTGTAAATACACTAAGGTGAGTCTGGGGGAGGAAGAAGGTCTGAAGCCGCAACTGGCTTACCCCAGACACGTCAAGCGTTTTCCCTGTTATTATTGATGACCTCAGGAAAGAATCAACTTTTCAAAGTCATGCATGCCAAATTCAAATCCCTCTGCCTTTGCCTCATAACCAATAATAATGTGAAAACCTCGCTGGATTCCTTTTTAAGTGTACTCTGTCTACTTCTGTATGAAACAAACGGTCCAAGTGTTGGAAATGAATCCTTACCATGGCTGTTTAACTACTGCAGGTAGGAGTTTATTTATCTTACATTTTCTCCCCAGGTCATTCTTTGAGATTGTGTTGCACCTAACCTGCAAGTGGCAAAAAAATTGGCAAAAAACCTTGTAAACAGAGAATCTCTTTCCAAAAACCTCAAACAATACTGTATATTGCACATTACGTTTATCACACTAGATCCCCATAGAAGCCTATAAAATAAGAGAAAAAGAACATCATGATGCTTTTAAACATATGCAACAAAATGATGTTGTTTTTCTATTTCACATACACCATCCCGCTCCGACTTTGCAATAAATCGCCCCGGTCGAAGAATTAAAAGGGTCATTTACATAAATGTTAAACCAGAGCTAATAAAAACATGGGATGATTACGCATTAGCTTGATTTCACAGCTCCTTTAGCAGACGACAGCTGCAAGTGGATTCAACGCTGCATAATTTTCTGAGGTCACTACTGCACTTTACACTGATTAAATATGTGCAGCGAGAGCTGGTGCAGACCGACTTCATCAGAAAAGATAATTTAACAAAAGACTGCGCATTCGATGTTTCAATAAAGGTGTCACCAGTACAAATCCTCTTTTGTCTCACTCTTCTCACACCAAGAAGTTGGGAAAAGTCTGTTTTTGTCTTTTTTGTGAATGTGCAGAAAATATTTCGTTTCAATTTGTGACTTCCAGCATTCACATTTAGCAAACATATATTAATGTTTATTATTTAACAAATTATAAAGGCTGCTGATTTGATGAGTTGGCACATTGTCGATTATTATATGATATGCAATTGACTGAAACAAAATCCAGAACAAGATGCTTTTTATAAATGTAAATAAGCGTAATAAAATCTGCTGAAATGTGTCCAGTTGAGTAACAGGCAAGCAACCAATCAGTAGCAATCTTTTTCTTCTGGCACGTTTTCAGCGTTAAACAAATTGCACATTGATTGAGTTTGAGTTCAATCATTTGATATCATTTGTGACATGGGCTTTGTTGTTTGTTTTCTGCCTGATTTATTAGAAGCAAGTAAATTACACATTTCTGCAGTTGATACAGCCAATGCCTCAAACAACCGAACAATTACAGGAGGTGTCAGAAAGAGGTTCTAATTAATTATGTATCACTTCCCCTCCTCTCCCTGATGACACGATCAAAGGAAGAGCTGTAATTGAATGTGTCATCTGTTCTCAGTTGTATTCCTCAAAAGACTGAAAGACTTCTATGAACACTCAGGTAGCAGCATTTTTTCTTCTCTTCTTGTTCAGTTAAGGCTCCAGTCTCACACCTTTACCCTCCTTGGTTTCACTTCTGTGCTATTATATTTTTTTGTCATGAGCCATCCCTGTCTCTGCCCCTCCACCTGTCATCCGGAGTTAGCATCACTTTTCAGGCCTGTGAATGTGTGACAGGTGGTATTTTGTCAGTCGTGTCCAAACATCATGCCATCCCCCTAGTCTTTCTGTCATTCCTCTGGAGCGGGTTCCTTCATCTACCAGCAGGCTTGTGGAGCCAAAATGGGGGGCAGTACGCCAGAATCCTCACCCGAGCCTCTCAGGACTGCATCAGGGAGATCAGAGAGGCTACTCTGCTGTCAAATCTCTCTCCTCCATGCTGGGGCTCAGCTTGTGCGGGTGTGGGAAAGTGGGAGATACAGACAGATATGGAGTATGGGTAGGTGGGTAGGTGGGTGTATGGACAGATGTATTCCTCTGTTTTTTGTTGACAATTCTGTTAATCTTTCTAGCAGCAGGCCCTTTATAAGAGTTATGTCTATGCTGGATGATTCAACACCAATTCTCCTACCAATGTTCAGCGTCAGTGTTGTAAGTATTTTGCCCTTACCAGGGAGGCGGAGAGTCAGTGTCAAGGTCAAGTTGGTGGGCGTGTGGCATGCACACCAAAGGTTAAAATTCAAGTCCCAACACTAACCTCTCAATGATTGCATGTTTTATTACCCAAACCCACAATATGTGACCTTAAAACTACAGGTTAACTATTTACAAAAAAAGGCTTCATTGCTTTCTGGCAGAGAGTAAGTGGAAAATGTTCACATCTGTCTTTTATTAGCCCACATCAGACAATTAGTTGCAAAGACTATAAAAGGAGGGCAAATCTTGGGCTGGCTCCTTCGAGTCTGGACAAAAGAACAGGTTGTTTATGCTACAGTGCATAATATGCCAGACAACACATATGAACCAGTTAATCTGTACACCTAGCTTAAACTAAGGCCGTCTAACAAAGCATTGTTACAAAAAATATATTTTTAGATCTTCAGTTCTTGTTGAAACTCTTTAGTGAGTGTGTGATTCAGCTGTATGAATTATGGAGAATGCAGTCTGTGATGCTGCTCGACTGTAATCTTTCATAAGAGCTTTTTTTTTTCTCTTATGTTGCCATACTGTCATTGATATCAATTAGGTTGGTAAAGAAAAAAAAAAACGTCCAATGGTCGTCAATGTGGAAGCATGTTACTTTTCCCTTCTTAACTGCTAAAAACAAACATATTCTAATACTGCATTAGCCTGAAAGCAAAGTTGACACACAAGGCCAATGACCTTTGGTGCTGCTAAATTTTACACACTTATTTGCAGACTAATTACATGAATCATGTACTCTGAGACATGAGCTTGATATCCCTGAACTGAACTCCAGTAGTATTGAATTGTACCACGCGCGGATGGTGGGACTTTCCTGGAAAGGATGAGACAACCTATGAAGCAGACATGACAGTGGCAGAGAAAGAAAATACTTTCTCTTATCTATTTCCAATGTGAAAGAGATATCTTGAGTCCTTGCATCCATAGTCCTCCTCCTTGAAATAAAACCCATCAAGACAACATTGTTTCTCATAATTAATTCTGCAGACTCGCAGATCAGGGTTTAATCCCATCTGACAGCTTGAGTTTTAGACGAGTGCACTTTAAAAGACATTAAGAAGAGGCAGAGCTAATGTGTGGTTGAGCATCTAGACTGTTGAACCAATGCATGAGTCTTACTCTGGCTTTAGTACGGAGCAGGAGTATTTGTCCTGTTTTAATTCAGTTTACAACATGGATTTTAGACAGATCTTGGGAATGTTTGCTCTGCAGCTTGAGTTTCTGGTTCTGAGTTGGTAACAGTGTAACTGGGACGGTAGTTATGGGCGCATTCTATGCTATACTTCATTACAGACAAATGAGTCCCCTTAATTTGTCTTTAATCTATGTTTCTCTTCCTGGCATTATCCGTTGCCCTCATCTTGAACTGCATATCTTTAGATCAGACAATTTTTTAGATCAGAGTTTTAAAAAACTCAATAACACTGCTTTGCTTTCAGTTTGAAACTCAAGGGCATCGTGATATTTTTCAGTTTTGTTGATGGTGTTGTAAAAGACCGTTTTGAACTGAATTGTGAAATATTTTTTTTTCTCTTTATCCCTTAAGTCACGGTCATAAATTTGTCAGTGGTGACAAGGTGCTGTGCTCTTTAATACTTACAGTGGTTTCGCGATGTTTAATTGCCTGAGGACCTAGCCCATTTATCAGATATGCTTTGTGATGTAGCCAGAAGACTGCTGTGGTAAATAATTCAGCTTTGGATGAATTAGCCTTCACTGCAAATGGAAAAAGGGGAAACTTTGGCAGATGTAAAAAAAAAAGAGAGTATTTTGAGTAAGTGCGTCACAATTCACTCCCATTTTAGTTTAGCACTAAAGAACGGCTGCAGTAAATGTTACGGAAGTAAAACCCTCATTATCATAAATCCCATTTTATAAGCATTGACCTACAATTATTGAGACACAGTTAAAGTTAAGCGCAATATTATGATGCTAATGTTATTGATGATGAAGTTGATGTGACTTTCCAGTATAGTCATTGTGTGCAGAGTTCTTGTATTTGCCCTCCAGAATGATGATTTTCATTTCAGTGGACAAAGACATTTTATTAATCCCCCTTCATTGACAGTTTCATCCGGTAATATCACGACTATATGGAGTTCGAGACAGCAGAATTACAAAAAAAAAACCTTATAAAGTGACATTATGTGCTTTCTTATTAAAACGTTCACAGAAATGTCTCACATGACTGCAGTGGTCATAATGGTTGCTGGAAGGTTCTGAGCTCAGAGTGACATCAGCACAAAGGGAAAAAACCTAATCAAGACATTTAGAGACCAGCTTCAGTTGGAATTATATTTCACGTAGAGTGATGTACTAATGAAGACACATAGTGGGCAAACAAAGGGACCTTGTACGTAGTTGAAATATCTCCTCCTTTGCCTTATATTTACATAATATGTAGTGCGTGTTTTTCATTTCAATATCACAATATAAAGGTGTGTGTGTGTGTGTGTGTGTGTGTGTGTGTGTGTGTGTGTGTGTGTGTGTGTGTGTGTGTGTGTGTGTGTGTGTGTGTGTGTGTGTGTGTGTGTGTGTGTGTGTGTGTGTGTGTGTGTGTGTGTGTGTGTGTGTGTGTGTGTGTGTGTGTGTGTGTGTGTGTGTGTGTGTGTGTGTGTGTGTGTGTGTGTGTGTGTGTGCCCTGTTGTGTGCACACGTACTATACACATACTTTTAGTGTGTGAATGTGTCACAGCCTATGACGCACCACGAAGGTGACTGGGGCCTTGCACACACTTTCCACCTTCACGTATCACTGATTACACATTTGATCCGATGTTATTATGGTGATTTTCTTTTTTTTTAGCACAAGACAGGCATACATATTGGAGGATGACAAGGAATGACAGAAACAATTTCTTAAAAGTTGTAATTGGTAGACTGTCAGAAAGAAAAGGATGTTCATTGTGCTCGGACTAATCTGTTCTCTTCAGAGACGTGCAGCAAAGTCATCTTTTCTTATGACCATTAATGGAGATGAGCTTGGAAATCCATCTTCATAAATCTAAGCGAAGGCTCGCCAACTTGTCTCTCGCCCCTCATTAAGAAGACACATGGAAGTCATACCGACTCTGTGGCATGTTTTGAGACGTTCATCACCGTAAACAACCCCCCTCAGTGTTGATTACTGTTGTAAGTTATATCCCGTGCTGCTGCTGCGGAGCTCTAACTCATCTGTTCAACTGAGCTGTGCTAAGGACATAGACTGGAAGCTGAATGGCCCAGATAACTTGTTTTGTTCAGCTTCTTTTTTTTTTTTCTTCATGAGCTGTCGTCCTAGGAGGTGAGGAGACACGCAGTAGTCTCCTTTTCTTTTTTTTTTTCCAAACCTTGTAATTTTCCAAATGTTAAGACTGGCATAAACACACCAGGGAACATAAATCTTGTTTTTAAAGCTCATACATAAGACGCATAAGTCTCACCTGAGATCAAATTCATCCTTAACTACGCAACTGGCTTTGATAATCATCCCAATAAGACGGCTGTGCCTCACAACTGCTTATCCAACTAGTGCAACACAAATAAAGAACAGTGGGTCTGCCAATAGATACACTGAATGACTTTCCATTAAGCATTCATGGACACACGTCTCCATCCTTATTTACAGAAAGAACTCGATGCTGCTTCAAGGTTGAGTCAATAGACTGCGCCCGTGCAGTCATTGTTATGCATGCAGCTATGCGTCCAGAGTGATCCTATCTCCAGGATTTATCAGGGCTTCCTCTGGTAATTTGTATCACGTCCAGCTTTGCAGGCTCATAAAGAACAGTATGAAAGCCGAGCTGAAGCTCATGGGAGCATCACACGCATGTTCATACAGAGCAAGCTGTCACATTGATTCTTTCACACGTCTATAACTGTCAGAATGATTGGTTTCCTCCCTTGTTTCCCAATAATGGTCATGATCTGATGTGAGCGAGGCCTTTACTGACAAACTGCATTAATTATCAATGAAATGACAGTAAAATATTCATTACATTTGATTTGATATAGTTCCTGAACATTAACATTAGAGCTCTTACACAATCGTTTGCCCTTGAATTGCCCCCTAGGGACAAATAACGTTTTTTGAATTGAATTGAATTGACTTTTCTTTCTTTTTTTAATCAGATGAATTCAGCAGTGCTTTTAAAGCCTTTTTTTTTTTTTTGGAATCCACAAAGGTTTTGGTGAGCATCTGTCTAACATTTGTGCTCATTGTATTTTCTTTGTTTCTTTTTAGAGCACATGAATTATACATTTTTTGTCGGGACCTAAAGACAATTTTAACCAAAATCTTAAAAAGGTATCTTTAGAAAATAAGATAAATCTGCAGTTCCAAGTTCCTGTGTGAAATGTTGCTGAAAAATAACTCTTTTAGCACTTTTCTCCTGACCAGCAACCTCCAGAGCTCTGACCTCTGTCTTCATCACAGCTGTGCTTGTTGTGCTCTGTTCCAGCATAGAGAGAAGACGGAACCAATGAGCCACACTATTACATTTTTCACTCCCCCTTCTCATGTTCTTTATTCTTTCATGTTTTAGTTCTCGCAAGTTCTTGCCTTCTAAACGCAGTTTAATGAGGAGAATGGCGCTCCATTGTTTTACATCTTAAATGTTGCTTAAGGTTAATGTGCTTGGATTATTAATGAATATATCTCTACATCAAACACGGTGAAAAAGTAGCAGTGTTTCTACACGTTCAACAAAAGGTCAGAGAGTGAAAAAAAGAGCATAAAGAAAAAAACAAAAAGGTGAAAAATTAATCGCCAAACGAAAGATACTGGAGTAGAAGTTAGTGTGTGTGTGTGGAGGGGGGAGACTTATGAATGCAGCTCTCGTTGGCTGAGCTCACTGTGGCACAGATCTGGTCCCCGCTGCTCCTGAATGTTGGTTGCAACTAGAAATTGCCCGACTGTGTTATAGTCCAAAGCCCACAGTGAAAAAGTCTACTCCAGAAAGTCTTCCTGACATGATTTCCCTTGCGGCAAGACAACTCTGCAGTTCCCTCTTGGTTTCTTGTATCAGCTTTGAGTCACGACCATCGCTTTACATGCCAACAACTCATTTCAGCTATACTTGAATGCATGTTGATTTATCTCTTCGTGCCATGTCTCAATCATGTTCCAGGATTTCAAACAAGCACAGACACTAAATAGGTTGGAAAAAGTCTTATTGTTGTTTTGAGTCTGTTTAAGCTTCAGCTGTCACTAGTATTTACCGAGGGGGGTTGAGCTCTGGTGAGGCAGCCAAAATGACCATATGTGCCTTTACAGACAAACATTCCTCATCTCCAGAGGCTTTAGACCAGGATGGCGGGCTGCTTGGTAAGCAAGAGGTCTAAGTTTACAGTACCCATGACTTTTGTGACTCACTTCACTACAAAACTTCCTCCTGCTGTTGCTTCAAGTACATTTAATACTGCACAAATGCACAGATAGAAGTGACTGAGATGGACCAGCAACCCACCAACAGCAGTGGAAATGTTCAAGATTGACATCAAAGAGCACATGTTTCACTTGGAAACTCATTTAAGTCTGAACTTTCCTCACGTGCTGATTCATGTGGACTTACATTACCCTGTGTCAGCTGCTTTGACCTTAATATGAGTGTAAAAGCATGCAGGTTGCCAAAAGAAGACCTTTGCGTTGGACAAGGCTGTAAATGTTTATTGAGTGCACTACAACTGGAGCCCCGGACACACTCGCACACCCTGCACATTTAATCATGGGATGGATATAAGACCCTCCCCCTCCCTCCAGTAAATAAGAAGTAGTTGCTGTAAAGTTTGTAACTCATGCTGCCATATTGGGGATTTATGCATGTTTAAGGCAGCAGCCAGGGAAAGCTGCACGGGCAGGTTTTTAGGAGGTTCATTCTGCACCTGGCTGTTTAGAGTAAAGAGAGAGAGTTGTTCTGTTTATGTGACCTTAAAATCAGATGGATTTTCCTCTGTATGGATTTTGTTAACCTATTGGGTTTTATGTTAACACGTTTAATACCCTAACTGTCAGTGCGTCTTGATAGCCAATGACATTAAGAATGAAAATGTTTTCTCTGCTATGTTTAATGATCTAAATGTCAGGGTTTGAATACACATCCAGAAATCGCAGAACTGACTGTGGATTATTTTACGACTTATTTCAGCCGAGGTCAGATAATCAACACAACAAAAACATTGACAATTGCCAGCTGACAAAGTTTATTCTGTACATCTTTAAGAGTACATCTTTATAAGGCTTGAAGAAGACATCACCTTTTCTCGTAAATGTCAAACAACAGACAGCTGGCTCTTTTCCAATATAGCCCTATTCTGCTTCTGTGAGATATTTTACCCAAATATGGTTACAGTTTCTCAAACTGAGAAAGTTATTTTTGATGGTATACAGATTTAAATATTATATTCACATAGTAACAGAACTCATCAAATACGTATAGGGAAATTCGTACTCAAACTTTGACTTCCTTTTTTGTGACTTTTTCTTCTGGTCCTGTGCCATATCTGAGCGCAGGAATAGAGGAGAAAATACAATATGTCTATAGGTTCTTTTGTTCATCAACTAACTTGAACCAACAGCTGCTACAGTAGGTCACCTTGCTAAAGCTACCAAGCTAGGTATGCTAGCATATGTCTGAGAAGTCTTTTTGCAAATCCATCCAATTGCTGAAATTTGTAAAGAAAAAAATGGATTGTTTAAACATTTTGAAGTGGAGTGTGTTCAAAACAAAATCTTCTTTCGGATACTGTATGTTGGTAGATTAAACAGATGCCTGTATAAAAAAAATGCTGTAGAATTACTGTTTTTTATTCCTTTACAATTTCCCATAAAATCTTGATTTTGTTTTACTTTGTTGGGACTAAATATGCATTTAAGTAAGAGCTATCGATGTTTGTGCACCAACGATGATGGAAATATGGCTCACAGGGATAATTCTTTCTCCACGTAACTGCTCCTCAAGTCTTTCAAAAATATCTTTATTTTGATGAACTCGGTGTGTTCTCAAAACATCAAGAGTGCGTTCACTTCGTTGGGCTTAGAAGCGGGTCAAGCAGGGCCTCGGTCTGCTCGGCACATTGAAGTAACAAAGCCATCCTCCTCAAAACACTACTTAAAAATGCACAGAGACAAAGAGCAGGCGGCACCGCGGCTTCGCTTATCTCTCCTCTGTGAGACTGTGAGCTACAGTTAATGCATTCTTTGTCATTTGCACACTTCTTCTGCTTAGAGAGATGTGGCCAAGCAAACAGCAAAGTCACACTGTGTTTATTTGTGTCTTAAACCGAAGTGGACCCAGGCATTGCCACAGTAAACATTTAGCATGGCTGCAGGATCCTTTGTCTCTATTTGCCGTTGAAAATACAACAGCTTGTTTGGAATTGGGCCCTGAAGAATCTCGAACGGATCCTCTTGTTTCATTTTGGACGATGTTGTTTTTCTGCCTGCTTGTCATTCTCAGTCTGTCGTCACTCAGCTTTAGCCTCCCGATTGGGACTGCAATGTTCTGGTCATCGGATCTGCTGCGAGTAGTGGAGAAAAATGTGTGTGTGTGTGTGTGTGTGTGTGTGTGTGTGTGTTTTTTTGTATTTATGTGTGTATAGTGGGAGCTTAGTGTGCCTCTAAGTGGGGTATAGTGTGTGATTCCAGAGGGTGTGACGCTCCTGTCAGGACACATTACATAAAGTGTGACGTCCACTGGAGAAATGAGGCCAAAGACTTTAGAAGTGCAGATCAGGCCTTGATGAGACAGAAAAAAACTAACTGCATTAGACTGATATAATAAACTACCAATCATCTGTATCTTATGAATATGGCATGTTTTTTTTGTATGCCTATAACCCCAAATTTACTTTGCGTATTTTAGCTACCATAGTCTTTTTAAAGGGAAGTTTTGTTGAATTTAGGGGCAGGCCTTTTCCTCTTTCACTGTTATGCACAAAATATTTTTCCCCCCAAATTCTGTGTGGAAAAACTTGGCAAGTATGCACAAAACCCTGGTTTTGACCTCGTCCAACAGCTGGAGCATCGCCTGAAAGGCACACCTCATCACTCAACATCAGTGGCTGAAATGGCTTAATATGAAATGGAGGTTTGCATTGGTTTCTATCTTGAATCATTGTTCTTGTGTAGGTGTGATGCACAGGTGGTGAGAAAGTGAGAACATCTCGATCTGTGGTGGAGGTGTCGGAGCTAAAACCCAATGTTTTTAATCGTGAACAAATTCAGAATATATATACGGTTTGGATTCTGTTTTAGACTTGTGGAAACTGAAGTGAATAAACTGGAAAATGAAAACGATGGATCCATGAGTACTTTTATGAAACGTATCAGAAACAAGCAAATTGGCTCCTATTACTTTAAGTGGCAGTCTTAAAACACTTTAAAACACGAGATTGCCAAGTTAATAGTGATTTTCTATCTATGTCTAAAAGTGTTGAAGTTGTGCTCCATTATGAATTTATGAAGAAAACGTTCAATCTTCAATTAGAATCTATTATTGCTCTCCATGTAGGCGTCGTCCAGTTTCAGTACACCCAATGAAAGCTCTCTTTCTGGCCTCATGTTAATCCAATCATGTCACGGTCTATTGAAGCTGTCCTTTCACTTTTAGGGAGTCTTAAAATAGTCGTCTGTCTCAGGGCTCGTCATTATCGTCTCCTCCGTCACTGCCTCACTGAGCTGCCCGCCTTTCCCTTCTGTAACCACTCCTTCCATCCCCTCCTCTCGCTCATTCCTCTTTTTATTTTTTATCCTCCGTCTACTTCCCTGACATCTTATATATTCATCCCCCATCATCCATTTTTTTTCTGTTCATGTTCTTATTATTCAAGCGGATCGAAGCAGATGTTTGAAAATAAAATGATCAGTCAATCTTTCAGCGGGTTCTGCAGACAGGCTGAGCATGTGCACAGTGTGCATCTGTTTGACTAAGACCTCTCAGTGTATTAAACCAGATGATGGGCAAAGAGGGATGTGCATGACAATGACTGCGATGACAGCTTTCGAATATCAAATAAAACACAGACAGGTTCACCTTATCATGAGCGCTTCAGCTGCATGAATTTGTGAAAGGAAGTGATTTATTATTTACTCTCCTTTATTTGCAGCTGTCGTAGTTTCATATTGGAATCAAAGTTACAAAGTAAAGAAGGAAAGACAGGGGCATCACTGGAAAAAGGCAAAAAGAGATCAAGTTGATGTAGTTGGAACTGCCATGACGCTGCTTGTCATACGATTGAAAGCTTTTGATGTAAAATAATCTAAAAAATATCTCCTGGCTAAGCGCTGAGCCATCAACTTACTTTGAAGACTCCAGAGTCCCTCTCAACTTTCTTTTTTTGTGTCTGTGTGCATAATAGAAGGTGAATACGTTCTTGAACTTTTTCACTTAGGTTGTGTGAGTTGTTTTGGATAGAGAGGGAGATGGGGCGTATAATGCACACTCCACATTTCGCTCGGTTAAGATGAAGAATATGGATTGAGGTCACATTGAGCACCACTGTGGTAGCAACATCAAAGCCCCATACTGGGGTCATGCAATGACAAGCTGCATGTTTACTGTGCTACCCAACAAACATGAACAAAGGTCCAAACGGCAGCAGGGTCCTGCTGTAATCTCCAGAGATGTCCTATGTTTTCTGTGTGTTTGTGTGAAGGGCTGTGTCAGATATAGAAAATACATGGTAAAGAATAAAAAGAATATCTCAGGTCATATTAATGGACCTGCCTCTCTATATCCTTTCAACCATCCATTTTCTTTGAAGCCTTTCTTATCGCTTGTTTTTGTCTTGCCTGCGGAAAGTCATTCTTTGCTCCTTTATCTGGTGTCGCAGGTTAATGAAGAAGAACTCTCTGGGTTTTATAGTTTACTGATTGATGACAAAACCATTTATGGAGTTCATGTACATTCATACTGTATGTTTGTCATCAGTTGAATTTGATACATTCTGTCAGTGTTGAGGGGGCCACATCAGTCTTTTTTTTTGGTTCTCTTGTTGGAATTTTCATGGCTTCTCAAATGACAATCAACAATCCTAATCTGAGTCTGCATTGTATTCGACCAGTCGTCCATGTCAAAGCACTGGCCATAGCTTTAAATTTCTAACAGAGTTACATACAAACACAATATGTCAAATATTTATATTCATATGGGGTTCAAAGTATAACAACCTTTACATTATATCCCTATATCCATTCAGTCCATTGTTGGGCACAAGCAATTCTTCTCCTTCTTTATCCGTCTGCACCCTTCTGAAAAACACTTTCCACATGTCTGCAGCTGCAGAGCTTTTCTCCCATTTAGCCACATGAGCATTAGAGTGCCAGCTTTGTATTTGAGATCAGACAATTGAGATCAGAGGCCATTAAAGTTCTTCCACAATCATTTCTTCATGGAGCTTTTTTTGGGGCATTTGGGTTCGGTCCAACAAAAGAAGAACAGCCTGAGACCTTTATCCGTCTTCTGCTGGCATGCACTTCACTTACATTTATTCATCAGAAAGCAAGACACAGAATTCAGAGACCAAGTTTGCATTGGGAGCCCAATGTTGACACTTAAGATCGCTTTTGGTGGTCTTAGACTTGTTGGGCTGCTGAGTTTTCATGGAAACGCATGCCATGAAGCTCCGGGGGGGAGGAGTTTTTGTGCTGATGTAGCTTCTTGAGGCAGTTTGTAACTTGGTGGCGAGTGTTGCAACCAAGGACAAATTATTTTTTCAAACTCTGTGCTTCAGGACTCTGCAATCCCATTGCACAGTGTCATGGCTCAGCAGTTGTTGCTTCCAGGTATTTCCACATCACAATAACAACTCGCACAACTGAAAATCTATCCAAAAAAAGGGCAGACATTTGAGAAAGGGACTTGGCAAGATTGGATCCAATGAAAATAGTTTTTCACTCCAGAAAGACACATTCTAATGCAAACAAATAGATTAGCTAAATTGTATTTACCTTTTAGAGATGCATTTTGCAAAGACTGTTGGGACCATTATGGTGAATCAAAAATATTTTTTACAAATTCTGTACAAACAGTATCCAAGCCAAAGCAGCCTAACCTTTAACAATTGGATGTTGAGAACACATTTTTTGGCTGTGTAAGGTTTAAGAAATATATTTTCAGTATCATTATTTGTTTTTCTGTTGTTTTTTGTCAGCATCATTTAAATCCACTTTTGTCCACTGATGTTAGGGTAAACTTTTTCTTTATTTGGTATTCAAAAAAAATGTGCAACACTTATAAGACAAGATAAGAACTGATTCTGTCTGTATACTTGTATGTCGTGTTGGTTTTTGTCCCTGCTTGAGGTCGTTCATTGAACATTCCCGCTGTGTCCCAGTCTGTGTGGGAGCCTCTGCCCTCTGTCGACTTTATTACCCGCCTCCTTGGTTGGCAGCGCAGCACTTGGTTGACAGCAGAGGTCAGGGGCGGCTGCTCCTGGGTAAGCCAGAGGAGGATAAACTGGCTGAAGTCATCGTGGGACCAGAGGGAGAGAAACAGCAATCACAGTTCAGCAGGCAGAGAAACAGAAAGAAGAGAAGTTTAAAGACACATAGATAGTTGATGGAGAAAGTTTCTCTAGGGACTAGCCTGCTTTTGAGTCCAGCTTTAGGCTATCACGCTTTAAACTTCTAAAGAGATAAGATTGTAAAGCTACTTCCTCTATGGTGGCGATGTTTGTGCTCGGGAAAAAGCAGGGCCGATAGGCCAAACACTCCCAGACTGACGACTCAGCAATCTGAAAGGAGACGGGCTAATCTGGACATTTTAAACACTCAGATAGTCTTCACTGTTTAGCCCAGGCTTTTGTGATTACCCACAGAACAGCACCAACACGCCTTTGGGACAAAACTGCTGACTACCTCAGCGTCACAGCCTCCACCTAACAGCTTATCACCCTCACACTTCAGTAGAGGATTATGCAAATGAGAGGCTCAGGTGAGGCATCAAGCAGACCTGGAGGGACTACTGTATTTTTTACACAGGGTACTGTATCTGACATTTCCATGTGTGCTGTGTGGCAGTTAACCACTATTTCCAACATTTTCAATTTCAGCAGCGGTAGTTCTACTTCAAACTACTCAACCCTGGCTCAGCCTTTTCTACAGATGCATCGTAGTTTACATGAGGCTCTTTCCCTCAAGGAGGAAATTATGAAATTGATTACATTTTAAGCAAAATGTGATGTGGACCAGTGACTTTTTGGTTCTATCTAATCTGTAACCCTGGAAGCTTCAAGACTTTTGCCAAAGCTTTAAATGCCAAACAACTGCACAGGATATAACATTTCAAAAGCTCTGACTCAATACTGAAATTAGTTAAAACGCAGAAAGTCTTTCTGTTCAGGGAAAGCTTGAGGCTGCTGGAAGACTGATCTCTGTATAATAAAAAATGCAAGATGAAGCCTTGATGTTTATACTTATCTGCAGTATATTTATATAAATGCAGTAATTGTCTCTTGCATTATTTTGTATCTGTATGAAAGAAGCTTCCAGCCACGTTCTCGCTGCTTGCCCAGCTTCTTCATGCAGACAGAACAGGTTATACTCTAGAAAACTGATTTGACAACCTTTCAGGCGAGTTCAAAGTCAGACACATTTTTTTGAGTTTTGCTGGAGTTGGTGCGTGCTCCCGTGATTGTGGTTGTTTAAGGGTAAGATGATCCTTAAACTCAACCCAAGCTGTTTGAAGGAAGGTCTTTTTCTCATCTTGGTGGTACCATGAAATGAAACATCTTTAATATTATCTTTAGTCTTGTATTATGCAAATTGTTACCTTTGTCAACAACCAATAGAAGCAGGGTCAACGGCACCAACAAGGAAGCTACAAACTAGTTAAGATGGCGGGAAGGCAAAGAAATGTTAGGTTCCCCTGGGATGTTTCTCAAACCCCTCCCTACACTCTTTCACTTCGTTTGGGCGCTTGTGTGGAGGGTACCCCTCTTTAAGAGCCATCCAAACCCTCTGCATGTGGAGGGGGAGGGGTTTGTAGAAACGTACAAGAGCGAGTTCGCATTGATGAACAGCTGGAAGTCCTTTCATTGTTTATCATGGGACACACTCGGTACATAAATGTTGCATCTTATTACCTACAAAAATCATAAAGTTTCATTTCATAAAGTAATTCATTTTGCTTCTCAGACATCAACATGCCATCAGAGCTCTCAAATCGCACCTCTTTTGTACAAGATTCCATTCACTGTATCTGTAAAAGCCATTGAGAGCCGGACTGGAAGGAGGTGTCTGCGTTGATTACTGAACTTTGCTTACAATCTGCCGACAGTAGCATTTGTTCTTCAAAACAATTGTGGCTAAAGAGGCTTTCTTTATCTACACTTGCTGCACAAGACACCACAAATATGCGATCACTCTGAAAGATCTCTCATGTTAAAAAAAACAAAACTTCGTGACATAATTGAATTAAAGATTGACTCGGCTCTCACATCAGACACAAGCCACTGAACTCCTCTCGGAGCACTGCGTCTTCATTAAAACGATACAAGCTAACGCTCAGTGGTGCCTCACTATGTGTCACCATCCTACATACTGAGAAGAAGAATCCGCCCACGCAGCGCTGCAGCCTCACAATGTATTCTCCACAGGCCCCATAATTATTTTACACAACTATATGGAAACATAATTACATGTAACATAAAACAATAATTCATTTGTCTTCGGTTACATGAGCATCCAACCACACAGTGAAGTAAAACAAGGGTGGATTTTCAGCCTTACTGGTGCTTGTGACATATAAAGGTGAAAGAAAACTAAGACCCATTTTGGCATTTATACGTTCCAGAAACAAGTACTATGAGTAGCTGTGATATGTATATTTGATGCTGTGTGTATTTAAACTGTGCAAAATGCTTCACACACATTCAGCCTAGAGAAATCCAAACATTTGTTCAAGCTGGGTTTTCAGTTTGTTGCCTATGAAACACAGGGAGTGGGCTGACTGTTTCTATAGTTAGCATTAGTAACCACTTGCTAAATCTATGGAAGGACCATTTAATCAAGACATATAGAAAGTTTGCATTACTTTTGTGATGTCATGAAACTTTGACACGTAGTTTGTAAACCATAATTGTTGAGTAAGTTACGTCAGACACATAACCCAATTGTGTTTTTTTGTTTTTTTTTACCAATTAGGACAACAACTCCCATGTTCCCTTGAAGAATAGCATAGTGATTAAACCACATCTTCTTTCTTATTATCATTTCTAACTTTAGCTGAATCAGTTGGTGTTTTTCCTTTGATGTGACAAAGTGTGGAGAGGGAAGCACTTCTCATGGTTTTTCCCCTCACACATACCATTCCTAGGTGTTTCGTAGATGTGAAAAATTTAGACTCTGCAGTATATTAGACTTTATAATTTTTCATTTCCTGCAGCTCTTCTGTACCTTAACAGAGTGTGCTGAGGTGAGCAGGAGTGCAACATTTTGTAAAAGTACAGATCACCGTTTCCTCGACTGTTCCTCCACCTGTCAGAAGCCATCCCCTGCTGCTCCAATTACTCCTTCAAGTCTGCACTCGCTCCTATCCCTACCATAGCTGCGCAGACTCCTTTGTATTACAGTATCATTTACCATATATTTTCCTATATTCATGTATTGTCTCTGTGTCATTTTTATATCCCTTTATTCTCCGCTTGGAGAAAGAGACAATCTATCCTAATCAAGCTCTTACAGATTTCACACAGTCTCATCTGTGTCAGAAGATTCTCCTCAGCTCCTCCTCTCCACACCTTCTCGTTTCAGCCATGAAATGCTCTCGGCAAGTTTTATTCAGACCGCTTCTGTCACCCATTTCATTGCAAGCACAGGGAAGGTAAATCTAGGTAAGTGGAAATCAACGTCTCTTTTGAGCTGCAGTTTCCAGAACTGGCAGGTAGAAAGTTTGTTTCTATACCATCAATATGTAGGGACAACTTATAATACATTTAAATGTCGAAATAAACTCCATTATGACTGTATCGATTGGCGATAACAGTCTTCAAGTAAATGGTTAAACGTGAAATGAGTTTGTGAAATTCAATGTTTTCCGAAGATAAGTAAGACTGCAGGGTATTGATTCTGTTCCGAGTACAACAAGGAAAGTAGGGAAAATGCTTCTGCAGATTGTGTGTTGCAAAGGAATCTGTGAGATGAGATGGTTTTCTGTAAAGCCATGATAAGGCCAAGTCCAAAGTTGCAGAAGAAAATATTAACCGGCACATTTCCCCAATGGTTTCTGAACAACAAAGGATAATGTTATGAAATGAAAAGACGAATCTGGCTGTTTTGATCCAGATAAAAACAATGAATTTTACAAGAAGGCAGGTTCTGGTCCAGGTCAAAGATTCAACCACTCTCAGAAGGTGGTTTCCCTGAGGCTTTGTAACTCCAGCAGTCAAACTTTGATATTTGTTTTGGGTGAGAAGGTGAGAGTATGGTGGGCTCAGTAGGACAAACTTAAGGAAGATGCTGCGTTGCCTTAGAGATTTAACCCAGGGCCATCTGAGCATCTGTGCAAAGCCTTTATCAAATCAGAGACCAGGTGAAGGTTGTTGTATTGTAAAAAAAAACCAAGTATATCTATAACTCATGGTATGTCTTGCTGCCGATGTGGTGTTTATGACTGCAACTATCTTATTTCCCCAAGTCAAGGTGTTGTATGTTATGATTCATTTTATAAGTTCTTTAAATATGGTTAACAATGGTCAACCAAATCTCCCAAAATTCACAGTGATGCCTTCAAATCATCTTTCTGCAATTTAATAGAAATAAGGACACTCTGACATCTCACATTTAAGAAGCTTTATCTGCAACATTTGCTTAATTAATTGCTTGAACAATTATGCAAACCACTGGTTAATTATGAACATAATTCTTGATTATTTTTCTTACAATTATATCAATGAAGTCTTTATGGCTGCCTGGGGTTCTTTTCAATTTATGCTTGAAAAAGCAAAACAGGAGCAACGAAAAGAAGACAAGCATGCAAAGTTAAACCCCACGCCATTGTAATCTCACACAGAAACAGCTCAACACAATGGTCTTTATCAGGTGATAGCATCAAATGAATGAATAACAGGCTTTCAGTTTCTTGGAGCTGTGAAGGTTGAACTACTTTCAAGTGTCTGTTCTCTTAGCTTGTTTTTGACTTATTTAGTTCAGTAGGGGCAGAAAGGCACCTTCTCGTATGAAAGCTGAACAGAGTCACCATGTTGTGTTTAAGAGAGGTGTTGAATCAATTTTAAGGTTATTTTGGAGGCTTCCCATTAAACAGGCCTCTTGGAGGATAGTTCGGTTAAAGGAGAAATGTGCTCTCAGTACTCAGTCCCTTTAATATTAGGAAGTAATAGCCTACTGTTACCAGAAAGAGCTAGAAATAATTAAACATATACTGTAAAGAAATACTATAGAAAGTGAGTAAAATCCGAATCTGAGGTCATATCTCTATTACTACTAAACAATCAGAATTTGGATTTCATTTCGACTCTGCACCCTGCACTGCAAATTGTTTAGTCAAAGCATGGGCCTTTTCACATTTGTTTTGTAGGGATAACTTAAACTTTAGAAAGTTAATTAAAAAATAAACAAAAAAAAGAAGCTGATTCAAAGTCCGGCATTTTATGGTGACAACATTCATAAATGAAAGCCAACAAAGTCCTGGATGGACAGACACGTTCTCTCTCTGTTATTTATTTTATTTTTTTAATAATATTTTATTTTGCATCTTCCAACAAAAATAATACACATATCATAAATCAACAAAGTCTATAAGTACGAGGACTTACACAATCTCAATAAATAGACAGCCTAAACAAAAAGACCACCACAAGACATAAAAGGAAATTCTTAAAACAAAGCAATAACAAAAACATTCTCTAAAACACATAAGGCAACACCAACACATCCACAAGCTCAACTTCATCAGTTTCCCAATCCATCAAACTCATCTCATGAAGCAAATTAGAGTCTTAGTCCACTCTACATATTAGACCCTTTTTTATCTCGCAAATTAAAAGACTAAAAATCAACACAATTATATAGCATACAGCAATTCATATATAGTCTTTATAACATTGCAGCCAAACTGTGGAAACTACAAAACATGTAGTACTGTCAAGTAAATATCAAGATGACAAGCTGATTCATTCAGAGTTTAGTTACTTTGTTCCTTTCAGTGGCTCTTATCTTTTCCATGTTCAGATAAAAGAACAGTTAATTTTTCCACTGATTCAATGTAGGAGGAGATTTAGATTTCCAATGTTGTAGCAATATTTTTTGAAATAGAATTGGGAAAAACAGTGCTCCAAATAAGTGGATATCGCAAGCTATTGTTATGCTCCTGTTATGAAGAGAAAGACCTCTCTTCAAAACAGTTCAGCAGAACCACAACCTTCATGAGAGTTTTATTTGGGTTTTGTTTGATTTCACTTGATAACCAGAAACCGGGTGTAGAAAATAGAGCCAGATTTTCAAGAGCGAGTCTCTGGGGGTTTAAAGAAAAGATTTAAGAACCCCAAAATAATCATCAACTTGTTTTTGTTTTGTGTCTGTCGGCAACAGTCTGAGCGTCTCTCCATTTGACTTTGTGCTTCAGTAATGGCAGCGTTTGACAAACGATTCAAAACAGGAGCTGAAGTATTGGCAGATTGAAATCAGAGGTCTGAAGTGGAGCACATATAGCGAAAAACAAGTGCATGACAAAACAGCAACAAAGTTTGAGCTGCTGCAGGCTGCTCTGTCAAACTTAGTGTGTCGAAGGTCATACAGTGCCAGAAGAAGACTGTTGTGTCTTTGAGCGCTGAGTGGATCTCCCAGGACTTAATTTCTCCAAGTTGAGTCAACCTGCATTTTCCTATAAATATGAAATGATTTTCTCCCGGTTTCATGTGTTTGTTCAGTTCTGTTTTCCTGCTGCGACCGAAATCAATAATGAGTTGAGAAATGATTGAATAAAAGCATTTTCTCACACTTTCAAGTCCACCGTGAGTTTGTTCTAAGAATAATTAGAGCAGAAAAGGAAGCGAGACCTGTGAGCAGACCTCCTCCTGTGTTCTGTGAATAAGGTAGGAGCTCGGCCTTCATGTGCTTCATTCTTCTTCTTCTTCTTCTCTCTGTCTGCCTGCCAGCGAGAATCATGTCGCTTTCTTCTTCTTCAGATGTGGATCACTGAGGTTTTCTTTGCAGTCCTTTAACTTCCTACACTGCTCAAAAAAATAAAGAAGATAGGGGTGACTTTTTTAATGGTGTATGTTTTACCTCAAGATAGTGGCACGTTAGGTCGACAACCACCATTTGCACCAGTTTGCACCTCGACGTTAGGAGGTTTCAGCCTTTTGGACAATAATTAAATCAACAGTTAGGTATGTTTGTTTGTTTTTTTATAATTATTTTTATGGTCATTTATCTTTCTCAAATCTCACTGGTCACTAAAGAATACTTAAAATATATATTTTTTAAAGCCAGCTTCATGGGCTATGAGCAGTCTTTTTTTCATATAAACCTATTTGAATGTTAGATACTGTGTAATAGTAAGCCTGTAAAATGTAAGTCTCTATAGCTCAAAAATTTGAAAGTTCACATTTTGACTAACTCAGAGAAGCAGACTGATTTTTCTCAACAACTGGTAATCAGGTGAGGAGAGATAGAAAGACCCCTTATTGCCTCCATGAGCTGTGTGTCACAATAACCGCTGCTGTTCAAGGTGTTGGTAAGTGAACCAGTTCAGCACTTCAAGCTCCAATAGTAGTTGTTTAGTCGTGTTGTTTTTCTGCCACAGCATGCACCTGTCAGAGGACCTTCATCGTGTCTCTTCCTCTTTCTACCCTCTCTGCGTGAAATACTCTGGTGCAGAGCGAGGAACTGCAACACACTGGCTTCTGGTTTATTTGAGGTCACTTGGTGGTAATACGTTTACAATCTCACAGTCAAGTATATATAAGGAAGGCCGTAGTCATTAGCATGCAAGAATAAACAGTATTACAGTTAAATAATGGAACTCTGGAAGATCTTTTGGCCTTATTTTTTGCCCTCTTATCCTTATAGTATTTTTATGACGTTTTTTCTCTACTTGTTAGTTACATTCTGACCTTGTTTAATGCGTGACAAAGAGAGATAGCAGCTCTGCAAGATTTAATTGGTGCATTGATTTAAGTTAAAGCCCTTTCAGACATTGATGTGTGTATCTTATGCGCTCTGGTTGTTCAAAATGGGTTTGCCAACAGGTTTTCACTTCCAGACTGCTGTTTCAATATTTATTATGTTCTCATATGTTAGCAGTCGAGCTTAGTCTTGGATTGTACAGTATGGAAAGTGTGCTTGCGCTTGGTAAAAAACTTTCTGTCTTGGGGGTTGTCATGCATTGACCAGAAGTTCAACACTGACATATTGTGGAGTGGAGTAGAGACAGAAAGCAAAGAAAAAAAGATTGCATAAGGAGCCCCCAACCTGTACTTTCAGAGGTTCAAAGATTGTGTTGGTTTGAATCTGCAGAGAGTGATCGAGTTTCAGTCCAGATGTCTTCATAAGCAGGCAGAAACAAAATTGGGCATTTTGAAATTCATCAATCAATATTCAAAAACACAGATGGTTCTCTTCTCAAAAACATCTTTCTGGTGTGAAAAGGCCTTAAGAATTTATTAGCGATCCAAAATCGACTCTGCTCCTCTGCCAGTTTATGAAATTGGATGTTATTTTTGTGAAACTGAAGCTGTTCATTTCATAAAGTACTGCAGAGAGGTCTCAGGACTGTAATCTTGGGACTCCTGACTGTAAAGATAATCCACTGTCACTTCCTACTCTTAAAACACATGTTCTCAATTAACATTATTTAGTATAGGTTCCCTCCGATAGCAATGTGTTGGTGCTGCGCATTGTTGGTTTAATAATATTAAGCTGTCTATTAAAATAAGATGAGGAAACCTGTGAGAGCTGAAGGATCATACAGTTGGTTAAACTGGCCGGACAATGGCAGATAAATGGGTTTGACGTTCCCTTCTTGATAATCTCAAACTGTCCTGAATATAACTCTTATATTTCTTAATTTGGATTCATATTTGTTTCTCTTCTTTTGCTTTTCTTTGGGAAACACAGCACATGCAAGCCCCTCCATATGATGATGACAGTTCACTGACATCTCAATGGTTGACTTTACCAAATCCCAAGTCCTTGCAATCGTCTGTGATGGGTTAGAAAGAGACGCGCCCCCAGCTTAAGTCGTCATTGACAGTGATCCTGCACAGTGTCACAGATGAAGTTGTGACCTTTGCTTTGCTCTGGATTCTCCGGTCCTTGTGGCTGTAATTGGACCACACCAGGTAAAAAAGTATTTTTATTAGAGCTGGACTACAAGAAGATTTTCTACTGAAATGTCATTTGGGATTAAGGATTATAGACTGACTGAGACATCATTAGATTTTCATCCTGTGTTCTGAGCAGCTGAGCTCTCCTCTCTGGCTGACAAAATCACACAGCTAAGCGCCACCAACACACACACTTAATCAGCCACACATACACACACATACACACACACTTGCTTTCACAGTGTAGAGGGACCATGGGCTGCTCCGTTGTCCATGTCCTGTGTGCGCGCTTGCTGATGTGGATGCCTGTGTAGGTACCAGATTGGCTTGGGTTACCAGATCGGCTCGGAGTCCTGCATGCAAAATAATTTGAGAGTTTATAACGTTTTCGCGTTTTTGTGGGTCTTTGAGCTATACTATACTACAACTATAATATAATTAATTCGGTACCTAAACGGCATTATAAAACTGAATAAAAGGCAAAGGTTCACAACTGTTTACATGATTTTCGTCTGAAGTCAAGAAACTACCCATCCCACAATCCTTTCGGAATTATATTGTTGTTGTTTTTTTCTTGAAAGTAACATTTGTTGTTAAAGTTTGTATACTGTTGTGCAAGTGTTGTACTATCTTGAAGTTTGTCTCCTGGAAAATATAAACTACAGTCACAGCCGTGTGACACGTTTATTAGTGCATTTTTTGTTAGCTAATTAACAAGCGAGCCTGCTAACAAGACTTATCTGTTCGCATCAAGGTTCGCAAAACATACGACACAGAGGGGTAGGAAATATTACCATGGTAACAGTAAGCTCAACCAATCAGAAACACTCTGTGATAATGGGAAGCAGAAATTTGTGTGGCGTCACTAGCAGGCGCAGGACCCCGAGCCGATCTGGTCACCTGAGCCGATCTGCTACCTACAATGGCTGTACCTTATGTCCCGACCATCTTGGCTTCAGCTCTAGGCCTTACTTTTTTGTGATTTTAAAGTGCTTGGTTTCAGATTTTAGTCCAACTGGACAAACATTCATACATTACATTCAGAATGTAATGTCTAAGGTTTCAATACGTCCCCTCCAGCTGCAGCTCATAGAGACAATCAGTGGTTAGAGACACACTTCACTTTGCTTTGTTTCTTGCTGTGGGTGCTGGATAAAACGAGAGTGGGCTGTTTATAATGCATTCCCACCAGGGAAGGAAGCATTTAATTGCACTCTAATCTGCTAGCGCTGCATGTGCAAAGCCTTCTACTCCCACCATCCATCTACAAGTAGATTTCCTGAAAAATACAGTGTGACCAAACACAGCAGTGTACATCAAATTAAATTACAGTAATGCAAGCGGTTGGTGCAATTATACTATATTCCACCTTGAGGCGGGGTTTTTAGACCCTGAGCTGTAATGTAGACTGCAGGTGATAGCATGAATGTGCCCTGATCAATTAGCCGTCTAATGGTTTAAACAGACACTTTCTTATCTGACCTGCGAGGAGCTTTTAATCACCTGTGGGATTTCACTGGCCATGATTCACACCACTTCAAATCATGCTTACAAATCCAACAACAAAATCCAATTAGGTCAGGCTGGAATAGAATCCAACTTCACATTACACACATGGTGCATTAATGATCTAATTTTCTGCCTTGCCAATAATCTCCTGCCTGCTATTTTGTCTTATTCTGTCTCCTTTTCCACTTTTTTTTCTGAAACCTGTACTCATCCTTCACCTTTACACTTATCCTTCACCGCCACACTGGAGGATTAGAGCTTCAATCTCGCTCTGCAGAGAACTAGTCCATATAGAAATAATTCAGAATTGAACAACATGCACTCTGAGAAGTTTCTTTTTTGTTTTGTCTCCCCTCGAGGGCACTTGAACCAAAAAAAATTAAAAAAAATAACATAAAATCAACAAAAAAAAAAACATTGGAGATTTAAAAACATGAAATGCCCAGGTGACCGATCAATAGCTCGGGTCTCAGTTCTTGGCTCAGCGGTGGCTTTCCTTCACCATTAGTACTTCTTAAAGCTGACGACATCAACAGGGACAGGGGGATGTGCACCGTGAAGAATTGATCTGAGTTGGACCAGAGATGAGAGAAATGAGGCAGAAGAAGCAAGAGAGACAGCAGATGGACAGATGAAGAGAAGATTTAAGGCAAGCAGAGCAAACGTGCTTATAAAAAAAGTTTGGCTGTTTGAATAGGACAACTTCATCCACTAAAATGGAAGTAAGTCTATTAATTGTGAAAATATTTTCAACTTCAACACAACATTTTTAATTCAATATGCTCTGATTCAAGCTTCTCAAAAGTGAGGATTATGTTGTTTTCTTTGCTATTCTAAATGTCGAGTATAGTCAATATTTTAAGGGTCCAGAATATTGGTCAGTCACTGACTGGGAAAAGGGAAGTGGGAGTGAATCTCTGTGAATCTCTTAAATACAGATCACAACATACGTCATAAATTCTTTCCAGCTTTAGATTCCTCTATACATGGTACGGAGAATCATATTTCCTTTACTCTTTGAATCTCATCTATTTAGAACAATCTCTCATTACACTGCTAGTTGAGTCAGTACCTTTTGCTTCAGAGACGTTCCATATGATTTACGTTTCTTCAAGTATGGTCACAGCTACTCAGAAAAGATTGTTGTCTGCTGGCATCAAGATCATTTCTACAGCGTGTATCCAAACTGAACGAATACACAGAAATTCGCACTATCATACATTGTAATCCTCAAATCAAACTAACAAAACTTTGCATGAAAGCCGACAATAAAGAATGTTAGAGCTTGTTCTTTTTACAAGTTGGTTGGAGTATAACTTTCACGAAAATGTCAGTATTTCAGTTCGCTCGAAGCTTACATTGAAGCAATTTCTGATTAAACAGAATTTTCAGAGGCTCCACAGGAAGACAGTTTTGTCTATTTCCTCTCCTGCTTTTTGTATTTCTTTACTTTCATCAGCTGTCACCCAAAGACGAGGGGCTGCGTGGGAGGTTTAGGAGTGTGGTGACAGCTACACATTGCCAGTTTGTTCTGCTACACCTCAGTGCTGAGTGAACAGGAGAACAGAGCTGTTGTAGAGCTGTCACTGTATCTGTAGCCTCCCTGAGTACTGACAATTGACCATCACCTTTAGCGTTAAACCACATGCAAATTACTGACTTTAAAGAGCTTCCATGTTGTAAATGAACTGGTCGGCTCATGACTTCTTTCTTTAAGGAAAATCAATTTTGTTCTTAATGAGGACTGGATTGAATGTCTAAATAGTAATTTAGGCTTTTATTTATTCACTTAGTGTCTTGCCTTCCTTTTCTCCCTCTCTGGGTCTTTATTCTTACTCTCTTCTTTTTAATTTGACAGTATTTCTCTCATCATTTGGTGTATATTTAGCTCTACATTCCTTTATCTTTCTGCCAGGTTGTCTCATTCAGAATCCACTCAGGTATTAATGTGACTTTTCCAGAACTTTTCCATCATCTGAGTCTACGCATCATTCCCTTACCACCGAGACATCATCACTCGCTTGTCATCCCCTTTTTCATTTGCGTGACACCAACTTGTATCTACATGCCATTTTGCGCCTCACACTGAGAGTGTTTTCCAGTTGTCAGAGCAAATATTTAGATGAGACGGAGGGGCTCGGGCACAGCCACAAATGTGGGAGTGAAACGACGATAAGATAAGGCACACATGGAGTCTGAGGGGAGCATTGAGAGTGGATAGAGATCAAATGAAGAACTCAAAATCGACATTAAAGTTAGTCAGGTTTGAGTTGTGTTCTACATAAACCAGGTACACAACTGCTGTAAGATATTCTTACAGTTGTAAGATAAGATATGTTGGTGGTGTGACAGAACAAGAGTAATGCTGGTGAGACAAGACAAATTCAATCATTTCAATGCCATTTTTTACCCTCCAAAAGACATGCACTTTTAAGGCTGAAGAGGACTCTCAAATCTTTCCGATTTCATGTAAGAAATGGCTGAATGTTGTCGTTTTGTTGTTTTTTTGCCAATGCTAACCACCGCCTTTCTCCAGATCAGGCAAACTTTGAAGTAAATGCTTTACATCCCCAAAAACAAGCTTCATTGTCTGATACAACTGTGATGCTCTCAAATGTGTCTTCTCTTTTGGCCAATCAACACATGTCTCTATCTAATCTAAAAGCTAAAAGCCATCATTTTTTTCTTAGCAGTCTACTGGCAGCACTGCACAGCATGATAGAAAGCACTAAGGGTACCTGAAGGAGGGAAACTTTATGTCTAATGGCTACTGACAGAAATGCACTCCAACACTCTTACAAGACCCTTTTCAGTGCTTGCATTCTCATTCAGTCTAAACCAGTTCAGAAGTGGAAGGCCACTGCAAAATCTGCTATTTTGAGGAGTAACACTGACAAAATGTCTCTGATTTGTCGAGATCCTGGAGGAGGATTGTTGTGCTGCAAATAAATCCTTGACCATGTATGAATGCTTGATCAGAGTCACTTTGCTGCACTGAAACTAGTCGTATTTTTTTAAAGAAATCTTGTATCTATTTACTATTTTAGTGGTATGTGTTCCCTGCAACCTTAACCTTGGGTTTCTTGAAACATGTGTTACTTTTATGCAGATAAACATGTGATTTCTTTATTGTACTCTCATGGCCATTGCACTAAACATCTATGCATAAACCCCTGGATTAAGTATACGTATGACAGCCATGGCTGAGCCTTTTTTCTGTCTTCTCTTTTTCTAATTCAGACTCATTTTCATTTCTCCAACGTCAACTCTGACTGAGCTCCAAACCCCCCACCAAAATCCTCTTATTTAAATCCTTTAAAGAAAAGAGAAGAGAAGACGAAGCAGCAGGTAGTGAGAGGACAGTTGAGAAATGGATGACAGCACTGACAGTAGCCCTGAGCAGCTGGAGGATCAAACTTGGGGTTTTGTCATTAGAACAAGGTCTGAGCTGAGCTGCCTGTCCTAACTGCGGTGGTTCAAGCTGTCAGTCAAAGCCCTTGGAGTTTATCGCAGGACCATGTGGAATAATAAAAGTCGCAGACTACTTTCAAGACAAATCATGCAAGATTCTTAAAGTTAATATAGCAGAAATCTATTTAAATTAAGGCAACGCTTTGTGTTTTCAAGTCATGTGGGTGTGTCTAAAAATGTCTTGACCATTAATGTCAGAAAAACCCAAGTTACTCTTTAATTAGCCATGTCAGTTATCAATTAAAATTTTAAACTAATGACACACTGGAGTGTGTTTTAATAATTGGATTTATTCTTGCTTGTCAAGTTCAAGTTCTTTCCTGTGAAGAAAAATTTCCTTGAAATCCTATTACAGCTTTCCTACTGGGGAAAAAAAAAAACTTGCTTAATGACTCTATGCAAGCCTAATTTTTGATCCCACGTCCAAATGTAAATCCTTTTAATGATTTAGGCCTCTCTTTTGTTGCCCAGTCTGCTCCTGGCCTTCATGTTTATCTAACATTAGAGGGATGTTAAACTCAAGCTTGCTTCTGACTGTTCCAGTCGCCTGCAGCCAACAATATGCTGTCGCCCACAATTTGTGGAACAATTGGTGACTGCTTGGCCATGCAATGAGTCAAGTTGAATAGTAGCAACAGAATAGACTCAGACACTAGAGAAAAATGCACACCGGGGAATTAATTGAAAAAGAGAAGGGACGTGTTTTGAATTTGTTTAATTTTGTAGGCAGTACCAGCTGGAAATGAAGAGTGAGGAAGGCTGGGTGAGCAGAGAAGGAGTGTTTGCCAAACATAGTAAAGCATCATGCAGGATTCAAAACAGGCATGATATGTTTCTCTTTCCTCTGTTTAGAAAAAAAAAAAACGAGCACTTCAAGTCCACAACACATTCCCTTGGTCCTCTTTGGATTATATACAATGATTCAGCACATCTATTGAGGCCAGTGTAGTAGTAACAAAAAGTATGCAGCCCACATTGCCACTATTAGGTGTAAGCATTCAATCTTACCAGAACTGACATCAGCTTAACACACTGCAAATCACACTTTTTGCTAACACATTTTTATATCATTACAATTTATCTAAAAAATTACGACATAGCAGTTCCGTGTAAGACAAACAATTTTAAAAAAGGGATTTAAAAGTGATACTGTAATGAATGTCTTCACAACAGTGTCCATGATTTTCTTTCATTATAGATACAGTGTACCCTTCTCAGATTTAAATACAGATGTTTTTACTGTTCATTCTAGTAAAGCTGATAAAAACACAACAAGAGCATTTGAGTTGCCATGCCGGCGCCAGAGGAAAATGGAAAGTGTAAATCTGGACAATGACCAGTTAATGAGCTCAAAACTGAAAAACAACAGCAATAAAACTTGAATTGCCACATGACTTTTACGGTCAATAATGCCTGTATTTGACTTCTACTTCAGAAAAGGTTCACATTATGGCCTGTTGAAAGGAAGTAGTGCAAGACAGAGGCAATAGGATTTCATTTGTATTTTACGTTAGGTTTTTACTGTGTTTGGAAACTCTGGTGTGCTCCTCCTGTATCTGTTTTTTGTTATGGCTTTGTAGTGATCCTGCGAGAAAGCTTTTGTGTTGTGTGTGTGTGTGTGTGTGTGTGTGTATAGTTAATAACTTATGCAGCAGGGGTCTCTGAACGAGAGGTTGTTTTAATGATTTAATGGCCCATTCAAAGGATTCACTCCACTGGGAGTCATGGCGGCTATCAGAAAGATATGAGGCTGCCATTTATAGCTGGCGGGGATTCAGCTGGGCTTTTTTCCTTCTCTCTTTTACATCAGGCTGTACCTGTGTATACCCTGCAGTTTCTCTGCCTAACGTCTTGTCATGTTGCACACTGAATATTGCACGTTTGCAGTCGGGAATAGCTCAGCAGAGGCTTTGGTGAAGATTTTGACAACTACTCAGGAGGATTTTAGTCTACCTTAGAAAGACCTCACAACCAGACGTTTCTCCTCCTCGTTGAAAGAAAAAGCTGTTAGAAATCTGTCTCCCTTCCTCCCTTTGCGTGTACCTCATCCTTCATCTCAATCCCTGGTTCGAAAGAAAGCAGAAAATGGTTTTAACAAACAGGACTATTGAGAAAAGGTTTGTGTTTCTCTGCTGTATCTTCTGTCATTGTGGAATGCATGTGCAGATCTGCTTAAAATACATTTTCTGAAAAAATTTCAGTTTCATGTAAATTGTGCAAATCATAATAACTCGACAAAAAACAGTGGCTTTATGGTGTTCAGACTTTAGTTTCATGTGGTGATAGTATTTAATAATTCTTTGGTTGTAATTTACCAGGATTCTAGCATCTACATGAGAAAACATCTAAATACAATTGAAACCTGCAAACTAAAATATTAGTTTATAAGACTAGGTTAAAAGTTGAGTACAGTATGTGCTCTAAAAAAGGAATGAAGAAAATCTGTCTTCTGTAGCAGTTGCAAGCCTGTAAAAACTTCAACTAAAGTCTGCCACGAGGAACCAGTGTGATGAACCAGTCCTGTCTTCCTGTCTCATTGCCCTTTCTCTACCTCTTTGTGTGCACCAGGCCACATTCAAAGCTTGTCAACGATGACAGCGTTTTGTACTGTGAACTTGTTGTTGGCTGTTGTGAGTAGTAAAATAGTCAAGTTTCTTTTTAAATTTCTTATAATAAAGTTTTCCATTTTATAACCAGCCTCCATTTTCAGACTGTTTCCTCCGTGGAACGTGTGGTTGACCTTATGGTTAGCCAGTGACCTAATGGATAGTTTGTGCACCCCGTGTGCAGAGGCTGTGGTCCTCAAAGCTGCAGGCCCTAGTTCAAGTACAATTTGTGTCTGTTTGTCGTTCCCCTCTCTGCATGTTACCTAAATGTAATGTGTTTTTCTCATTTGAACTCTGTAGAAACAGTGTTTTCCAGTCTTAGTTTCAGCCCGTTGCTTTAAAAATTAATCCAGTCACAAGCACAAAGCGGAGCTTGAGTAAATACACAAAGTTCATTGTTGCAGTTTGAAACGTAATATTTCATCTAACTTAATTTATGATCATCCTTGATTTCAAAAATGAACTGACACATAATGCCGTTTGTGTTATTGGGCTTCTTCAAACCTAAGCTTTTCTATGAGCTTACAATGGCAATTAGTAATGTAAATGACAAATCAAGGCAAAGCAAAGTAAGACTGCTTTTTTTGTCCTTTAGTTTTAAGGTATAGCTGTTTTTCAGTTTTTACTTTAAATACACTTTAAGTGTATTTGGACATGTATTTGTGTACTGACGTTTCAGAAGTTGGAGATAATTGCTCAAGCTGTCAATCACCTAACTTTTTAATGCAGAACTTGAACCAGGCTGTTCAGAGTCTTGAAGCTACGTTCACCCTTAAGAACTCATTCCCTTTTCAACTCCTTTGCCTTACCATAGACATTTTATGCCTTTATGACCTCTCTTCGAGTAGAAATTCATGTATTTTGTGTTGACCTCAGGGAGAGGAGAGGATGTACCCAGTGGGGAAGTTGTTTTTCACTTTCAAAGATATTCAAACAGACTTGTAATGGACACCACAGTTCTCTAAATCTGCAGTCTGTATTCGACACACCAACTCATTAAAAGTTATCTTAACTTGGAGCCTCCTTACTGTCCCGTCTCTGGATGTGCCAGCTGCACAATGAGCTCAATCAGAGAGCAGAGTGGTCGGATGTCTCTGTACTTATTACAAAAAGAGCGAAGAGCACGACTGAGTCATCACCTGCTGGCCCGCATCATAAATCCACTCACTGAAGGGGTTTTTATCCCTGTCAGAGTTAAATGTCAAAGACACTGCGGCCCAAGCTGCACCGCTCACACTGGAGATCGCCTATGCCTATTGACATTTAGCTCATAGGTGAGCACCATTAGGCTGAATCAGACTCAGACCGTTTATCTCCTCCCACCCACATGCCTGGCAGTGACAGACACTTTCCCCCTGTGTAAGCCTCCAAGCTCTCGTTGTGCTCTGCAGTGACTCCTTCTTTAAGAGGGGAGTATTTTAACACCTGGCTGATTTTAGTGCGACAATTGTTCTTTAAACGGGGGGGTTGCATCCCTGATCAAAAGATTCACATCTTTCTTCCTTTACTGTATGTCACCCTCTGGTTTTCCAGGGACTCATCCAGAGTTGTGTTTTCACTGGGGTAGCTTTAAGTCTGCAGGGACTTGACTAGAAAACAGGTTCAAGTCCCTGTGCACACTAATTGTTGCCCCCTCATTCTGACACATCTCTCCATTAATGCCTGTCCTGTTATAGTGAAACTGTGTTTGTTCATAAATTTAGATTTGAAAGTTTGAAAGTGTTGCTCTGCATGGTGCTCCGTTTTTGTGCAAACTTTGGCATTATGAAGTCTGACTTTGTGACTCCTCCACTGACAATTCAAATCATGAATGTTTGAGGGGGAGTTTGTGTGCAATAATAACAGAGTGTGCAGGGACCTTGAAGCCGCTTGTCTGAAGCCCCTTTTTTAAATATTTGCTGTCGGAAACGGGAATGTAACCATTGTTTGACGGACAGACTGCATAAACTAACTGTTAGCCATGAAGCATCTCTGCAAAATAACAAAAACATTCAAATTAAAGGAGAAATTATGAATCCTTGACCCCTGAGCACTCGCAAAAGAATTTCAAAGACTCTCAAAGGCCTTCTAATGCTGTTAAGCTCCTGCACATTTAAAACAATTTATTTTACAGCCGCTACTTGAAATACCTTAAAAAGAAAGGGATATAATTGGAGAGTTCAAGTCTCTTTTAATGCTAATATCCACTCTAAACCACTTTCTCAAGTATTCTATTGCAAGTCAGAAAGATTTTGACTTTGAGATGGAAATCTGGAGCTCTTATTGAAGATGTTTCAGGAGACCTAGAGAGGTCTTCTGAAGAAGAATGCATTAAAGGTTGTAAGAGGAGAAATCATATGTAGGAACATTTGAAAAGTTGTCTTCCTAAAATGTCTTCCTCAAACAAGAAACGTTGCTCTCCGAAGTCAAGTTGAGTGTATGCCACTGTGTTCTGATGTGATGTTTGGCATATCTATATAACCTTGGTCTGCTTGGAAACAGAGTGAGATCCGTATAATGATCCCAGATGTACAGTCTGAACAGCCTCTTTTTTTTTTGGAGATGGTAAACAGATTGATTGTTTAGAGATGGACAAGCTGTGACCTCCTGATTTCAGGTTTACAACACTAAACTGGAGGTGACCTGACATCAACTTTGTAAGGATGTAGAACTATACACCAGGGTATTGCAAAGTTCTGCTTTGTGATGCAAATTCTCAGATACACTATCGTGATCAATAGTAATATACAAAGATTTAATGTTTTTACTGATAAAAGAAAGTGTTAAAGACTAATTCTGGTTGTTGAACCTCGTTGCTATTTTCACTTGTTTGCTTGCTCCAGTTGATTGATTCCCTCTTTTCAAACAGGCTCTAAAGGCTTCAAATCTTCAAAGGCAAATGGATCCATTCAAAATGCGTTCTTAAAAAGGGCTTGTATCTGACAACTACGAGCTCAGATTATTCTTCTACGAGCTCTACAATGTTGGCAGATAACTCTGCCTGTTTTTCTGAAAGAATAGAATTAATTTCTTCGACCCAGAAACAACCATTACATCTTTAGAACCGCCGGACTCTAATGACTAAAACAAACATTTCACCTTGCAGAACACAAGAGTTGCTGGTCTAACACTACCTGTTTTTTTAACTTACCACAAGGCCAGTTACATTTTTCTGTCATATATGTTTAGAAGATGTTTTTATCCAAAGCGACGTACATGAGAGATTTAAGTACAACACAAGCAAGAATCTAGAAAAGACCAAACAACGTCAGGAAGTGCAAATAAACATCTTTACGATTGGACACAGGTGCTGACGGGCATTGCACAGGAGGAATATATCCCAGTAAACTGGATTGTATCATAACACTTACTCATCCATAGCCCAAATTATTTGTCATATTAGCCCAAAAACTCTGATCTGGCTGAGTTTCTTTCGAGAAGGGGGATGATGATCGCTCCATGTTGGGAATGTAGATGCATAATGCCTGAGTGAATCCTCCCCAGAAAAAAAGGTGACAGTGTTTGGAATATACAGAGTCGTGAAGGACATTTGAGATAGCCTCTCATTAACCCTCTCCAGCACAGATACAGAGGTGTTTGTGTGTGTGCGCGCTGCCAGGGCTGCATGTGAGTTTCCATCAGATGCTAATTAAAAGTCAATTAGCCTGCAGCCCAGCGGGTGAGTGACCTCTATAAACGCGAGAAGGATCAGGGGTAGGAGAAGCTCCCACAGCTCATTATTTACCGTGACACTGTCTTTCTTTCTCCGTTTACTGCTCGCTCCTACTGCCTGTCCACCTGTCTGTATTAGTCTGTGTGTGTGTGTGTGTGTCTTAATGCTCTGTATGTTAAACACCCTGGGCATCATCGCAACTGAAACACACAGGGGAGGAAATCAAATCTGGAGCTCGCCACATGGTAATCCAGACTGTAATGTCCTTTTAAATAAGACCAATCAAGTAGCAGCAGACATCGCTCCTGACTTCCCTTCATTGTTCTATTCACACCGGTACATTTCTCCAATGAGGGCTATTTCTGTTTCTCACTTTAAAAACATAGAGCTCCTACTGTGCAGAAGACGGAATCAATCATGGATTGATTAACTCAATTGCCCCCCTGTTTGGTGTGTGTAGTTTTAGAGTTCAAAGACTCGGAACAAATCCAGCTCACTTTACGAGACTCCTTTCCCTCATCTACCACAAATGCTACTTACTGCAGTTCATTTCTTGGTGTAAGGCAGGATGGGCTGTATTTCAGAGCAAATTGTTCATGAAGTGTTGCAGAATCCTGCTGAAGAATCAGAAGCTTGATCGTTTGAAAATATCTCCTCTTCGCACTGCTCAGTGGTATAATGTCCGGCTCCAAATGTGAGCGTCTTCCTTCACAGTAGGGCTGTATTCTGTCACTGCATCCAGAAGAATCCTCCAAAAAGATCATCATCAGTCACTTCAGAGCCAGTGATCAGAGATTATCTTTCAGTACTTGATTCATTTTAAAATATTTTGTTTTGTTGTCATTTGTTTCTAATTTTACAAACGGAGGACATCTTATGATCTCAAGATTAGCCTAGTGTTTACCTACAGAGAGTTAAATTACAAATTAAATACATTTATATTGTCGAATGAAACTCAAATCTATGATGATGATTTGTACATGCCATCAAGTCAGTTTTAAGGACTCTAATCAATCAAGACATACACACACACAAAGATTGATCACAGAAAAAAAAAAACATTTGTTTATGTCCACTAATCATGTTTTGTCCCATATTCGTGTTGAATTCCAAACTGGGACAGTGATGCATTTGTGAGAAATACTCCAAATATGTTGTGAAATTACCATAATATTTCTGCACTACTCATCGTGAGACTCTTAACATGTAACAATAGCAACAGCATCTTCTTTTGGATCTCTTCAGCACTCCCTCACTGATCTGCCCGAGACAGTTAAGACTTCATTTTAAAGTTTTTTCTTGGCACCTTCTGCAAGGAATAAGGTGACCTTGTTACGGTGACACCAAATTCTCATTTTGTGGCCAAAGGAAACCAATGTGCCCACTCTAAAAAGGATTGGGACAGACTGATTCAGTGCTCCACAGCCAGACTGTGATTGTTGGATTCTTTCACCACCTCACACAGCTATTATCACTCTCATTAGGGGGAAATATTTGCCTGCGATGTTGGAATGAGGCTGTCATATTAGTTTATTTCCTCATGGATTTACCACCGGTTTCTAGTTTTATTATACCAAAATATTTTCTGGTTTGTGAGGGACACCTCTGTTGAATACGATACAACGTTCGAAACAGCATGATATTATTATTTAAACATCCAGATTTTTTGGAAATTGTGTTTGCTGTAATTTTCCCTGAAGTATGCAACATGATTAGTTCTATTTAGTTCAATACAAAAGTGCCCAGAATGCATGTTTTGACAAATTCTCTAGGACAATCATTCAAGACACAATCAATGTGCATTTAAAGTGTTCTACAAATAAAGCTATCAAGGCTATTCACTCAAATACCCAGAGGGAACTGTATAACTCCTCTCTCCTTCAAAGAGGAAGAAGAATAATCACTTTTGCATTTTCAGGCTACTTGTCTGCTTTAATATCTTTTTCAGTGTAACTGGTTGTATAATCATTTGACCTCTACAGACGATAATAAACACGATACAACAATAGAAGACTGATTGCTATACCAGAGATCATTGCAATGACTCGGGGTTCTTAATGTGCTGTGATTGTGTTTTTGCTCGCAGCATCATGTTACAGAAGAAAGCCTGCTGAGTGCTGACTTTCAATTTTCTTTTCAAGGAAGAACGATAGAATGAGAAATATGTAAATGCCATATTGAAAAACCGTCTTGTTAGATTTGACAGGGTGAATACATATAGCAGCTTCATATGTGCTACATCAAGTGATGGAAACCAGTGACTGAGATTTATAATGCATGTTGATGTGAGCTGCAGGAGGATGTGAAGGTCTGCTTTGTGTTTTTATGTTGAGGAGCATTTCAGTCTGTTATTTTTCCAGATTTTTTTTAACGAAATAAATCTTATGTCCTTTACGCTTTAAGTAACCTTGTCACATAATTAAATAGTCTTTTATCACCCATTAGTAAGCGATGTTATGATGTTAAAATTGGGACATTCACTGTCTATCTGTGTTGCCTGTATAACTTTTTATTTGACGAACCCGGGTTCGATTTTTCCGCGAAAGCTACAAGAAGTGACGTTCGTTCCTCCTCGACGAGCAACAGTTGTGCCTGACTGGATAGAAAATGAAACTAAACGGACTCTGGAATCACAAATAAAATACCGGCCTCTAGCACAACACACTCCTTAGCAGACTCCACGTAGGCACAATAAAACAAAAAAAAGGTTTTATCTGTAGAAGCCCTTTGAGCCAAACCAGAATCTGACCAGCATCGGGCGAATAATAGAGTGAAGACGGGAGAGTTTTTTCTTTCATGGATGCAGCTTTTGATTGGTTTGGGGATAAAAACGGACGCAGAGATGGCGTCGTGTCTATTAAAAAGGTAACATAATTGCCTTAAAACATGTAAAATTCGCGGCCGTTGAAGATGCTTGCCCAGCTAGAAGACGCAACAGGATTCTGGTGCAGTTAGCCTCGCAGTCTGCGATGTCTCTAGAAATGCGATATTTTTGAAAGTTACATATAGCTCTTTTAACTTGTGTCTCTCTGCTCTATGTAGCTAAGGGGTTAAAAGAAAAAAGATCCTTGTTCTGGTCAAGCATAACAACCAAACTAGTTATAGAGTACCCTTCATGGGACTATTATAGTTTGACTGCAGGCCGTTAGTGAACTTCCCCCATGGAGATAAGTGGACACACTGAAGGACACTCCTGAGGTTACAAGCACAGGAAGTGAGGAAGAGGATACAAGGTTTTTATCATTTCACGAATTCACATTGGCACGACTTCCCGCAGCTCTGCATCTTCAAATTGATGAAAGATAAGAACATTGAACCAGGAGTGCTTTCCTTATGCCGAGTGGATCCTCTGAGAAGGATGTGAAAAGGCTTTTAGTGTAGCTCATGTCCTGACTCTGCACAGCGGGACACTCTGGTTTTCCTGCTGAAACGCCTCATCAAGCACCCGTTCGTCGGGCAATTACAGCAGAGAGAGAGAGAGAGAGAGAGAGAGAGAGAGAGTGGCTGAAAGCTAAGAATGAGGACAAAGGAGGAGGCAAATTCCTCCACCTGACATTTTCTTTATAAATGAAGCTCTAAGTAAAAGGCTAAGGGTGAGGCCTCCAGCAGGCATGATGCATTCAAGGAAAAGGGCATTTTTTAATAGTATATCTGTTTTTTAGACCAATTATTTTCCTGTCTCACCATAGAAGATGGAAAGACTGTTTGTTCAGTGATTTTTCTTAGCATTTTTGGAGTCACAGAAAACAACAGAAGGCTGATGTTGAGTTTAGTACAAAGTTTTGCACTTGTGTAGTAAAGCTCCCCAAGAACTTAGAACATTTTTTGAAGGACTTCTTCTTTAGAAACAACTAAATGTAACATTTTCAAACATTGTGGTTGTCTTTCCAAATTTGGAATTGAGCAAAAAAGCATGTTCTTTTGAAATGTTGTTAAGGATTAAAAAAAAAAATTAAAAAAATACAACTCCAATTCTATCTATGCCAGCTGGTATGGATGTGCTGTATATTTCAGATGCTTGTAAATGTATCATATTGGAAATGCAAGAAAAAGAATATAAATTTAATCACTACGTCTTTGGATACTTCCAAACTATAAAAAAGGTTGACTTATAAAACCTAACAAAGATAGAAAGTCCAGACTGTTTTCTATTATATTATTTTACCCAACATGAATCCACCGGTAGGTAAGCACTCGGCCACAGTGGCAAGTAAAAAGTTCCTTTTACTATGCAAACATCCTGAATAGATCCTGACTCACAGTGGACAGCCACCTGTCAAGAAAGTGGAATAATGAGAGAGACAGAAACCATGAATCATATGAAAATAGACATTGGTATTTTAGGACTTGGACTTCAGTGTAAGCTTCAAATCAATCATTAAAGTTATGGTCAGCAGCCATGACAGTTGGGAAACTCCATATGCTAATAAAGACCATGCCAAGGCATGCGACTCTGGTAAGAGCTCGTACACAAACCTTCAGTTGGAGCTGTTCTTAATTTCTACTTGATTTAAAGGGCATAGGAGGAAAACATATATAGTATTCTCTTCCTTATAAAGTTTAAATCTTTCCCTACAGTATGGTTTCCCCTTAAATCTAAGAATTGGTCCTTTAAAAAGTGGATAAACTTGTTGTGTGGTGGATTCCTATTCCATTCAATTAGAAAAGGCTTAACATTGTTCTCCATGGCTGTCTATCAACAGCTCGTATTTAACAACATCTACACAGCCTGCCCCGGTTTTCTTTTCTCGTACAATCAGGTAATTGGTGTTAGTTATGAGCTGCCATCTAAGAGATGGAATGGTTAATGAAATGGACCTCTGTGTGTGTGTGTGTGTGTGTGTGTGTGTGTGTGTGTGTGTGTGTGTGTGTGTGTGTGTGTGTGTGTGTGTGTGTGTGTGTGTGTGTGTGTGTGTGTGTGTGTGTGTGTGTGTGTGTGTGTGTGTGTGTGTGTGTGTGTGTGTGTGTGTGTGTGTGTGTGTGTGTGTGTGTGTGTGTGTGTGTGTGTGTGTGTGTGTGTGTGTGTGTGTGTGTGTGTGTGTGTGTAACGTGACACACAGTTTGCTCTTTAAATGAGGGCCATTTTAATGAGTATTGATATCTCTGTGTGACAGACGCACATAAATGACTTCAGCACAGAGATGGCAGAATAATGATCTGACATTATCTCTGTGACCTGAGGTAGATGTGGCTGACATTGTTGTGCCAAATGAACAGTTTAAACTTTGTTCACGAGCGGCTGCAATGTCTGAGCCCAAATCTTGTTTTCTACTGCGTTTCATTTTTCACTTTGACGGCTTGGACGCTTATTCCACATTTGTAATCTCAGACTAATGGCAGACTGACTAGACTTGTTGCATCCACACTCACGTACAGACACAAACAATGTTAAATATTCATACAGCGCACACTGTGCTCATAGCAGCATGTACTGTTCACATGAAATGTACAGAAAGCAAACAAACACAGTGGTGTCAGGAGTGGGAAGCTCATTAATCACTCTCACTTCCAATAAGGATCAGCATTCCTCACAGTGAGGCGTCGCCCTGCCCACATGTATGAAGCAACAGTGATATGTCAATATCATCCAGCAGCTGTCAGGTTATTTCTTTTTTTATTTACAATATTTCCCCCTGGTGGGAAGGAATCCCATTATTTGCTTCGGGCGACCATTTTCCTTGCTTTGCTGGAGCTTAGCAGAGGAATAATAAATGTTCACTGTGAGGAATCCCACTGGAACACCTGCTGATGAAGATAAAGGCCTACTGGAGGGCAGATATGAGTGCTAGCCCGTTTCAATGACAAATGCTACTGTGGACAATACACAGCCTATATAAAGAACACCTCCACATTTATTCATGATGTAATGTGTAAAAATGTCACTGCTACAGATATTGAGGACTAATGACTAGCCTGAAGTTCAAACAGACATAATGGGATTTTTTTTATAGACTTGATGTCTTTTCTTTTCAAGTCTTATCTTTCGTTGATAACAGCACCGTAGATTTGTTTTATTTATCGACCCTCATTCAAGAGCGTTTGATTGTTCCCTTTCAGTAGATTAATTATTTTAGCTTCAGAATTAAGATGAGATAAGATAAACCTTTATTGATCCCTGAGGTGGAAAATCACTGCTGCAGCAGCAGACAGAGGAAAGTGTTCGGACAAAGAAAAAGTCAGAAATAAGAACTGAAATCAAATAATGTTTGTTTAAAATAAAGTGAATACAAAACACTGAAGGGCAATTTTAGTGATCAAAACTTGAGAGTGATATACACTGAGAACAAGTGATCTGCATCCTTATCATCATTAAATGAAACAGACATTCAAAAGATTGGTTGTTAGGCTGATGTACAACTGACTAGCTTCAGTTGAAGTCTCCCCAGCAACAACATTCCTATTGCAGATGCTGAAATCACTAACTGTGTGCATCAACAACTTTTTTCATTCAAGTGGATTTCAATGGTTCCTCATTTGAACTGTCTCCTCCAGATTTATTTGTTTCAAAATTAATTTTATTAAATGTGAGATAAGAAATAGAAAAGCTGTAGGCAAATGTAATAGAAATATGAACATAGATAATGTGAGGAGAGCCAATGTGTGACTGTCAATCGCTCAGTCCTTCGCTAAATATAGAACTTTCCTCCAATAAACCTGGAGGTGGATTTAGAAAATGAATCGATGACTACTGACACTTAAAGTCACATAAAGATTAAAGTGATGAGTGTATCACCTAAAATAATTAATTATTATAACCGTAACAACCATACTCACCTCAAAGATTGCATCAGGTGCAATGATTTAGCTAAAAAAAATGTGTGACCATTGGATCAAGCCTTTGAATCTGAAACCACAGGGTTCTTCTATGTTTTATTTTATTTTGCAGCGAATACGGCAAGGTTTTCAAAAATCCTTTGACGGCATATTGTTGTTAATATTTTCACTTTTGTCTGACAATTTGTGTCTGAGAAGCTTTCTCTCATCAGTAATCCATGTTTAATTAAGATATGATATTTTGTAGCAGAAATTCTAAATAAAGTTTTATTCTGCAACATTTACTGAAATAACCAGTCTCTCTACTCTCTGCCTATAGGAATAACATCATGTCCATATTTAACGGGATGTTTGAAAATGAAATTGCTCTTCTCTCTTTTAATCTCGCATGGAGACCCTGCATTTATTCATTTAAACACTTTCAGTTCAGCAGGTTATTTACACATTCAAAATGCCTGTGAAGGTTAATGTCCAGTATCAGCAACTATTCAAAGAGTCTGCTGGTAGTACTCCAAGTCTAACTATCGGTAACAAATGCAGAGTCAGGAGGCCACAAATACAAGATTATATTCTATAATGCCCTTATATACTGTATATATGGAAAAGCAAAGATGTTTTGGGGACCTAGAATCTAACAGTATTTTCTTTGGTTGGAGTCAGTGAGAAACAAACTTTTTAGGATTTAACTGATTCAAATTTGCAACCAGGCTGCTTCACTTTGTTAATTAGAGCTCGATTAAAGTTCCTGATAGAAAACCCAGTTATCAATTCATAGGATCACACCGGTGTAAACACTAATGCTGATGGAAAGGATAAATGTGTGGAACAGATGGACTAGTGTGTGAACAGATGGACTTTCTATCCACCTCTGAGCGCTCACATGTCTGTTGGGGAGAAGCCTTCTGACTCTCTGCTGCAGTGTGAACTCAAATATTGACTCAAGTTCAACCATCATGGGGAAAAAAAAGGATACAGAATCAATATCTTTGTGAATTAGGGAAGGGTGGGTATTGGCAGATTTGATACTAATTTAGTGTTTGTCCTTGATTTGAGTGGGGTAATGTTGCGTGCTGCTAACTGCTTCATTTATCGTAGGTGATGTGCTGACGAGGTCGCACTGTGATTCTCTCCATTTCATCTTTTGCCCTGCTCTTTTTGAGGCTGATCCTTGCGTTTCTGGCTAAGACACATTTGGAAAGGCCAGAGACTGGTGATTGAAAGCTTGACATTTGTCAGTTTCTGCTGTGTAGGAGGTGAGAGTCGAGGGAGTCCTTGCCCTGTTGTTGACATTTTCTGGGACTGATAGGATTTTTATTTTATTTTTTTCACAAAACGTGTTTGTCCTTTTCTGTCCAAAAGCTGATAATGTGGCAGATATGGGAGATATTTTAATTTATTGATGTATTCCAGATGTAACATGACAGACCAGTGTCACCAAATTCTTTTTTATTTTATTTTTTATTTTTAGCAATGGTAGCTGCAGCAGAGAGTTGTATATCATACACGAGTGGACAGAGCCAGTAGGTTTCATACTAGCATGAACATATTGGGCCAGATGTAGCTGATTCACGTTGCAGTGGTTAATTATATCACTGGCTATCTCTTGCCGTATTTCTTCCTGACATGGGGAGAATTTGGTCTGGTTTCAGACCTTCCCATCTGCACTTAATGTACAAAATGTTTTCAGTATGCTGCAGGCAGCTCTGCAAAAATGGCACTATGAACAAGGTTATCAACTTGACATTTTATATGGATACATTGGACAGTGTTCATTGCCTATGCATTACGATGACTCTGTCTTGGTGTATAGATGACTTGGTGGCAGCCTATCATTCCCTGGTATTATTTTGTCACCAGTATTGAAGTGTGTTTTAAAGTAAAAGAAAAGTAGATGGAAGTGTTTTGACCCAGTTCTCAGACAATTACACCAAATTCTATTAATTTATTCGCAAATGGAACCTGCCCATATCATATAAAGCCACATCTCTTAGACATTACATTATATAATTTTCAACAGCAAATACTTTTTCTAGCATAAAGAAACCCATTAAGCGAGAACAAGGCACGTGAAAATGTCAGTAAAACGTGCAGAGAAGACGTATTCCATTTGATCTTTGCAAAAGAAGCACGTACACAGATAAGACACAGTCAGGAGGTGAGGCTAATGAGGCAGAGATGAAACCACTGATGGAGGGTTAGATGTTCACATATGTAAGAACCTCATGACAAACCAAAGTACAGTAAGAGACGAGAAAAAATGGGAAGACGAGTAACACAAAACAAAAAAGAGGAAATGATATTATTGCTGATTCTTTGTTAAACTTCACATTCTAAACTCACGGCATGTACATTCCAACACTGGGGGGGCTCTCAAAGATGACGTCGAGGCTGTGAGTGATTCTCTCTGCTACCTCCCTCCCCCCCATGTGTTCCTCAGCACATAGAATGTACGTTAGTTTACACAACATCAATGTCAAACAGCTAACAAGAGTTCAATGTCAGGCTGAATAATGGAGTGGTAAGGAAATGGCCTTAGGAGTACCAGGCCTCTGTCCCTTCAGAAGTAAAAAGGATCTTAAGGACCTTTTGTTCACTGCTAAGTCGGAACAGGATCAATCTTAATCAACTCATTGGATGCCTTTGAAAGCATTTTCTAAGACGCTGCCAACAAACTTACATAATTATGCACAAAGAGCACACACGAGTTCCAAGATAGAAATACAGTTGTGACAATGCTGGACAGAATAACCAATGACGTGGTTAGTGGATGTTTTTTTGTTTTTTTTCCTGCAATATCTTACCACACATACATCTCTGCAGCAACACAGTAAAAACACACGTGCACATACATCGAACTGAGATAACTGGCAATAATTTAATCTGATTTCATTTAACTGTGTCCCCCTGCCCACATTGCCCGTGTCTGACTGTGACAAATTGAGGGAAATATCTTTTTATATATTTGGCATATCTGTTTCCAGTCATTCCCAATGTTACCGTTCATCTATTTCCCATCATTTTTATCCAATTTCATGCAGCTGAATAAGACAATGCAGACTTTATCTGATTTTTTGCCTCTGCTCTGTCCATGAATTCAAAGTGAGCCAAGGCTTCCATTGTATGATGGATCATAATAGGGGGAGACATCGCACAGTTTAGACGTATTGGAAATGCAAGATCAGCTATATTCATTTCTGCAGATGGCTCCCCAATTACATTTCACTTTCCATGTCACTTGTCATCTTGCTACTGCTGTAATGGGATCCGTACAGCAGAAGGAAGCCATTGCCATATTGTTATTGCATTCACTGCTATTCAAATCATTACGCTCCTCTTGCACGTTTCCGCCTGCACCTGACAACTGGGGCTGTTTTATGCTCCACACACACAAATCATGACGTTGATGAGGAAATATTAAGAACATAAAGTTTACAGAAATATTTCTTTGTTTGTTTCTTTGTGCTTCTATACGGAAATCAGAAAGTTCTCTGTGACAATGAAATCAAACACAGTTTACCAGGTAAATAGTTACCTCTCTGTAATCTTTCTTTTAAGAACGACTTTTTAACGTTGGAGACAAAGCTTGTTGGAAGACACCACCGTCCTCGGACATTGTATTTGGTGCAATGATTGTAAGAGGTGAGAACGTCAGCAGTGTGTGCAGCTGTGTGGGAGATGATTTTGTCTTGATCTGATAAAGTTTATTACATGTCATTAGCATTTTATTAGCATTGACTTTTATTCACACTTCACATATTCTGCGTCTAGCAGAAACTGTAAGAAAACAGCCAAATTTTAAAAACAGTCTGTTAGTTTTAAGTGCAAAAGAGATGTAACTCATCGGTCATAATCCTAGAACAGCTGATAAAAACTAAGCCCTTTATGACTCTATGTGACGCTTTGGGACTTGAAGTGAAACCAAAAAACAATCCAGAATCATTGTTGAGACAAATCAGAATGAATACATTTAGGTGTTGATCTGAAAAAGCTACCTTGAGGTAAGATCAGATTTTTATTTAATCAAGTGAGGCATACACAGAGTTTGAAGTTTTACAAACTTAAAAATGATCTACCTGTGGTCGGCTCAATACTAAGCCAGTTTGTATTACAGAAACATCTAGAGGGGGAGAGTCTGAGCTTTTTCAGAGGACTGAAAAGGAGAGGAAAACTTTAAAAGACAGCACAGACACTTCTCAAGCTATTTCTCTGATAATAACACTTCTCCTCTTAAAGGGATACTTCACCCATTTACATGAAGCCGTGTAACATGGTAGTAGTGTTGAATGGTCGTGAATCCAGCCCTCATTTTGCCCTGAGATGTGTTTTTCTTTGCTTGAAAGTTTTCTTCATGTGATGCAAAAAGCGTCATATTTCATCACATGAAGAAAACTTCCAGGCAAAGAAATACATATTTTTCTTGTCTCAGGGCAAAATGAGGGTTGGATTCATGACCATTCAACACTACTACCATGTTTCTAATGATACACAGCTTCATACAAGTGGGTGAAGTATCCCTTTAACACAGATCACTCGTATTTTAGAATTAAAGCATGACTCCATACATGTTCTGTCTTAGTCCTTTCACACAATCCTTGGATACGTCTAGCAGCAGAAAATGTTTTGCTTCGCGCTTGAGATCCCACAGATCTGAATGTCCGTCCTTTAAAGTCTGAATTGAATGGTTCCCTTTTTGCATAGAGATTCCAAGGTTGTGTGCTTCAAAGCAGGTGTGGATTAACTGTTACTGGGATGTCGTATAGCTAAAGTGTGGGTCTGCTGTGTTTTAAAGCTCATTCCAAGGGCATAACTGGCTGTGCGACTGAGCTGCTGCTGCAAATGTCTGCCGTTTGTAGTCAATACCAAGTTTTGATTGACTCTGCAGTACACAAAGTGCCATTTATGCGGTTATGTAGGGATGGAGTCATTCCATCATATATAGTCGGATAGTCCTTTTATATTCCAGTGGGTTTTCATAATTGGGCAGAAATATTATTATAGTATTATAATAGCATTGTCATAATCCCTCTTGACACCAAACAGATTCATGTTTAATTTATATGCTGATTAGGTATCTGTTTGGAAACGGCTAATTGCTTGGTTGCAAATTTATGTTGTTGGCATGTAGATGATCATTTGTTTTTGATGATGAAGTTCACACAATTAAAGACATTGACATGATCTTCTTTACACCAGGGAACCCGCCAACTCCTAACACTGTGATCAAGCAACCCGCTGAAAATGATTACCCTCCTTCTTCTCTTTATTTGATGACTGACTCAAATAAGCATCACTATCACCAAATTTAAGTGGTTAAAAATCAAAATCCTCATCTAATTAGTCATGTGTGTAAATTCTGTATTTTCTTTGACCAAACACGTTTTTTTAAAGATTTAATTTTGTTTATTTTGTTATCCATTTTTATTTACATAGAGACTTGACCAAAACCATATAGAAATGGAGGATTTATTACTGACACAAGTTTGACGAAAGAAATCCTTTTGGAGGGATATCTTCCTTATTAAGGACTTTTTACCATTTTTGTGAAGTGTTATATATTTTTTTAATTTCTACAGCACCTTGAAAAAGCTATTCATTTCACACTTAGGCTACTCAGACTTCTCACAATGTTTCCAGCTCCTATAAAGTTGTGTAGCTGTATCTCTTTTTTACTCGCAGAAGATAGTAAACAGCTAAACTGCCTCGTTTTTATCCTGTGAGGAGTTTCAGTGTGTCACCTAAAATTTTACAGATCAACGCAGTTCAGATTTTTTACATCACTACCTGATGTAACACTTGTCGACTCGTTGAATCATATGTCACAATGTTATCTTTGAGGCAGCACTCGGGCAAAGCATTACGTTAAACTACATGTCAATGCCAGAATGCTAACTACTTCTAATGACGATTCTTCTATTCAGATGTTTAATGAATATTGAGTTTAACATTTCTTTTTTTAGTTTTGCATGTCAGAATGTAAGGGATGACTGCAGCTCAGTGGTAGAGTCCAGTCTTTTAAACTGTCGGTGCTTCGAGACAAGAGCAAGACATTTAGGCAGGGCGAGACCGAGACAAGAGCAATCATGTCACTAAATTAGACTTAACACCAGGACAGTTGCAGCCATAACTAAGGGATACAAATCTTATCAGCATTATTTGAAGTTATTCATTCTTGTTTTCCTTCAAAATGCAGTCACCACTAATAGCCTAGTCTTGACCAGTCTTGATATAAAATCCAGAGACCACCCAGTCTTAGCCCATGCTCTTTAAGTGGTCAGAAGATTATAAAAAGGCTAATGAAATACATTCCAATATTGCATTGGATATTAGCTAATTAGCAGTAAACAGTAAGTAAAGTGGAGGCAGAAGGGAAGGTCATTAGCTTGACTGGTATAAGGTGTTGAATCAATTGTTTGAAAAGTTTTAAGTATTACAGAGGGATGTTGCTATAGATTAGAAGTCAGGGTTTATCATAAATGTATTTGCAGTTCCTCTTCGTCCTTGTGGATGAGCTGACATTGCTACCTTTAGAGAAACCCTGCTAGCACAGCTAAAATAAAATGCTTATCCCAGGCTCATGACTGGACACAAACTTTTGTTTGAAAGTTAAATATGCACTTCCACACAGCATTCCCATTTGCGCCCTTTGTCTTAAAACAAGGGAGCTCTGGATTTCCAGCTTTGGTGCTGAATGTTGGCACTTGATATAAATGATGTTTTCGTTGAACTAAGTGTCTCTATGGGATTGCAGAGATCATGTGGCCACAGCTGTCGAATGAGTTAATGGGTCTTTTGTTTTCGATTTTTTGCTCTCCATTTGGGACCTCTTCTGCAAGCATCATTGGATATTAAGGGATAATGAGCCTCTGCTGCTGGTATTGATCTCACCAAGGCAGAGGAAGCTCCACTGTGTCGCCAGGTCTTATATATCAATAGTATGGAAGATAAGAGGGAATATGAAGAGAAGTCACACAAAGCAGACGAGCAGCTATTTATTATGAGTGACAAACACCTCCTGCATGGTTCCTCTTGATGTGTCTGTAATAACAAAGGGTCTCTGCACTGCTGGAAAGGAAGCCACGGATGACAATGGCTATAATCGTGGCAGTGCATTAGGACTCCCGAGCAGCAGCACTCAGGTGAAATTGTCTACAAATACCTTTGTGAGGAAGAAGAGACGTTTCATCCAGTCTAATGAGTTGGCTTCCTGTCGGTTATTAGGATCTGCCACAGGTCCCTGCACCCCTGATCCATTACTCAGCTTTACATCAGTGCTGACAGAGATAGCTAGACTGTGACAGGTGAGATAGAGCCCCACTGGCTATCAGCGGGAGGTGACTTATTAAAAATAATGATTGTGTCTGATGTGATTGATGAGTCTTGGATGACAGCTGCTACTGCACGGCTATATCAGACGCCTTTTGCAAACTGATGTGACTGACATGCCAAGAGTGCTGAAGAGTGAGAGAGAACATGTCATTTTAATGTATGATTGTTTTCAGAAACCGCATGAGGATATGGTGGGCAAAGGGTACAGAAATGAAATTATTAGTTGAACCGAAGAAGCAACACTTTTATTTGTTAACTCTCTCTGAGGCGCTGTCTGAACCCTGAGGAGTTCACTCAATAACGACAAAAAAAGGAGTATAGTGGCGCAGGGCACAACGTTGAAGGATTTTTAGTTTAATGCACCTTTTCTTTTCAATAGAGTTGTCTGAGCTGCATGCATCTGAAGTTATTGGAACGCATTGACATCTGCTGTATCATCCTGATAACAAGCAGCCGAGACAAAGATTCACATCTTATGCTTAAAACTAAATGGGGCTGGCTTTGGCTCAGTTGATAGAGTCGGTCATCTCTTAATCGGAAAGTTGGGGGCTTGATACCCAGCTCCTGCACATGTTCGATGTGTCCTTGGGCAGCACAATTAATCTCAATTTGCCTCTGCAGTATCATCAGCGGCGTGTGTATGAATGGGATTAGTTTCTTTTGATGGTCATTTTAAAAAGCAGCCTCTGCCATCAGTGTGTTAATGGAAGTGTAATAGTCAAAAGCCTACAAAAGCACTTTACAAGCTCAAGTCCATTTACCATATTTTCGAGCTAGGTTTAACTTTTTTTCAAATAGTCATGACAAACTCATGACAAATATATACGTGTGTGTGTGTACTCATGAGTTTTCCTTACACCGGCATTTGCCCAAAACATGAAAGAATGAATATGTTGATCAAAGTCCTGCACACAATCAGAAGCAGTAGGAGTTATGATTTGGAACTACTTCTTGGTAAACACCAAATGTAATCCAACAGCTGAAGTCTTCTGAGATATTTTGATTTAGAGTTTGCTTAAAGATTATGAAAACAAAGACGAGCCAGACACACACAGAATCTTTAAGGATACTTAGTTGTTGTAAGCAGAAACAAAAAATCCAACATCAGAGATTTTGTTTGTCAAACAATTCTTCTTGGATGTTTTTGTTTCTGTTCATTATGAGTTATTTCTGGCCAGGAGAAAAGGTTTTGATTAACCTGTAGCTATTGGATATTCCAGTTCGTTTGTAGAATCAGAAAACAAATACAAAGATTTACCTTTTTTTTTAATAATTTGTAATTAATTTGTGATTTACTATAGAGACTATTCAAGGGTGTACCCCTCTCGCCCAAAGACCGTTGGGATCGGCTAGTGCCTCCCGTGACCCCAGCAATGAAAACGCAGTATAGGTAATAGATGGATATTAAAGATTTTCTATTTTTGGGTGAAAAAGGATGAGTGGTGACTCTTGATTTGAATTCCAGGGCCGGTTCCTGGAAAGAAGAGGTCTGATTGGTATATATATTTAAACAAGTTATTTCCTTCCTCAGTCCTGACCTGAAAAGACATATCATGTGGTGAGATCACAAGTTTAGAGGTGCCAGTAGACATATTTTTACTTACACTGTCAGGCAAGCATGCTTTTTCTTTCCTCCAGTCTCTATGCTAACACAGAGTAACGTCATCCTAACTCCAGCTCTGCACAGATAGGACATTTGTATCTATGTTCTCATGTCATTTTAGCAAAAAGAACCCTATGAACCTGATCGTACTGCCAGTGCTTTATGCTTAAATGGCCAGCCAGGAATGTCTGTATGATGATGGATTATGCTGCAGGTCGTGGTCAGATCCTGATCGTCCTGGGTTCTGCTTCCTGCACTCTTGGTAAAGAATCATCTGCCTTTATCCTGATAATAGGGACTGAAACACAAGGAAATGGTCCTTAAAAGCAGGGAAACTCAGAGGTTAATCAGTTTAGGTTGCTTTAATAAAAAAAAGGACATTTTAAGTGCAAAATATGAAAGGATGCTGTGGAGGAAAGGCAGCGCAATAATCGATATAGGTCCTCTAAGGAGAGATAAAAGCTTTTGTCTCGATGAAAAGTTTATTTAATTAAGTCTGAGAATTCTTCAAAACATGATCCAAATTAAAGGCAACAATCTTGGTCAGAGTTCAGCAGGGATTTAATCCACTCAAAGGAGTGTTCTCACTTTCCGTCCTCTCATTTTTTATCTTCCATTCTCTCTTAATAGTTTTTATCCTCGTCTCTCACCCTCCTCTCTGCGAGCATAAATACCATTCTGGCAGCAGCGACTCCAATCCTTTGAGTCCTATTGCAGAGTGTGTTGTCTTGTAAAATAAAATATTATACTGCTATGGTAAACTTACATTAGGGTGTGATGATAAATACGTTCCATAAACCTCCCAACGCGTCACATAAATGGCAGAATTTGTTTAATGTGACATGAAATATGTTCAGGGATGTGGCAATGTTTAGGTTGGATGGGAGGGTAGCTTTGTGTGCAGATAAAGAGTAGTGCGTTGAAGCCATAATGATGAGTGAGTCAGCTTTGTGTGTGTGTGTGTGTGTGCATGCTCAAACGCCTCATTTCCCATAGTCTGTGCCAAGCCTGTCACTAATGCAGCAGCAGCTCTGCATTATTTATCCCCACAGCAGTACAACCACTTCTCGACAGCGGAGAAAGTGCACACCTTGCAACTCAAAGACATTTTCTATAAACTACACTCCTCTAAGCCTTGAGGATAAAAGTCCTCTCTTCTTCCTTTTCCCCATCTTGACCCCATGATGCTCCTTTTCTGCTTCTTCTTGATCATAAAAAAGCCTGCTAAATTCTCAGATAATGGATATTGATTTGTAACACAACGACAGATCCCAATAGATGGCCATTGTGAACGTGTAACCTTGAAACTTGGCTGCACTTCATGACAACTGATAAAATGGGTTGGTTGACTGTTTTGTTTAACGTTTCAATTTACAACGTTTGATTTTCTCTTTACATCCCACCTGCCAGCAGAGTAAATGGGATGAGCAATAAAGTGTGTCTTATTACCTGCTTATTCTGTAATGGAAAAACACAAGAGGGTGACAGGGAAGTGTCATCCAGCAAAATATGAATACTCATCTCAGGGAATTCGAATGTAAAGGAATGCCTTTTTCGTAATGGTGCATGAACAACCCAAAGCACATAAAGAAATGACTAGGTCAGCATGCAGCTTATAAACAGGTTTCTTCAGGAAACTACTTACATTCTCAGACAGGACATTTTATTAAAAATGCAATGCACTCATCTTCTGGTCTTTTGGTTTATTGATTTTTACAGAATATTTTCCACCGGCTGTATCAGCGAATAAAAAGAAAAATACATTAGACCAGAGGCAAATATGGTAAAGTGCAGATATGGTCGAACTAAGATATAACTTTGCTGACCGAGTGACATTTTCAAGAGGGATTTAGAATAGTGGTGGTGATCTCGGGGGTATTTTGATGGCTTGATGCTACAATGGCAGTAAGAGATAAATAACTGTCTGGTGGGGATGGCAGCCCAACTAAAGGAAAGATAGATAGCATCCTCTTTCTGGGGCAACAAGCTGCCAGAGTTCTTTCTGGCATAATATCAGACGCCCAGTTGCAAAGCAGTGATAACAGAAAAGGATTGTATGCAAGAAAGCCAGATGAATTTAGTATCTATGAAAGCCAACAAGAACCGCCGAGTGACTTCTCCAGACAGAAATAAAAACAGTTGAACTTCATGAGCTTATGTTCCTTCATTCATAATATACTTCAGCTCCATGCATTTTCCCCCAGAGCAAGTTAAAGAAGCTGATTTGTGGGCGGTTGATGCTAACAAGTGACCTTTCATCATGACAGGAATATACGCTAATGGCCATATCATTTTTGACTTCTTCTCTGTGGGAGGCACTACACGGTGAACAGGCGAGGTCATGGCGTATTTGCAGCTCTGTGCTTCTAGACATTCACACTCGCTGCTGTGAATGCTAATGAGACATGTTTTGTTTGTCTAAAGGCGTTTTAATTGGCAGCCGAGATGCAGCGCCGGCTCTCGCTCGCAGGTCGGCTCTCACACTTCTGGCTTTGATAGGGGTGTCAATGTGATATTCCCAACAATTGAGTTTGACATTTACACAGCGCAGTGTTCAACAGTGAAGAGCAACAACGTGAAGAGACGGGGGTTGCGCAAAGTAGTCTCAAGTCAAACTTTTTTTTAATTTCAAAGGGCAAGAAAAGTAAATAAAAAGAAAAGAAAAGAAAATAAATCAGCCATATTTATTTTCTTATCTGGAGTTTTTGACATCAAAATATCAATCATGCACTTTTAAGAATAGAAGGAATCCACGTTTTATTGTGTGGACACCATTTGATTAAAACAGAGATGGAAATCTGGACTCTTCTGCATAGGGATTGATCGATGGCCTTTCATGCGAGGTTGCATTGTTTTTACAAGCAACTATTTTCATTGACAGAGATGACCACTTGAAGAAACTTCCTTACAGAGACAGTCATTGGCAATATTATCGTTTCACCTTTTCCTCCAGCAATTCACCTGTGACATAAACATTGATAACTCTTTCTACCTACACATTTGCCGACCACCGTGTTTCCTGCACTATATTCTACATTTCTGGACTGGTTTGAGATCTCATTACCGTCTCCCATCTGACAGCTTAACCTGAAGTGGCAGATCAGGAGGGAAGTGAGAGGGAGAGAGGGGAGAGGCAGGGACAAGGACAGGGTCAGCCATGAGGATTTTTAAAATAACAGAACACTGATGTCAAGGTCATCCTTGTCATCCAGTGGCCAAAGAGCAGCCTTTGTGTTGGGGTGAGGTCTAATGGGATTTGGACTCGTCCCCCGTCTTGTCTGTCAAACATCATCAGTTCTGACAAAAGCAGTGAAAGAGGGGGCGAGCATGTCCCCCCTGAAAGCTATTTTTCTCCATAAAATAGCCAAGTGTGAGAGAGATGTTGACAGTAGACCCTTGGGAGCCATTTTTTTAGAAAAGACAAGGGGAAAGCTATCAGGAGAGGGCCATTCAGGCCATGCTGGGCTTACATGACACATAAAAATATATATAACAGAAGGGCAAATATGTCTTGATTGATTTTTGTTTGAGTTTCAAACTAATTAACCAGCAAGAGTTACATGGAACATTTCATCTCCAGCGTGTCGGAAAAATTGTGCTAATGAATTTAATCTGAGGCATCATTAGCTTTCATTTAGTCAAAGTTAAGGTTGTGTGATCCATGTCAGCATACAGTTTTAATGAAGCTGGGTTCTCAGAGCAGAGTTCTGGTTATATATTCAGACATATGAAATCAGTGATACACCAACGATTTGTTGGACCTCAATGGGTGTCTCTTTCTTTCGCCTCTAAGTGCGGTATTAAAAAAAAAAAGGAAAAGAGACATGGCCACATCGTGTATCTGGAAACAAGGACTGATGGCACTAGAATATTAATTCACCATCCTTTTCACTACACACCAGCATTCTGTGTGTCTTTTATTTTGTGCAGATTCATATCTGTCAGGAGTACCTCTGTTTAGCAAAGGTGAATGAACCTGTAATGGAGTACTTCATATTTGTCTGATCTGCTCCACCTCGTAGCATGGCATTAACCAGTCGATCAATCATGACTACTTGAAACCATCCATGAAAGGGGTAAATGTCAATAAAGGAGGAAGAGCATGAAATGAATCCCCATCCCATCCAGTGAGGGGGGCAAAATCCGCTACTTGGCGCTCACTTTGCCGCCTCTGTTTCTCTTTTTGGCAGCATTGAGCATCAGCAGTACTTCAATGATGCTTTTAAAAAATTGAAAAGATTTTGTGTCTTGATTCAGAATGTTTAACTCTCATCATTAACGTCAGACCATTTGAAAGCAGTTGAAACCAGTAAAAATAACAGTATTTTAGAAGCACATATCCAATTGTATTGGCTGAGTGCCTCTTGATCCTCATTAACACGTAATTATAATCATCACAATCAACCTTTCTCTTTCCATCTACTCAACAAACCAACAGCTGCCCCCAGCCAGTCTGCTGCTGTGTGAAAAATGTGGGATGGGAAGAATCAGCTCTTTTATTTCGAATGCGAGAGTTGTCATTATTGGCTCAACAGGATAGTTTCTTGATTCTAAAGTTGGTCGCAAGGAAACAAGCAGGCGAAAGCACTTTATTGATTACATTTGCATGTAATTGTCTTTAATTCATGCGACATGGATCCAAAGCTTTCCATGGTTGATTTGAACATTTCTATTCAGGAGTGTGGACCTCCCAACTACGTCTCTTTTACATGTTTGCTTGAGACACACAATATGATTGCTTCAGGTATTGCTGACTCAGAGGGACATTAGTGTAGGCATGTTTGCCTCTATAGGATTGTGTTATTGTTCTGTAAAGTCATTCTGTCTGTAATGGCTCTGTGCTCTTTGCTTTTAGATGTTTGTGGGAACTTGCATCTGTTTATTTACTGTGTTTGCTCGACCTTCTCCCCAAAGAGCTTTGTACGGACTGAAGCTCAAGGTTCTCGCAGAAAGAAAAGCCACATTATGTGAGCGAAGCAGAGTGACTCTTCAGTCGCCTGTTTGTTGACAAAAGTGTTCTTTAGCAAGACATGCTTCACATTAACACTTGTTGCAATCAGGGTTATGTGTGTGTGTGTGTGTGTGTGTGTGTGTGTGTGTGTGTGTGTGTGTAGGTGTAAGATCTTTTCATAAATCTCTAGAAATGATTACCTTCTATTTCTTAAGATTGTGCCTTCTAAAGATTAAATGAGGACATTTTCTTCAGTATTAAAGTATTTCTAAATGACATTTATTCACCCATGGTGACATTATGATCTCACTCTAACTGCATGACGGGAGCTGCTGCAGCACTAACAGATCATTTGGATACTAAAAGGAAAGTTAAAAAGGAAACCGTATTGATAATGTGCTTTAAAGACATGTTTTATGTCCTCTTTACTATTTAATTGCTCATGCTTGACTTCAACTTTACTCTTATCTATTTCAATTAAAGAGTGATGATTTTATTGTCTTACACTTCTGAATCATCATGTAACTAGGCTTTTCCAAATGCCAAACAAATGCAGGTTTAAAGTTTTTCTCCAACACTGGCAAACTGTATAACAACATCAACAAAATGAATGTATACATGCTTTTCATAATGTCTGATGTGTATGTTTCTTACCAAACAGCCTTTTCTGAATCTGTTCCATGAACACCTATGGAACTGCTCAAAAGAATTTCCCTAAGAGGAGAAACAATAAACTAAATAAATAACTATCTCAAACGACTTCAACCTGTTTCCCCACAACACAGTCTGAAAACATGACTCATTAATGTGCTTGTTAGAGTAGTCTGACTTACCGATAGCTTATTTGTAGCCTGGTTAAGATATGAAGTAACAGTCCAATAAGCTTCAAATGAAACGGAAAAAAAAAAAAAAAAACTGCCAAAGGTCAAAACCATTAAGTAGAAAACGAAGACACCTGGCTGGTAATTTGCTGTACTTTTGTGATGACAAATGCAACGTGAAACTCTAGATAAAAATCTCATGAAACAAATCATCATACATGTCCATTTTCTAAATTCACATTCATTCACAGTAAAGGAGTCTGGTAAATTGGCTCCGTTGATTTGCAATGAACAGGTTTACTACTGTGTTCTCCTTCTAGTTGATGTGTGTGTCTTCAGTGATGTGTGAGTCATCACTGACTAGTCTGTTCTCTTTATCTGTTTGTCCTTTCAGGTCTTCACCAGGTACGGAAAGTGCTACATGTTTAATGCTGCTGAGGAGGGGAAGACGCTCCGCACAACCATGAAAGGAGGCACGGGCAACGGTCTGGAGATCATGCTGGACATCCAGCAGGACGAGTACCTGCCTGTGTGGGGCGACACAGGTAAGCTTTAAACACATCATGCTGCATTCGAATGCAAGCTACGAGGTTGTGTGTTCGGCGTCAGGTTTAAGCCATGTGATCACTGATGCCAGGTGACTGAGCCTTTGAGCACACATCACATTGTTTCAAAAGTTCTCTACATTAGTGTGTGTCATTTTCTGTATCACTGAAAACAAGATAAGGGTAAGAAACAGTTCTGAAATCTTGAGCTCACAATATCTCTTTATTCTTCTTTATTTGTACTTTCTTAAGAATAGTGCTTCCCCATTTGAAAAAGATGAAATCCCCCACGACCAATCAAAACTTTAATTACACTTCTCTGATCAACAATGTCGTCTAAACTAAAGGATAATAATATAAAGTATGTCATAAACATGATTCAACTTGAAAGTCGGCCTACATACCAATGCATTAAGATTAAATCATCCACAGGGACTTTTTTTTTCACTCAGATATTCAATTGAATAAAACTAGAAAATATACAGTAATCTTCATGAAGATAGCTCCCATAATGCCTTACCTCAATCGCTCATATGAATTGTTGCATTGAACAAGAAACAAGACATTTTACACTCTGGAACAACGTATTTACAAGTCCCACTACGCTTACTCTGTCTTTTTTTTTTTAAATCTTTTTTTCTTGAATTTATTGCCATTTAATGAAAGAAAGAGAAACCTGAATCGATGCATAAATCAACTGGCCTCAAGTAAATTTAATATTATGAGAATCAAATAAAGCATTTAAAAACATCTATTCCCCGTAATGTGTCCCTTGCTAAGCCTTCAGGCCACAATTTTTCTTCACTGACTTTTTCTGATATAGCAATGATTAACACAGAAATGCTTATGTATCCTCCTGATGGAATAGCTTTGGGGACAGACTTCACACCCAGAACGTCTTATTAAATTTCAAATTAAATAAAGCTCCTTAATGTGTGAGGTGATATATATTACATTTGAACAGCTATGAATATATTCTTGAATATTATACTGGGGAAATACTTATTGATGTTGATTTTCCAAAGCAATTTTGTTTAACTTTTCTACCAGTTGTGTCCTTTTCAAACTATGTGAGTGCGGAAAATCGGTCATAGTTACACAGCAGACTTTTTTTGTACTGGTCCGGTGGTTACATTTTCATTCTGCTCATTGTCTTTTCAGTTGCTGATCAATTGAGAAGTTGTTGATATATTTCAGAAGGATATGGCATGACACAATGCTACAGTATTCACTTTGTATTCACTCTGAGTTAGAGTCTGTCACTGCGCATCCTGTTTTGACTAGCTGTGATCACATTTTTCTTCAGAAAACTTTGAGCTCCCAGTGATTGTGATACATATTCAGAACTGGGCAACGGAGCGTCTTTGATTATCTTTATTACAAAAAAAAAGTGCAGCCTAGCATTACCCTTCATACCGATGATCATGATGGAGCTGCTCTGATTTAGAATTGTGCGGCTTACTGCCTGAGTGCTTCCACAGAAGAGCTTATTGAGTGGCCTGCTCACGTCTGAATCAGTGGAAAGACAGAGGAGCTCTCAAAGAAGCCAATTTTGGAGCAGCCCAGCAGATGGGCATTATTTACTCCAGACGCAAACCTAAAGAAGATCCATCATCAACACGCCCCCATCTTATTAATTCTCCCAATGTTCTTCAATGGACAGATTGTCCCTTAGCTGCAATTTGGTCCTGAGTTACTCTTGGTTTTGTTTCTGTTTGAACAGGCTGTACTACAGCTTCCTCTCCCAACGGGTTCTGGTTTCCTTTGCCCTTGTTTATACCCGTTGTGGTTTAATTAGCCCAGATGAGCTGAGTTACCTCAATGGGGACAGTCTCCTCCACTGAGCATGGTTCTTATGCAATTCAAACATGATGGGAAGACACTGCACAGGGACTTGTCGCCCTTTCCACACTCCTTTTCATCCATCTCCTTCTCTCCTCATGTTTCTTCTCATTGTGCATCATCCTAAAGCCGCTCTCTGGGCTTCTATTAGCCCTTGGTCCTCTGTCTAGGAGGCTGTAGGACGGACAGGATGCTCCTCATGATGGACAAACATTAAAAGAAAAAGCATGCTTCATGGGGTCAACATTTAATGGGACATATCTAAGTTTGAGTGGTGGGTGAAAACAGATGGTCTGTTGCCTGGAAACCTAGCGCTCTCCTCACTATGAGGTTCACCAAACTGCTTTGTTATGTAAGTAATAGATGGACTTGTTATTTCCATTTAAACTGCGGCTGTCTGGACCTTTTTTTGAATGTTAAGTTTAAACCTGTACACAAACCATTGCCGGAAATTCATTTTAATGATAAGGGCTTTAAATAAGACGACAGTGTTTCTTGAGTTACCTCACCGTTTAAAATTGGTTGCTGGCTTTAAAACTATCGCTCTTCTTCTATCCAAAATACAAGCTTATTGTCATTGACATTGCTTGTATGTAATTATATCTTATGTAATAACTTCATTATAAAATAACAGATGTATGTAAACATGTAAAAGCCTAAATTCAGTGTCAAGATTATGTTTTTTACCTCTACATTTGGCCAGAATACTTTGAATGCACTCCGGCTTGGTTTCATGTCACCTCATTTGTTGTCTTGGTAATGGTATTTAAGAAACAAAGTGTCTGCAGGTCCTAATGATGGACCCTAGCGCCAATACACCTGAGATGATGTTAAAGAACGGTAGAAAAAGGACTAATCTGGTTCCAACCTGGTAACAGAAAAACATCTGAGAGTTGAGTGGTGGACATAGGGGGTAGCACCAGAACGCTAGTGGAAAAAGGAGAGAGCGATTGCACCAGCTCAAACATTGTGCAGGGGAAAGTTCCTGTGATGGTGAGCCATTGTATTTTACATAAAAAAAACTTACTTTGTTTTCCTACCTCCATCTGAAATATTTTCAAACCTTTATCAGATCAAAAAGTGAACTAACTCGTGGCACACAATGTCTATCACATGACTGTGGCCGGTTACCCCTCTCTCTAAGGGGGCAGGCTGACCCAATCCATGACCTTTTCTTTAATGTGCCATCCGTCTAAAGTTCCAAATGCATGCATGCTTCGTCTGTGAACACGCTTATATCAAGAATGTCATGCTTGGTGGGTTTGAAATTGGTTCAGCTCCTGCTACACACTTGACCTGTTTTTCAAAAGTCATCTAAAGTTTTCAGCCTCTCTGGTGTCAAATTAGTCAAGCAGTCTTGATCAAAGTTGTCTCTCTGTGCACAGTCAGCATCCAAGGCCCATTCTCCTTCATCAGCAGGGATACAAAATGTTTGCAGCACTGAGCAAAGCTTTCAACACATCACAGCCTGTAGACGTGTGATGGCAATCAAGTTCCATTTCTTCTTACATCCCAGACAAAAAGAGATCTTTTTTTTTTTTTTTTCTTTGAGTGAAGAACATCACAGAGTTTTGTTTTAGATTGCGTTTGCGCTCCTGTACAGAAAGCAAACTCGGAACCGCGACGAGTTCCCAGGCAACCAGTAACATTATGCTCACCCACTGTGTCTATTTTTAACCGAATCACTGAAGGAGTGGTGCAGAATGTGGGAGCTTTGCAAAGACTTATTCAGTTGTCGAACCAAGAAATCTCTCAGAAAATGGTCGAGAGTTACATAGAAGCTTTTAATCTCTTACTTTGCTTGTACCTAATCTCTTTCTCTTCTCTGTTTCTCTGTCAGTGTGTCATCCATCACCTTGGATCTAAACTCCCATTTTATCTGGCAAAAAAGCACGTAAAGTGCGACAAGCATTTGTGTGCAGAGCTAAAATCTTGTCATGCATCTGCGCTCTTTGTGTCTGCTTTTATTAAATCAAAGCGAGGCTGTGGTTAAAAGCACTCAGAGAAGTGCCTGAAAGAAACAGAAGGACTGTTTGTTTCACAACAGGTTAAACGGAGTGCAAACTGGAAGTGGAAAGTCCTCTCTCGCTTCTTTTATCCTTTTATTTGTGTGATGTTTTTACGTTAGCTGCAAATTATAGATTTATAGAACTTTAACACTGCTTATTCTCTCAGTACATCAAATACTTTCTTATGGCAGTTTAAATAAATGGAAGCAGCAGTAAGCTGCTCAATATTAAAGCAGAGTCCTGAAATTATTCATTTTCAATTCATGCTGATTTTGGTGACTCCTAACAGTAGCTGCAGCATCACAAATGACACAAGTGTGCAACTTTGCTCAGTTGCAAATTGAGATTAGTCTAATAATATAGTGTACAAAGAGTTCAAATAACATGTCCTAGCTTGGAATCTCATGGTAGTATCTCTGTTTAGGTCTCAGATTGTAACTTCAGTTGAGGTTTATCTATACTTTGACACTCAAAGTGGGACAGATTTATATTTGAAGACTCTGCAAACTGAAGAAATAAAATGTGTATCCCCGTCGCCACAAGACATTTTCATGACAACCAAAATGAACAAAAAAAAAAAAGAAGCTACTTAATGCATATCCAAACTCCAGACATTTGTTATTCCTGGTTTGTGTTCAAAAGTATTAGATATGTAATGCACCAATGCTGGATAGAATAACACAGCCATGAAGTAGCTTTCCCAGCGTTTGATCTAAAACCATGTGTAGGACAAATTCTCTTTTTGTTAACCTGGTTGTTAACTTTATTGAAATATTAGTATGAGCCATCCTTTGCAGACAAGTTAAAAGCTATCCATCCAATATTTATTACAAGCGCTCTTTTTTAGTTGGCGTTTGTGTAAGTTAAAAAAAAAAAATCAACCTTGTGTAGGGGGGCTTGGTCTCTTTCTTTAACCAGCCTGTAAAGATCAAACCTGACATGTCTGCTCCTGAATTTGACTTAAATTGGAACAAATTGAAGATGGTGCAGAAGTAGGTATTTTGTTTTATCTGAAATGAACTCTCGTGTAGGAAGAGGTTAACTTTCTGATTCACCTTAGTTGATCTTCTCTTTTCTATCTCCTATTGAGGTCGAAAGAATCACTTGAAATGCAGAAGGAAATGGAGGTGAACTCAGAACACCACGGCCATTTATTTGCCATGGTACAAAGCAGCAAGGTCTGAGATATGAATGTAGTAGCAGATAGCATCTTAATGTAGTCCGCCCCTCTCACTTTGAGTCATTTTGCAGTCAAATGTGAGTGTGGTCGTGATGATGAAATGTACTGTAACTTTAAATCTGTGTTTCGATCTGGGTAACAGCAAACATCTTTATCTGTGATTCAGTTGATTATTTGTTGATATGTAAAGCTGAATAAAATCAACCACAGCATGCCATGGTTGCAAATCATGGCATGCACCCCCACGACAGAAGCAATGATGATTTACAAATGTTGTGTTTCCAATCTAAGCAATAATAATCATCCGTTTTCCTTCACCGGTTGGTTTATTCATTGTTATTCATGTTAGCTGCTTTTTTAAAGGACATTAGTATACATCAAACTCACCTCAAAAAACAAGGAGCACATTGTAGATGATGACACTTAAATGCTTAGACTAGACACTGAATCATACTTCAACTACATAGAAATCAAATTAATTTCTCCAAAAGTGTTTTCCATGTTGTCCATCCACTGTTGTTTCCAGCTCCTCGTGTGTGTTTGTTCTTCAGAAACCTACTTTTGTTCCTCCTCTGTGTCATGTTCTTCTGAGAATGAACAACAGTCATTAAACTCCATTTTTCTTTAAAGGCTGATTTTTACATCATCATCATTATTCTGGCTGTTTGTTCATCTTGAATGTCACCCGTATTGATGGAAGAAAAAAGCTTTTGAATCCAGCCGATAATGGAAAATGTCATGTTCAGTCTGCTCTCTGCAGTTCTATTATTACCCAGGTTCCACTGCAAACATCTGAGATCAAGTCCAACCATCACTGGTGTTATGAATGCACCTTGTATTCATTTATAAGAGAACATTAATCTGATGTAATTTGCTATGGCATTATATACAATGAACAACCTTAGGTCAATGGGTTGCCTAATCCTTTATAGAACAAACTACAGAGAAGTAGTGAGATGTCTACATTTTCATGTGGTTCTTTGTTTATGCTGTTAAGAGTCTGTTGTAATGAAGAAATGTGTCACTCGGTGCAGCAGTGTCCCTGTTTTATATGTTTTGTGTTTTTTTTTATGTTTTCAGGACAACATTGGCTACAGATCTTTAGTTACTCTGGCTGCTAATAGAGCTTTAGTCCAACAAATATTAAAACATAATGTGAAATATAATAACTACTTCTGCATACTGTACAAAGATCTCTAAGAATAAATTGTGCATGACCTTGTGCACAAAGCACTATAATGCTCGAGAGGGAAATCAACAGCTTCAGCTGTAATAGAAACCCCATTTGTCCAGTTTAGCTTTGTTTAGACCTGTGTAGGTCTCCGTTTGGATTTCTACACCAGGGCTTGCTATTTTAAGTGCAGAAGTGCATTGAAACACTGACAGATCTTGCAGATTAAGACGTAATTTGGCTATCCAGATATTTTAAATAGTAGGGGTGGAACAGAATATAAATACACCATTATATCTTTACCCTGACTCCCTGCAAGCATGAAATGGCGGGCGTTGATTATTGATTTTTCTTTTTTAAATACAGCCCTCTCAATTGATTCCCTGCTAATTTGACTCACTGCATTACGACTTTGAATGACTCATCATCTTTGGTGCTTACGAAATCAATGAGGGCAACATGAATGGAGGTTTAATGGCCAAAGAAGAAGAAGTCAAAAATGGGGTAAAGGAGGAGAAGAAGAAGATAGCAGGATATTGTTGGAAAGCTATGCACTTTAAATAAGTGATACTTTTGTTATCCTGGGCTATGTATCATAGGGTATCATGTATCCTATCATATTGTATCATATATGGAGCCACCCACTGACTACCACGTAGTATGGGACACAGGGCACCTCTTGCTGTTACTCCACATGGTGTGTAACAGAGCACAAACACAACCACAAAATAATCACACATTTATGAGTATTCATGTGAACAACACTGAATTTAAGTGAAAGGTGTGAAACAAATGATCAGTGTTTTAATGAAAATAGTTTTTAAATGTTTGTGTGGTATTTAAAGAATAGAAAGTGGTCAGATAATGCTAAAGAGCGTGTTATTGAGGCAGCACTTGGGTTGAAATCTAAACACAAATTATAGCGATTGTTAATTAATTTAATTTAGCCTATATTAAAAAAAAAAAACTCCTTTTGATGTGTTTTCTGAGTTAGCTCTAGATTACACTATGTAGCCATAAATGCCTGGACACAATCACCTTTAACCTCACGAATGGTCGTCATATAAAATGGGAATGGAATCATGCGGAAACTTCCTGAACTGCTGCACCAAAGGAGTGACATTTTCTGCCATCCCCCGTGTGTCACTTTGTTTACAGCAAACATATTAAAAAGGACACGTCGGAGAGCCGGACAGGGCACGATGAGACATGAAACTGCATGCAAGTACAAGACCTTCATTACACAGGACATGATCCTATATTTACCCAATGGACAGGAGAGAAAACAAAGATTATACATCTCCCTGCCTGCACGCACACACTCGAAACACGTGCTCTTCACTTTCGGACAAAGAAAACATCTGACTATCTCACTCACACAGCCTCTGTTTCCCTTCATCTATTCCTCAGCATCTAAGCTGATTTGTGAGGCTGGCCATGCCAAAAGGCTGCGATGTCTTGGTTGCAGAGCACCTCGAGGTGTCTGGCTGATGGGCCGTGAGAGTGAAAGCTTTGATTGAATGTCCTGGAGGAAAGCGCTGAATGTGAGGACATGGAGAGAGAGAACTTTATCGATCTCTACAAAGACTGGGCTCTCTCTCCTTCCTCCATTAATGTTACGGCTCTCTTTGTCCGTGTGTGTGTTTGTGCATGCTAGCGTGTTCATACGGTGAAGGTCCTTTGATCTCTGGAGCCAGCGCAGAGTTACCTTCACCATCTGACTTTGATGTCGAGACAAATGCAACTGCTATAATAAAGAATATCAGTCAGTAGCTTTGAGTGGATTGTGCCTTATTTATTCACAGGGTTGTTTGAAACAGGAAGTTCAGGTTTTTGCTACTTTATTCACCATTTAAACTCTGTTCTTTTGTTTCCTGTTTCCTGGGTTTGTTTTCAGTAGTTAACTGTGTTTCTTTTTTTTTTTTTTTTTTTTTTTTTTTGCAGAAGATACAGCCTTTGAGGCAGGCGTGCGGGTGCAGATCCACAGCCAGGCAGAGCCCCCATTCGTCCACGAGCTGGGCTTCGGCGTGGCCCCCGGCTTCCAGACTTTTGTTGCCACACAGGAACAAAGGGTAGGTGTCTCTTCCCTTGACTTCCACTCATACACAGTTAATAGCTTTATCTACTTCTACTTCTTTTTTTTCTTTTTTTTAGGATTTATTGTTGTTCCTTTATTGTAGCAATAGCTCAGTGGATGGAAATCAGGGAGAGAGAGAGAGTTGGGGGAATGACATGTGGGAAAGGAGCCACAGGTTAGATTTGAACCTGGGTCACCGGCTTGGAGGACTACAGACACACTAACCACTGCGCCACCAGCGCCCCTTCTTTTACTACCTCTAATCCAGCTTCTTATCAGACAGATAAGATATAACAACTCTCCATGACAAATAACTCCCTACGACATGATGGGATATTGAGTTCTGTAGCTATAAGTGTGTCCCAATTTGCCCTTTGGGCCTAAGACTGTAAGACTGGCTCTTTCTTTCTCTCTGAGATTCCTGTCTTGAACTTGAAAACTTCTCCCTCTATCTGTGACTCTGACCTTGCTGAAAACTCCCACTCGATCATATCGCTGTGTTCCATCTACAAGGTAGATAGTAAAGCATTCAGGTCTCTCAGGGATTTACATCAGAATGAATTCATGTCAATTGCAGTTTCTCCGTCTGCTGAGGTTTCAACCTCACAACATTTATCTCCTTTCTTCTGTTTTTCATCCTGTCCATTAAATCTGAACAGCTTTGGGGGCCGTTGTGTCTATTCTGCCAACTGAACATCTTTGTACTGTGACTCCTCTCAGTCGTGTCTGTTTAACCAAGGTTACGAGTTAAATCTTTCATTGTCGATGTTTCTCTACCCGTGTCTTTTTTTTCTTCCCTTCAAGTGAAGCTTTTTTTTTTTTTTTTTTATTAAACAGAGGGACTTGAGCTTTCTGAAGTGGGGCTATATGAGGTACTAGTTAATAGGTCCTTCATTTACTTCTTTTTTGGACCTGTTAAGTTTCCACCTACAGATGTTATTTCTCTGTATACTCACTTCACAAATATATCTTACAGTTCAAACTGATATGGCATTATTGAATAATGTAATAGTAGCTCTAATATTTTCCTCCTATCATGCCTGGTAATTTTCAACAAGAAGCTGGTGACTGTGACCAGGGTAGCTGAGGAGAAGAACTTGATATTTCTGGAGAAAGATTTTTGAAAAAATTATGAAAACTACTTACTATACATCCTTGTATTTGTGATAATTGCACATTAGCTAAAACGTAATAAAATAAAAAATAAAAAACACACAAAGAAGCAAACAAGGTCTTAATAAGTCCAGAAAAATTCTTGATTACTGTTTTCTCTTTTTAGAAAAGCAAATTGATCCAAGGTTACTCTGTAATTCTTTAGGAGATACATATTTATGGAGTGAGTTTAAATTACAGTTTCTAAAAATGGAGTGCAGCATGAAGTGTAAGAACATTTCGTCAGCAAAGTGAATTTTCATTTAAACTGAAAGCTCGACTGTTCACAGCGCGGCTCAGCATGGTGCTGCAACACACTGAGTCACCTCAGCGGTAGGCAGGAAGGAGATGAGGAGATCTATCCAGCGGTGGTGAGGCCTCCTGGGTAATGAGCCTTCAGGGTTTCTGTCGCAGCACATCCGTCAGCCCAGTTCTGTGACTGGCAGGGTAAAGCAGGACTTTGTCTGTTTGCCTGCTGCGAAAACACTGCCCCTCTCTACAAGGACGTACAGTGGGCCACACAGCAAACTTAGTACCAGCTAATTAATGCAGCGCTACACTTTGTTTCAGGTAAAACCCCTCCTGCTGTGAGATGTACCCACCGATCTCTTTTTCTCCAGAACAAAGCTGGAGTACACTTTCAAATGTGTCTCAAGCAATCACTTTTATGATGATTGGATGGGGTATATGGGCCAGAGATTTGGGATGCTGCCTTTATGTTTTGTATGTTAATAAACTGGTGATTTGTAGATCTTAATAGATCCCATTGGAAAATGTGTCGAATAAGCAGGCTTAAAGCACGAAGTAAACGGCATCTGTAATAAAGGCTCTACATAGACTTTTAACAGGGACAGGAAGTTTAGAATGTAGTCCCTGAATTTGAAATTCCCCATCTGACACATTTGATAGAAGCTTTTAGGTTGAGTGTTTGAGAAGGTAATTCTTTCCAATCTTTTATACTATGATCCATTTATCGGACTCCTACTTCAAGCTCAGGCTCTATCCATTTCTGTCTAGCTCTCTGCTGCCAAAAACTGAGGTGAAATAACACAGCAGGAAGAACATTTCGAAAATGTGTTGATGAGCTTCTCTACTACTTTGATGATGAGGTTTCTCTTTAGTACCCCCAACCAGCCCTTATACCACGACCTTATTAAAAAGCCATCCAGTTCACAAATCCAACTCTTTTTCAACAATGTCCCCCTGCTGACAAAGTTGTAATGCCTAATTAAAGCGAAGCCCGGGTCTGACAGGGGAATGGTACATTGATTAATAGCACACTGAGAGTGGGCACAGGTCTCAGCTCTTATTAGATAGAACATAATCAGGTCAGCAGGTCTCAACTCAGTGAAAAGTGATATTGAGCACCTTGGATTATCTGATTACTGAGGAATAATCAGATCTGGAATGAGCCTCAGCTGACTGATTAGGCTTGAGGTGAAGATTAGCTGAGGTTTGAAGGTGATTGTAAAGGTTAAGGATTGTCTCTCAATAGCCATAACTAAATTAATAGCACCTGCATGTCAGTATTCATTAGTTGTTCTGCTGCTAGCATCCAGGGCAGCATGTTTTATTACCAATGAAGACATGAGAGGTGTGTGCAGAAATCACTTGGAACCATAGACTGTAATATAAGAAGTGGCTGTTGCCAACTTCGTCCACTGGTTCACGAACACCTCTTTTGAATTTGTTCAATAGGATTGCCTCCTAATGTCCTCACCAGAAGTGACCATATTTAGATGAGTTGTTGGATACGTCTTCCTCTGTCTCCCTCCTGGTTTACAGGCAATCATTGTAGCAACTGTGCACTAAAACATAATCCTGCTTTACTCTCATGGCCCAACAATGATAAACTGACCTCCATGATGTATAGAACACAACTCAAAGTAGCAATTGTATAGCCTGTATAGCCAGTTATTAAATGTTTACTCATTGGGTAAGAAATTATGCAAGTTACTTGTAGCTTCATTTTCTCATCTGGTTTCTTAGTATCACCCCCTTTTTTAACCCCTGGAGTTTCCCTTTTCTGGTAATTACACAGAATGCAGGTTTTAAAGGCACTGTACACGCATACAATGATTAGTGATTGGACTCCTTCTCAGGAATATGGGTGTATTAAAGAATTCATTGGACTGACAGCTCCACTGACCTGTTCATTTTGTGAATTTTGTAGAGTATTGGGTCTTGTTAACATGTTATCATATTGGTGCTTAGAATTAATTATATCGTAAATTCGTTACATAGCTTCACCCAGGGGTGGTCTGGGATAATTATTCAGGCAGGAGTTTGACTCCTTCACCCCAGGCCAACATATAAACCACTTAAGCCTGATGTACACTGCACGGTTGTGCATCAGTCATGTTGGAATTGCATCCCCCACTGTGAAATATATGTAAACACACTGTAACTTCATCCCCAGTTCTACATTTCACATTCAGTTTAAATAGTCATAAGAACAGCATAATAAAAATTTTACCACTTACCAAGCTATACTATATCACACATGCCAAAACAGTCTTAACTCAAAGCAAATGTTTTGTTTTTCCAGCTCTTTTAGAATCACTCTGAATAAGTGTCAAACATGACACTTATGTGAAAACATTTCCCTGCGTCTGTGGAAGGACCTTTGATGTTCCTATTTTATTTCTCTCTGCTCTAGTTTTCTTTTTCTTTATTTTAACTGGCTAATGTTGGCCATGTCTGATGAGAACAACAGGGAGGCATTTGCTATGTGTGTCGCGAGTGACGGTATACTGTCATATTTTTGTCAACTGCAGTCAGGACACTACGACAACTGTGAGAGATGCCCTCGTTTGATGCATGCATTGAGAGAGGTGTACACTGATCAGGTAGCAAGACAAAAAACAAACGACGCAGAAGTGGCAGACGAAGCAACAGTTAGCAATATGATGCTATTATGAGAATTTTTGCCTTTATATTAATGCTGTGTGTAGTTTGACCGAGTCTCAATATCTACAAAATAACAAAACATACAAAACTAAACGTTCCGGCAAACAAGAAAAATAACCGTCCGAGTGCATACAGTCTATGGCCTTGCAGGTGGAGAGTGTAAATGTCACCACCTCTTCATTTGCAGGGAGTATCTCTGCAGGATTCAAACATCAGCTCACCCAGACTACATGTAGAAAATATATTAGAAGGCTGGGAGGAAAAAGTCAGAAATTTTTCCAAATTGTTCAGGATATTTGTAGTTTTGTGCGAGTGAGAAAGCACTAGGATATGAATAAAGGTGGATTGATTTATGCATAAAGTAATTATGTCTGCAGACTGAATCAAACCTTCTGGAAGCCCGGATACAATAATCCAGATAGATCTGTCTGTACTAGCAAACTAATTCCACGTTTCACCTAGCAGGTTGTTGTGTTTTGCCTCATCCCCCAAAAAAGGCTGATGACAATGAGGGGAACAGAGGGATGGTGGGTGATGGAAGCCGAGAGCACAGCCAGATATTGCTGCCTGTGTTGTGGAGCAGATGGGCCTCCACAAAGCCCAGCCGGGTCTCTCGTCCCTCATCTGCTGTCCCATTCTCAGAGCGACAGGAGCAGGAGGAACACATTTGGGGTTTTTTGTGCTTCCGTTGCCAGGCTTTGTGGGATTTCTCAAACAGAGTCTGGCTATCTGTTGAACTGTTTGTTGCACTGCCTGGTCTGATGGGAGGCTCCTGTGTGGCCTGGCTGGGATTCAAAAATAAGGATGTCAGGATCTGTCCACATTTTGGAACTAATACAGGGATTGTCTGTTTGTATGAGGCAGGACATCTGCAAATGAAAGAAACATTTTTCAGTATCAATTCTAAAAGGTGTGAGGCCAATGTTTTCATTCATTAAATAAGATATCTCTGTAAATGAATCCATTTTTGTGTGGTAATCCATGTTGATGGCTCCTGTTTTTTTTTTTCAAACGTGTCATAATATCGTATATGTAAGAATTAGCCTATGATTTTAAGTATCTCTGTTTAATTTGTGGTTTGAAATTACAGTTTCTTTTCTTTATCTGCACGAATGAATCACTTTTTAAGATGGTTTCCCTGCTTTAAAGTCATTTTTACTTCAAACCCACTCACATTTGATAACCAAAAACCTCATGTTTGGTTTTCTTTTTTGTCAGACTTAAACATTTGAATTATCTGGAAAAAGCAACCATGGTGTAGAAATACAGAGTTATATCACAAATTATGCACGTTTAGAAACTATACGTTTGTCTGCATTAATACGGTATGATTATTGCTGATGTATTAACATGTAAGCTGTAAATGGCCAAGATCTAGTTATCACTGCTTTATCCAATTGGATAGTTTTACAGCATGCATTACAGTTTATTGTTTTTGTAATGTAGAATCATAAAGTTGTAAAATAATCTAAGGCAGGTTTCCTGACGAAGGACAGCATGGCGGAAACATGTTGGCATGTTCTTTCAGGTGCTCCTAGGTGATGCCTCGTACTGCACACCTTTCTTTCTTTTGAACAATTAAAAATACATGAAAATAAATGGAAAAACAAAAAAGCCAATTTCAATATAGTAAGAATTTGACTCGTTTGAAAAGGGATAGGAAGAAGCCTTGGCTTGTCAAGTCCTAACCCAATTCTTCATGGTTTTTTAAAATCTGTATGACTTTTGACTTTTTATTTTATTGTCCCCGAGGGGAAATTCTTTTTCACCAGTATACAGTTTTAAGGGCAGCGCACAGACAGAGGGTGAACACAGGGAGATACATGTGGGACAACAGGACATACAGTGACAGGACAAACAGTGCATATGGTTATGGGGGGACCGGGGATTGGGACTGAGGTGGATTTTTATTGAGGGCTGTAATGACTGTAGGCACCAGGCTTCTGCCTCTCTGAAGTAACTACACTACTACTCCATGCATCTGCGTTCAGACTGAGTTGTAAAGTAACTTTGTGTGTTAAAAGTATATGATTTTACTATGAAATGTAGCAGAGTAAAGTTAAAGAAGATGACATTTCATGAAGGGAAACTCAGAACTGGCACAATATATTTTACCTTTTTGACTTCCAATGGATCACAAGCTGAAGTCTTTTACAATATAGCTAAATTTCATTCAGTTAAATCCCATTCAAATTCAAGTTGACATGAAAATGTATGCTTAATGGCATGACTAGCTGTGATTAACAATTACTATCATAGCAGTCTACAGAGTGAAAGGGCTGGATAGACGGTAATATCAAAATGTAAATGTAAGCGCTCGCCTTTAAACGTTTGTCTGTCACTCTTTAATTGATAGGACCTTGAAAAAAGGTATTAAATTGCATGTGCTCTTAAAATGTCAAATTTGCTTTCTTTGCACAGTGGACACAGCTGACATCTCCTGTCTAACCCTGACACCTTCTCTCTCACCTGCAGCTGACCTACCTGCCTCCTCCGTGGGGAGAGTGCGAGTCCAAGGCTCTGGAGTCGGGCTTTTTCCAGGTCTACAGTGTAACCGCCTGCAGGATCGACTGTGAAACACGCTACATTGTCGAGAATTGTAACTGCAGGATGGTGCACATGCCTGGTAAGCGCCCTGACTGGTCAGCATAAAAACAATGCTCTGTGAAACCTCACCTTGACATTGACAAGTGTTGGTACGCCTCACACTTTGTCCAACTGTTTACACTTTATCTTCTTTCTAATGTATTTCTTTCAAACTGCTCCTAGGTGATGCCTCGTACTGCACACCTGAGCAGTATAAAGACTGTGCTGAGCCTGCCCTTGGTGAGTCTGCATACACATATACACACATGCACATCTTTTATTTCCTGCTTTACCTTTCATTATTCGCCTCTGAAAGGGTCAGGCTGAATTATTTTCCTGTTGATAGCAAGTTTAAATGCTAAAAACAGCTGATGATCAAGCTTGAGACAGCTAAAGTATAGAGTGTCATAAATGAATCCTAAAGCACTATAATAAGAAAACCTCTTCTGGAACAGGCTCTCATTTATAGAAGTCAAGGAGTCGTTTAGCACATACACTCTATAGAGACATAAGTAGTCTTCCATTAGGCTGCAGCACTTTAAGAGTGTTTAATACATAGGGGAAAGTGAGTGTGTCGTTACTCTACCTTCTGATTCATCAAGAAGACAGGCTTCATCTCAGTATATGACCTGATGTGTGAAGGACTCATCATGTGTGTGTAACAGAGTCAGAGCAGATGGGGAACACAGTGTTAGAGTTCAATTTAACGGATGGACGCTCTGATTTATAGCCGGTAGATTATACAGGCAGGGGAGAGTTTTTGGAAGACTTTATCTCCATGCTTTAAAATTCAAGATCTATATATGATACGGTATAACGCTGTGACATTGATTTTAAAGTTAGATGGTCCAGCTTTTTTGAGATATCAATCAGATGTCTTTGTTTTGCCTTTTGATGAAGCTGCTCTAAAGCAGACCTGAGAGAAAATGTCATGAAAGTGAAAATAGACAGCTTCTTTTAGTGATTTTATCGAAATCATATTTCTTGATACGTGTTTAAAAATCCAATAGTAAGCCTTCCAAAGCAGGTCATAAAACTTTTTCCATCCGTTTCTTGTATTTAAATATCTTATGGAAGGACCAGTGTGTAAGACGAATTTAAATGAATCACCTGGAAAAAAGAATGAATGTGTTTTCGTGACTTAAAAAGTGATCTAAATCCACAGAGGCAAGGGATTCTCTTCCTAACGAGTTCACAGTTTTGTACTGCAGTGTTTCTAATGTGGCCCAAAGCAGACAAACCTAAAGCTGGCATTAAAGAGTGCCTTTCAGGAGTTCTTTGGCATTTGTCGATTCTCCTTCTCTCAGCCTATTTAATGATTTTTTTGTTAAAGGGCCAGATTTAAAAACTGCCAAGAGGCCATCAATTAACACTTCTTATAAATGTGTTAACAATACATGTTTTAACCTCAGAGGAGAGGCTATTATATTATGTATTAATAATGAATCTGTGGGATGGCCCACTTACACTGATCTTCAAAAACTCAAACCATGTTATGACCATCACCTAATACATATAGATGACATGTCTCCACATGTCCCTGTTGTAAAAAGTCAAGAGTAGCAGTTGACAGACACATATTCCACATGCAAACAGTTTGCAAACAACAAGCAGGAGACGCTTGCTGAGTCATATTTTTACCAGTCAGTCCGCATGGTTGCACGTTGACGCACGTTGTTGGTGAGGGGGAGGGAACAGCACTGTGTGACTTATGACGGTGCCTGGACCCCATCAGACAGACCACCACACCTTTCACTTAGCTGCCACCAGAACATGCTCTACATCCACAAAGACAACTCTGCACTGTGGCATTTTTTACCCCTCTGGACACGAGCAAAAGATTTCCGTCTTAAACAGAGTTTTGGTGGTTGATGTATTTGGCCCCTGAGATGATGCCTTCAGCTACGCTGCTCCACCTCAAAAAATGTAACAATACAACAAGATATGGGAAAAGAGTCAGCTTGCGTTTTCTCTACACCCTCAGCAGTCTTCTTTATTTCAGTATGACACAACAAGAACTGTCATTAAACTGTAGGCCTTCTGTGAAACACAATTTATTGAACATGATTATCACAGCCACTGCTCAGTGGTTGTCCTCTGTTCAGGAAGTCCAGTAGGAATCACAAAGTAAAGATTCTAAACACAATGAGGGAGAAGTCTAGTGCAAGCATACTGCAGCTTAAACATTTGTTTTGCATTACCTTATATATTATAACTATTGTTAACCTGTTGCACTGAATTTTAAACCAAAATATTCCAAATTCACTTTTCCTCTGGTTTGTGTTAATCTGACATTCATCACTTTTACTTAAAAAAAAAAAAGTGTATATTTTAATATCAGAGCCATAAAGATTTTTAACTGGCTCTATTAAAAATAGTACACACATAGAAGTTTGAACCCAGTCTAATATCTACAATCTGATTAATTCCAGGTTCCTGGAGCAAGGCAGTTTTTTTCCGATGCTAAACTTCTAATTTGCTCCACTCTAATTCCCATTTATTCCACAGTTGGTAGAGCCAGTTGTCTCTCAATTGGAAGGTTGAGGGTTCAATCCCCAGCTTCTGCAACATGTCTGTGTCCTTGGGAAAATCACCCCGAATCGCTCTTGCTGCTTCAGTGGGGGGCGTACAAATGTGCATGGAAGGGATTAGTTACTTCTGATGGTCCACTGCCATCAGTGTGTGAATGAGTGTTAATGAGTTGGTATGACGTGAAGAGTAAAAGTGCTTTGAGTTGACTGAAGACTAGAAAAGCTTTAAGTATAAGCTCAAGTCCATTAGCGCAGTTATCATTTGCATGATAAACGTGCTCTGTGATGCATATAGCACATAGATAAATTATACAGTATATTTGGGAGCCATAGTGTTATGAATAATGCATCACATGTAGTAGTTTTTAACCACTGAATAAGTGGTGTGCATGTGTTGTCTGCCTTTTTCTGTTTGAAAATATTGCAAAAAAAAAAAAATCTGACTTGTGAAGAACTTTTTTGAAGGAAAGTCCTCTTACTTCTACTGTCAGATATGACAAAGATAGAAGTTTAAAGCTGAGGTAAATCAAACAAGAGCTTTAAGAGTTCCACATTTCTCTGGACCTCTTGTATAGCAATGAATATTTCAACATACTTGGTACAATTTGGTAATGCACTGTTTGTCAAAAACCTTTTTTTTGTTTTTTGCTTTCATTTTGATACATCAAAGACCAAACACAGTAACAACATGAATAATAGATTAACAATTATTTGTTTCAAAGGCACGCTAAGTATCCTTTGACCTTATCTACCTCAGCTGGTGTCCAATGGGAGTTGCAGCAACATCAGAAAACTTTTTATCCTCACACACCCATCTCTCTCTGTGCTCAGCCCCCTCCTTGAGGACACATTTATTTCTGGTAAGCCAAAAAAAAGCACAGCAAAAAAATAAATAAAACAAATAGCCAAGGACAACACAACTTCCAGACAATCAACTACAAGGCTGCAGGCTAAGGGGGGCATAAAGACATACTGGGTAACTCAGCAATATGTTTTTAACATGCATCCAAAAACACACATTACCCTAAATAAGGCTTCAGTGTTTATAACAGACACCTCTTTGTTTGCTGTAATTGGCTTCAATTTTGCAACAGTAAAGCATTCACAATCACACACATTTATAAACATACACACACACACACACACACACACACACACACACACACACACACACACACACACACACACACACACACACACACACACACACACACACACACACACACACACAGCTTGGATCATTGAATGCAAATGAATTCTCATTTTGAACTCCTTGCCAATTTGCTGAATCCTCCAGAGAAGATTTCACAGCAAAGTTTTGATTGGCTTTTCTTTCTCTTTGTCCGTGTCGTTCAAATTTTGGAGGCTTAACTGGAAATATTTATTAATATGGGACAGCTGCATCTGTTAGCTGAGAACAAATTGCTTTCTTGTTTTGCTGGTTTTTAATTACACACCCAGACAGAAAAGGATTGATAAATGAGGGTGGAGCTGCTTAAAAGAACATTTAACCTACTCAAAAGTTGCTGAAATAGGATGTTAAAGTTGTTTGCTTGACAGAAAATATGATTCTAGAACTGTTATCAGTTTGTAACATCAGCTAGTTTTGCTGCAACATTTAGAAAACTAGAAAAGTTATCAGGAGAAAGTGAATTATGGTAATTTGGTCTTTTAGATTATAATGCGTGGGAGAAAAAAAGAGTGAGGTCGATGGACAAATGTGAGAGGTTCTGAGAAGGAAATCAATCATTTGAATGCAGCAGGCCTTGCTCCCGTGTATCCAATAAAGTCTCATTTGAATAAAAATAAGAGACCACTGAGAAGCCACATTGAATTTTCCCCGGCAATTACGTGACTGTGTGGCCTCGCAGGCTATTAGTGCACCACAGGGGGATTGCAGCCCCATGCTCTGTGATCTGCTGGGCCACCTCTGAGCTGTCTCCCTGAGAAATAAGCCTAATACGGTTGACTTTCTTCTTTTCATTTAGAGAATAAGCAGTGCAGGATCTGAAATTTGAGTAAGACTTTTAAATCCAAACAGAGAAGTTTTCAGTATTGAGAATATGAAGTTGACTATCGCTTTAGAAAAGAAAAAAAAAAGGTCTGTTTAAACTTTATAAATCCAAACTTCTGCTTAAGAGAGTGATTTGTGAGGAGTGCGAGCAGCCTCAGTGCCTGAGAAGATCTTGACAGAGCTATATTTGAAATGGTAGTGTCGCTTAGCGTTACCATCACTGTGAGAGATGTTGTTGTTATGCCGAGGCTACAGTATATGGAGGCTGTGAGCTTAACACGAAATCATCCAGTACATGTTCCTTTTTTTCTTTCTTTCTCTGAGTCAAACTGCCAAAGCGGAGCTGTGTACAGAGCCCGTCAGTTCTGCATCAGGACTTTGTCTCTGTCAGGGTAAAGGCTGTTTCACAGAGGCTGCTTCAGGGCTTGTTTGTGTTTGGGGCTTTACATGCTCTCCCCACTGTGACTTTGACAATCACTCTGACTTATGTTGCTGTTAGGACGCACTATGAATAGTACCAAATGTGCAGTTCTGTCCCTGTGTTTTTTTTAGGTATAGTATAAGTGAGGTCAGGAGTTTGTTTCTGCGGCTCTCGGAAGACGGATGAACCTGAAACTGAGCTCAAGTGACAGAATCTTAAAGCCTGTTTACACCCATGAACCCATTGAGCTTCATCCTGCAAGAAAGCATTGATACACGGCTGGAATGAATGCACTTAAAACACCAAATTAAAAACTCAGTGGTTCTTAACCTCTTAAAGTCATGACTCTAATAATATCTGGGATTGTTGCCTCTGAATATAAATGAAGGACTAATTATGCAAATAACATTGTTTAAAGGACTTGACATCCTCCTCCTGTGTCATTATGACGAACAGAGTCAGTAAAGACTATTATCATCTCATTAAGTGTTTCATGAGGTGTCAAGTTCTGTTTGTTTGCTCTTTGCTGATGAACCTTGTTCATGACTTTATAGATATTTTTTTTTTATTAACCCAGTTTGGGTTTAAACTGGAGAACTGGAGGCCACTGATATGTGTGTGGCCACTGATGTGTGTGTGTGTGTGTGTGTGTGTGTGTGTGTGTCACCATATGTATGTATGTATGTATGTATGTATGGATGGATGGATGGATGGATGGATGGATGGATATAAAAGGCACAAACTCATAACAGTGCATCGAAGTTCTCAGATTTCCAGCAGGGTAAAATGAACTATGTGAGAAACTTAAACAAAGCAGTAGCTGTGTATTCAGGAAACTACTGTTGGAATCTCAACTTGGATTTGTTTTTCTCATCAATCTGGGTGTCTTCTTATGTCGAATGCTAAGTAAAGTCTCTTATTTCACATTTAACCCCCTCTCCCCTTCCGCCTCCTCTCCTGTGTGAAGCTAAACTGTCGGCTGTGGAGAGCAGCAACTGCATGTGCAGGACGCCATGCAACATGACCCGCTACAACAAGGAGCTGTCCATGGTCAAGATCCCGAGCAAGACGTCCGCCCGCTACCTGCAGAAGAAGTTCAACAAGTCGGAGAAGTACATCACGTAAGTAGCCCCAGCTGCATGGGTTGGTGTTATTCACTCTGGTCGCCCTCCAGCGAGACTAAATACACCTGTTCTTTTTGTTTGTTTGAATTTTTTTGTTTGTTTTTTTTAAAAATTTCTTGGGCTTTTTGTGCCGTCATTGGAGCGATAGGACAGTGGACAGAAACCAGGGAGAGAAAGTGGGACTGACATGCCAAATATGGGGACGCGCGCACTGAACACTGCGCCACCAGTGCCCCTGTTTGTTAGAATTTTTTTAACTCTTGATTTGCAAACAATGCTCTGGTCCAGCTGTGTATGATAGATGAAGTGCTAATAACATAACTTTACAATAAAATGACATGTATTAACCAAAGCAATGATCTTTTTCGATGATTGCAGGTTAAATCGTCGACGTTTGTAGGGACTATTTATATTCTCATTATTGAGTTCAGTTTTGTATTCAAAGCCATAAATGACACAACAAAAAATCCTCAGTTTTTATGAGGAAGTATCAGAATTGATTGATTTTTTTTCTTCATAGTTGCTTTTATGTATTTTATACAGAAAATGAAGAACCATTTGCAAATCAGGCTCAGAGGAAGCAGCTGATGTTGTTAACAGCATTTGAGCACTTAACACTGACATTCATCCTTATCCATGATTTAGATTCTCCAATCAACCTGCTGCAGAGGAAAGCTGAGCACCCTCTGAGAAAACATTAATTTAGAGAACATGCAAACTCACCACAGAGATAATGAGGGTGCAATCTGAACAGCAGTAACCACAAAGCCCCACATTGTTTCCTAAAGTCTTTTCAAAGAAAAGCTTTCGTCTGGCTCTGCAGCAAGTGTGTTGTCCTCCCACACAGTGGTTGTTTTCCCATGATGCCCAGCTCTGTGTGAAATGGATGGACAGCGTTTGATTGTGTTGCCTGCCAAGTGTTCTGTGACTGATGTGGCATTCGTTAAGACTAATGTCTTGTTTTGTCATCTGCAGAGACAACATCTTGGTTCTGGATGTGTTCTTTGAGGCTTTGAACTATGAGACCATTGAGCAGAAGAAAGCCTACGAGGTGGCAGGACTGCTGGGTGAGTTTAACGTAGCGTGAATCTTGTTAGCCACAGCCATGCTACTCAGAAATGTATGCGTTGATTCATGGGGAGAACACTAGCAAGCAGGAAACACTTCACATGTTAATGTCACTTCTATGGTTATATAGTGAAGCAGTGATGTTTTTTTTGGTCAATCTAATGGGCATGACTTAGCTGTAGCCCCTTTGAATTTCCAAGTAAATGTACCTGAATGTAAGAACGGGACATTTTATTGCATGAATCAGAAATTACTATATCAAAAATGTTGCGCCTGACTCAGACTTGACAGGTTCTAAAAAAAAATTACGGGCCCGAGCTTGTTTCACACCTGTTAATATTTTATATATAGTTTTGACTAACCTTTTGCACAATAACATCTATATTTAATGCACTTTAACATCTATATTTAATGTGGCGCTTCTGAACAGAAAGTATACAGATTGAATAAAAACACTCAGGCTTCTGGGACTGTTACAGTTCACATACCAGACTAAACTATTAATATCAGTAGAGTGAGGGGCCTTAGTTTGAGAAGCTCCTCTTCCAGGCCGTTACATTTCACTGATTCTGACCTGTTTGGGACAAATAGTGGATTCAGGTGTTGATTTTGAAAGCCATCATAAAACAGTATCGTGAAATAGACAACCATCTACACATTTGCTCATTTTCTGCCCTCAAATTCTGGAATACCAATTGGATTGCACATCTTACCTAATTGTCTTAACATGTACTTAAGGTCAGCGTTTCATCCATTTTTAACTCTCTTAACTTCAGGTAATTATTTCAAACAGTGTGGTTTTGAACACGAGATAGACAATCACCACTGTAATGTTTGTAAAGGGCTGTTATACAACTTCAACTGGCTCAATCAGAATCGTGTTTTTTCCTCCTTCCTACCTTGACATAATGTTCCATGCAACTAAACTGATTTCCTGTCTTATCCATTTCTGTTTGTGTGCCCTGCACAGGTGATATTGGTGGTCAGATGGGTCTATTCATTGGAGCCAGCATCCTCACCATCCTGGAGCTGTTTGACTATGCTTATGAGGTCTGTCTCAGTTTTCTGTTTTCACACTTTAACCCCTGTGATGATATCTAATTACACCCACACATCACTCCTCTAAAGGCTCTCGCTGTTTTCTGTCAGTGAAATCAACTTTTAAAAAATCCTTTGTTTTTATTTCAGTGAAGAGTTAGAGCTTTGGCCATGAGAGCTGATAGCAGAGACAATGTCACTGATACAAACAAAGGCAGATAACAGCTAGATGTATTTCAGAGCTGAATCAGATGAAAGACTGTCGGGTGGAACATTTCCTTTACCTTTTGCTCTGCTGTGGTCCGTCCTTTAAAACGCCTCATGCTGCTTTCAGCTGCACAGGGTTTTGACAAGCACATAACAGTCCTTACCTTCCCAAGGGTTTTGGAAATACACAGAAAAAGCATTTCTATGGCCATAATGGAGTAATGGGATAAGAACCTCTAACATCACTGACATAAGCACTTCTAAAGCCTCTTCAAACGGGTTTCATGCTGAAATAATTGTGGCGCCTCAGTTTTTTGCCACAGTTACCACCTAATTACTCTACACTGTGAAGTAGAATGACCCTGTACAGCTGGTAATTACATGAAGAGCTCATAGAGATATTATATTACAGTCTGAATCAAGTCCTTTTTTTCTCGAACCTGCAGGTGGTGAAAGACAGATTACTGGATTTACTGAGCAGAGAGGACGAGGATGAGAGTCATGGAGAGGACGTGGTAAGAGCTGAACTGTCTCTATCACTGTTTAGGGAAAAGGCACCAAAGAAATCTCAGACTGACAGCCGAATGGCAATTTGGCAGAAAAAAAGCTCTGCTCTTTGAGGGTGCTCTCAAGTATCCGAGCAGCGAGGAGGAATTCTGCAGGGAGCAACTAATCCCTCCTCAACGAGCATGTGCTCGAGCATCAGAAATCAGTTAAATCAGTAATCACTGAAGATACAGTAGAATGAGATGGACACTGAGTAGTCAGGCTGAGAAGTGTCAGGTTATTATTTTCACTTTTACTCACCTGAAAGGATATATAAGACATTCATTCTGAGCTTGCAGCATAGCATCAGTGAATAACCTGGTTACTGGTAGAAATTTAAACTAAAGTCAACTTTATTACATCATGAGCCCATCAGTCTTTCTTTGTCTTCCTCATGCACAGAGGTTTCACATTAAGGTCATTTTAATATGCAAACTTGAATTGTTGACTAAGGGGAAATGCTAACACTACATAGCATTGACATTTTGGTTAACATAAAAACAAGAGTGTCCTAAATAATTAAAAGTACATTTTCCATATTACAGTAGGAGTGACAAGCAGCTTCCAAAAATACAAATCTTGTCTTGTGTGTAGACCTGAGCATGCTAATGGTTAGCTCTCAAGCCAAGGTAGTGCCGCAAACGACTCTTTTCCCATTCGGATGAATTTTTTTGTTGGGCTAATAGTTGTTCAATCTTTTTTTTTCCAGAGTTCCTGTGACCCAGTGGCAAACCACTCGGAGACCATCAGCCACACTGTGACAGTCCCCCTGCAGACGACACTGGGCACCCTGGAGGAGATTGCCTGCTGAGGCCCTCCTCTGTTCCTGTCAGAGCCACCAATGTCCAGAGGCATCCTCCACTGGGTGGCGCTACATCCTCTATTAGGGCAGCCTGCAGGACGTCAAACAGAGGAAGGACAAGGACAAGAACAGAGGCTGGTCTAAGGACAGTGCTGCGCTCTGTCACACCGCCCAGTTCGAGGCGCTAATGGGGATTAAGGAGCAGTCGGCCGGACTTATCGGCCCTCTCCGTCACCCTGCACTGTACTGTTGTGCCAGACCAGCGCCAGAGGTTTGCCCTACATAAAGAAAAACTCAGAGACTGGGTGGGGTTTGTCCCTGTGCAGAATATTTATGGAACAAACACATTCTTCTTACGGTCACTGCCAAATGAACTGTACAAACTCGCTTCTGAACTGTCCAAACTGCATGCAACAATCTATCTTGCTCTCTTTGCTGATGCATACGCTGGACTACAGTGTTGCTTCACTGTACATGTGTGCCATATCTGCAAGACAGGCCTGTGACACAGGCCAAGGGGAAATGGAACTTCGAATGTACAGATTGAACATATGGTTGTTTAAAATCATAGTTCAGGATGTCAAGTCCTTTGAAATCTCCTCTAATGAGAGATTCATCATGTCTTAGTTACATATCATAAAGGGCAAGAGATTGGTGATGTCTGAGCAACACTGAGGACAAAAGAAGCCTGGAGATTTAGCTTTGTTTACTGAAAACCCAGCCAAATCTGAACATTTTGCAGCCCTCTGTTAGCATATTTTTTCACCTGTCAGTTTCAGCTAAATCAGTTTCTTAAAAGGCATGTTAGCTCTGTGTCTCATGGGTTTGCCAAGCTGTTCTCCAGAGGCATCTTTAACGGGATGTCATACTCTTACTGTAAATAAAACTGGATTTTGTATAATGCACCTCAACACAGCATCCAGTTAAGTGAGGTAGAATCTCAATTTGTTTGCTTGCCAGACAGTAAGCCGTGTACAAAACGCTGCAGCAAATGAATATGCCCCCGGTGTTGTGTAACCATTGCTTCATTAAGATAATCTCATGGTGATATTTCAGACAGCCACTTCATCAAGGATGGAGTCATTCTGCCGGCTAGAAAACAATCCATTCAGTCTTGACAATTTAAACCACCCCCATCATTTAAAATGGATAACAAAAGCACCTACAAAAGGCGAAGGCTGGATGTTCTTTTAAGATGACAGGGTCTGCGGTGTTATGATGTAAATATCTGTGTATTTTTTCCTCATAAAAACGGGTACCGTGCAGACATGCCTGAGGCGGAGCATATTTAAAGGAACTGCAGTAAAACAAGCACTCCAGGGCCAAAAGTGACTACATACTGTATTTGTCACATTCTTTTGTGAAGTGACTCAATCTTCAGCTCTCAGTTGGTGACACAACTCTGTTATATAACAAGCATTAGCACTCCGAGGTGAGTTGAATGTCATGCTAAAAAAATGAACACATTTTGCAACAGTATGAGCACCAGGAATCCACTCCAGTACAGGTTAAGCTGAACTTTCAGTGTCCTTGGAAACAGCAGGTACAAATACATATATGGCTTAACACCAAAAGAGCGTGTGTGGGACCATGTGGAGGATTTAGTGCATCTAAGTTTTCTGATTCCCATCTATGATCGTCTAAGGATGGTCTCTGTCATCATGGTTACGTACATCACAGGTAGGAATGAGTTCAAGTGCTTTGTAAGACTGTCTGAATTATGATTTCCCATCTGTAGTTCAACCTGCTGTCTTCTGTGTCATGTTGTAGCTTTAGACCAACACGATCTTCAGCCGAGCTGCGGGAGTGCTGAGAAAGACCTGTCTCTCTTCTCTCAGTGGCAATGTCACTTTACTTTGGCCTCAATTGTTTCGGCAGAACAGCATTTTCTCATTTTGTGACGCAGCATACAGTGTGTGTTTTTAAACGTGAAACGATTAAATTAAAATGTTATTTTGCAATTGTGGTGTTCTGGTGTGTCAAGTCTGAGCAAGGAAAGTTCATTTGTGATGGGCTAAGGCAGTTCAAACTGCTTTAAGCAGGACATAAGGTAAAATAAACACAATGCAATATATAATACTATCCGCACCAGTGTAAACATGCTAACTTAAAGCTGTCTGTATAGACTGGAAGTTATCATTTTGGCTTGTTGACTGCAGTTTTATGACATAAAGTTTCATGCATAGGCTGACACATTGTTGTTTTTTTGGACTTTTCCATTTCCGCCATTTCTCCTTGCTCCTACATCCCTCGTCTCCCTCTGTCAGGAAATATATACAACTGTTTATGTATTTATTTTTATTTCCACTTTATTTATCCAGGTTAGTTTCATTGAGATCAGACATCTCTTTTTTTTAAGATAGATCTGGCCAAGAATAGTAGCAACACATCGTTTCAACAAAAAACACTCAAACTCATATAGTAAACATTTAATAAGAAGAAAATCATCAGTTTTTAGAGGTAAGGATTACCAGTAAGGATTGAAAAACATTAAGACTACATTCTGCAGTTTAAAATCAGTCTGCAAGTTGTAGCTGTGAGGGGCGTACATGAACAGACAACTCAGGGATATATCGGGGACAGGCTGTCCTGAAATTTTCCAGACATTTTCATGAGCATATGTGTGAAAAATGAAGAAAGACGAGAACTGACACGTTGAAAGACTACCTTTCTAAAGCTGTGTTGCCCAAAGCTCAGAGGAATTTCAATGAAATAGACGAAATGAAAAGTTTACCTTTTAAATGAATAAACAGGAAAAAGGCAACAGCCCAGGGACAATTGAATAAATAGTCAAATCTAATAAAATGCACGGAGAGATTTGAGCCTCCACATAAAAAGAGCAGAGAGTTGGAGCTGACCTCGTGGTTTTTCAGTGTGTAGCCTCGCAGTGTTCTTCAGTGAATGTGTCGTTTCTTCAGAGGTTTTTACAGCGAGCTACAAACTGACTCAGAGACATTCTCGACTTTTAGATGTGGGAGTTGGAAAGAAAACAGAGAAAATGAATTGGCACAAAGGGCCTGACATATCCTGCAGAAAGAACTGGAAGATAAGCAAGCCAGGCTGGATCAAATGTACTGTTGCTTGGCAAGGTGCGATTTCCCCTCTGACATCCGTGATGCATGCTCCTAATATCGGCTGAAGTGTTTCTGCGATTCACAGCACAGCAGCTCGGACAATGGAGGAGTCACGCTACAGCAGCGGAAGAATCTGCTTGAGACATGATTCAGTTTGTCTGTCAGGTTTTATTAAGCATTGTTGCTCTTAGGAGAAGCCAACAGCAGAAGCAGCAAGGACAAAATCACAGTGCCTTGCCTATTCTTTTACCCGCAAACACATTTGTTAACTTAATACAGCCTAATAAGGCGTCTGACATGGGTAATTTATGGATCAACTGTGGGCTTTGGGACTGTTTAGTTTTACTTCAGATTCAAGTATAACATTGTTTTAGTAACTTTATTGGAAAATGAACCCATGCCTTGTTTGACTTTTATCAGTATTCCACTCACTGCTAGAGACTCTTGTCTGAAGGTGCTGCCGGCTGGGGTTCAGCCTCAGTTCAGTCCCAGTTCATTTAGCAGATACTTAGGCAGCAGAAATTGCCTGCAGGTCAGCCACAGTGCAGCAGTAACTCATTGCAAACATACTGGTTCCCCTGTTAGATCAGGTATTGACACAGAGAAAAGGTTGCACAAGTACTCTCAAGAGTATTGAAACAATGAGTTCAAATAATGTAGTGACTCAAAGTGTTTCATGGATCTTTTTCATATGCTCACACAAGAAGTGAAAAAGTTTGAGGCTTTGATTTGCAATAGTCATTTTCTTTAGTCTATGAAATGAACCTGACATTATTTGGCAAATGTGAGGATTCAAGACAGGCCTTTAAATATTTTCAAAGATGGGACACTTGCTTTATAATTGCATAATGGTTCTTTTTTTTATTCGGAGACACAGAATTTCAGCTTCATTAATCTTTTTGTACGTCAAGTAGCTCCTCTGGAGGGATATGAGCAAACATCTTGTTCATGGCAGCCTTCACAGTGATGTTTGACACTTGACGCTTTTCTCTCTCTTGCGAATTTGTGTGACAAATTCAAAAGACTTGTCTCCGATGCTAATTGTTGAATAAGGCAAAGAAAGAAAAATACTTTGCATACTTACTAACACCAGTTTGCCTCTTTCATATGTAAAAGAAGCAAATCAATTCAAACACATGCAGACAAAACTGGTGATAGTCGGACAAGAATTTTTAAACCTACACATGTCAGAGCAGTAGTTTGTTAACAGATAAAATAGCCATACAAGTCTGTTAACATGCTCATCAACATGTTCTGATCACATATAGTTTTTAAATAAATAAAAAAACACAAAAAAATTACTATGTAAAGGGGAATCAGGGAAATTTGAGATTCTTGGTTCGCCTGTGAAGTGTAAAACAAAAGACCATCCCAATCTTTTAAACTCAAGTTTATACATTCAACACATTATACATTCTTGTCTTCTCTGTTTGTAAGAAAGGATAACAACAACTTCACTGGTTCCACCAACCAAAAGTTGTTGGCTGTGGCACACTACTTTGGGCGCAGATTTTCCATAAGTGTTATGCTTTTTATTGGAAAAAAATAAACACTTAATAAACACCTAGGCATTATGTTTCTGTCCCCCAATCCACCAATCAGTCTGTCCAATTCGAGATATCCGAGCAAAGCATCATTCGACTGTAATTACATCTGGCACAATAAGACAGAGGATCACAAGGTGCTGATTCTAGTTTTTTTAAATGATATATAATTGACATAAGATTGTCATCTGAAATTCTTGAATAAGATTAATTTGCAACTACTTATCTATAGGAAGGTCATGCTGAGAGTGAAGTTAAAGTGTAAACGTGAAAAAATATCAACTGCAAGTTGTGCTTAGAAATGTTATATGCATTAGGTGCTGGAGAAACATAATCCTAACACATTCATGAGTTACCATGAAATTAAATGAAACCCATTATTCATGTCCCGATGAACAGGATGAATATGTTCACCACATTTCTCTGTTCACTTTAATCTAGAGGTAACTCACAATTGAAACGCATTTAAAAACATGACAAGCTTTTTTTTACATTTGGTATTTGCTTTTTGAGGACATTAATTTACATTACATGTCGTAAATTTTGGGATTATATTTACTTTTTTTTATATCACACAGCAGTTACATCACATTTTTCATTTCTAAATTGAAGCTTTAATGTCAATCTTTCTTTCTTTTTTTGTAAGAATATCTGAATGATTCACCAATACAGACAGCACACTCATCGGATAAAGAACAAAACATCAGTCTGGATTTGTACCGTTTGATTTAATCTTTTCGACACTCATAGTTAATCGGGCGTCACATGCGCGTATACTCTTCATTCATGTCAGAGAGAGAAGAAGGCAGTTTGTGCGCAGTCAAGAGATTAGAGAGAAAATGAGAGCTAATTAGAGCTTGTACAAAGAGAAAGTGGCAGAATTGACAGTCAGACCATCCACGGAGAGACGCGTGAAGAAAGTAGAGAACATCTCAGTGAGAGGGATTGAAACCGGGGCTTCGTTTTCTTTTTCTTGCCTGTTGTGACAGCCAGTAACAGAGTAGGAACAGGGAGTTCTCCGCTGAATTCTACCTCCAGTACAGTATCACAGTGGCTGTTTTATATCAGAAACTGCAGTTAACCTTGAGATCTATTTTTAATGTGGTAACAAATTGAATATAGCAAAAGCAAAATTGAAGAATCGTCTTTAATCAGAAGCCAAAGTGGCAGAACTGTTGACTTTACCTCTCTAAATATTCTCTTTGTCAGCGATATAAGGAGCATAATTATTTAAACACAAACTATTCTTTCGTCTTGTTTGTTCTCCTTCATGTTGGAGGTGATCTAAAACACCCAGGTCATAATTACACAGCAAAATACCTTCATGATTTATTTTACATATAGACCTGGGGCTAAGTCATGTTTGATCACCTGTTGACTGTTTATTGCTTAAGTTGTTTACTAATTTAATCACCAGCCTCTGACTCATCAGGGCTTCTAATATAGCCTCCTTGCAGGCCGCTGGGAAATTAGAGGCGTTCACTAAACAGTAAACCCGACAAACAATCGTCTTAGATAATGAAACACCACATGCCTGTTATGTGTCAAACATTCCCAAGATCCTTCAGGAGCATTTTGCAGTTTGCTGTATCATGATGATTAGTAAGGCCACGACATCTATCATGTCTCTCAACTCATCACAGTGTGATGACCTAAAGCCCCAGCAAACAGACTTTTACTTAAAGAATTTCAACTGGAGTAATAAAGGGACATGTATGCCTTCAGGTTTGTGTATGAAGTATAATTCATTTGCAGTAGTTCATGTTGTATGATGAAACATTTGTTTCATTCCTTTTAAAGGGTAATGCCTTTTTTCATTGTCTGACTTGGTGAATGCAAATACAGTATATGTTGACGCACGTTTACTTATTCTCCCACAGCCTAACGTTGTTGACGCTTTGACTGTATTATTGTTTCATTGAGTGAGAAACTGAGAGCTATTTAAGGCAGCTTGTTGCATTATCCAATTTGTACAATGAAAATTGAACAAAGAAAGTCGATATCCGGAAACAGACAGCCCTCCTTCAAAATAAAAGTTGCGTGCTTTGAATCGTGTAAGTTGTATGTTTTCATTGAGGATGGTGTTTTTTTTCTGTAAACTCACTGTTTGTTCTCGGCTTTGTTACATTTTTGGTAGAGATTGTTGTTGTTTTTTAATACAGGGGGAACGTTTTAACGTTGCTCAAGCCGTTTGGCAAAGATATTCACTGAAATGAGCAGTTTAAACAGCATTGAAAGACGTTTCTGCGCTGCATTTTTTAATCTTGTTTTAATCTGAACTTTGTGTACTAAGTGTGGAAGTGTGCACTGCAGACACGAGAACTTTTGATGATCTCCTGTCCAGTCCTTTCGCCAAACTTGTCATTTGTGACGTCAGCTCAAAAAGTGGAGCCCTTGTATAATATATATAATTAAAAATAGGTAGGCTAATAAAGTCCGACCGGGTTGAACTCGCTGCTCATCTCTTTTCTTCAGTTCATCATATCTCCCTGTCATCAAACAATGGCACTTCACCCATGGAGAGCCTCCTGCACCAGGCCTGACAAGTTCAAAATCCTGGAGGACGTAAGTCCGGTACGCAAGGGCAACAGTGGTGACGAGAAAAATGTACAGCTACAGTATCTTGTCGCACAGAAGAAACTTTTTAATGAATCTGAGAAAACTCTGAAACAATAATTAAAAAAAGAAAAGCTGTGCAACGTAACATGGGGGAGTTCAGAATCTGATTTGTCTGTGTTTTAGGATCGTTCTTTGAATCGTTGCTCTGCACGGTTTTGTTTCTGTGACGTGATGGTAATAGGTGTTTTTTATTTGTCAACAGCGATATACAACGGATTTCTACTCATAATGCTGGGTTTTTCAAAGATTGAGACGGGTATCAAAGAGATTTTTGTTACCCAGACTTATTGATGACCATATGTAACATTAAATCCTTTGTTTTGTCATTGCAGCCCAATAAATAATGGATGTCGGCTCTTTGAATGAGGTTAGTTGAGTCCTCTCCACACTCTCAGATCCAGTCTTAAATCTAGATAGATGTCTGCTCAGCCTCATTTGTATTTGTTACACTGGTACAAATTTCAACTGCTGCTAATTGAGGCCAATGTAGCAAAGTCATGAAAAACCTTTACAATCTCAACCTTGAGAGAACAAATCAAGCTATTTGACATATATATCCTGAAAGTAGATAAAAACAATTTGAGATGTGAATCCACTGAAGGAAAGTGTCATGAAAGTAATTACCCTCTCTGAACATAGACATGATTGTGAATGAAGATGATTACCTTTTTGTAATCCCAAGACTCGGAGTCCGTAGCCATGTTATTACGTCTGTCTGTTTAGATGAATGCTTGCGTTCGTTCACACTGTGAATACTAATAATGTCATACTTAGCAGGAAAACAATTTCATTTTTAGCGTCTTTGTTTTGCCTGACATTATGTTAAAACATGCTTATTGGCATCAAACACAGTATGCCATTAGACGGGCAATCAAAACTTTTTTTAATGGATTTTTGTCTTCATTATAGCTGAAGAGAGAGGAAATGTTGGGTGGAGAGAGCAGGGGACGACGTGCCCCTAAAGGCCAAGGCTGAATTTGAACCCACAGCAAATGGCACGAAGACTCTTTCCTCTGTTCATGATGCGCGCAACATAACCAATCCTTTAAACCTTTATATAACTTTTATTTGTATGCCATCTTTGTCTTTGTTGGGTAGGACAGCAGATGAAGCGACAGGGCATGTTGGGCAGAGAGAGGCTGCTGCGATGAGGACTAAAGCCTCTGTACGCTCGACCTAACAGCTACAGGCCATCAGGTGACAACAGTTAAACAAGTTCATGAAAATGAAGGGAACCGCAAATGTTTATGATTCGTCATGATGGAATCCTATCCTGCGTAATTTTTGTACTAATTGATTAAACGGATGTGGAAATATTTTTTTTTCGTATGGATCACATTTGTTATCGTCTGGTTACCATGAGTGGGTGAACCAAATGTAATGTCATTTCATGTGTCAGTTCAAGTGAAGATGTAATGTAACACTGGAACTCCTTGCCTGTCTGTTATTTGCTGACGACACAGGTTGAATAGCGCCGGCGCATTACTGGACACATTATTTAAACTGCTGCCTACACAGAACTTTCTCCAGAAAGAGAGACTCAGTTTCACCTGAGAAAATAAACACCTGAGAGATCAAATGTTCATTTAAATTCAAATTAAAAATTAATAATAAAAGACACACAAATCCCAAAGCAATCACAGTCATACAGTGGTTGAACAGGTCGGGGATGATGGAGCGTGCCTGGTTTCTACAAGTCTATTTGTTTGATATCATGTGTGTATGGTGTGTGTTTGTGATCTTCAGTGTTGTGCCAAGCAGTGATAGATAACACAACCTGCAGGGGAAGCTCTGAGCAATGAAAGCGACATAAAGGAAACTTTTAGAGAAGATCCTCTACTATTGCAATCATTAGTTCTGGGGCTCATCCATCACTGAGAGATCTACTTGGTAAGAGTTACATTATGAAAAAAGTCACCTGGGGAGATTACCGTGTGGCCTCGGCACTGAGCAGTGCCTGAGAGGCAGTTTAGATGATATTGAATAACCTGATAAAGGAGAAGCCAACCACTGCTGTGCGTTATCATGTTCAGATGTTCAGTTCTGAATCAATGACACGCAGTCTTTATCATTACCCCTCCTGAGAAATGTGTATTTACCAGCTTTTTATTTCCTCTCATATCTCACAGAGTAGGTGAGTAAACAAAGTGAAGTGTGACACAGCTCAGAGCCTGAAGGCAACTGGAATGAGGATGTTAACATTATCACCACCGAACAGACAGTTTTTGGGAGAAAACATCTCGAAAAAGCTAAAAATAGCTAGAGGACACCGAGCTGCCTCATGCTCTGCTTGTGCCATCTAGTGGAGATATGGATCATTAGTATGACCTCTAATATTCTCTAATGTCCCCTACTTGTGATTACATTATGACTAGACCATAGAAAAACTTGAAAAATCATGACATTGTAGCTGCTCTGTCCCAAAATATACTTGTCTTCAGCAGGGGTGTTTCTACGGGGGCTGGAGTAGCATGAGCCCCCATGACATTAGCTTTACTACACAAGACGCCATCCCATAAATTGTGATTGGCTCTCTGCCCAGTAAGGCCAGACTTAAGTTCAAAACAACATTCTAGTGCAAACAGCATTCATGGCATTTCAGTGTAGTATATTTTCATTTAATTGTACACTTTAATATCCTCTAACCCTTGGAGTCAATTCAGAGTCAAGGGATGAAATATTTATGTTTTTAACAATATAAATGTAAGTGATTGTTGGGTCATCTTTGTACAACTTAATAATACACAAGAATGTAATAACTGTATGAAAAGACAGGTTATATAAACATTATTATATAACCTGTATAATACCAACAGATCAACTCGTGACATATCAGATATATATATATATTTTAAAATACTCAAATTAAAAACACCCCTGAGCCAACATTTTCTCCAAGTTTATAAAATGAATTACTCAGAAAGTATAAGTGTAGCCTAATTCTATCATTGCAAAGTATTCCATAGTACATGAATACATTGTGTTAATTAACGTTACAATAATGAGGGGGTCCTGCAAAAAAATATCTCACCTGTAAGGGTGTATGTATGTTCGAAAAAAGTTTGAGAACCCCTGCTTTATACCACCCAGCAAAAGTCAGTCAACATTTTGTTTAACACGCCTCTGCTCCACATTAGCACCTACAGACGATTGAGTGTTACTGCATGTCTTTTGCTACATCAGGTCGGTAAGACAGAACACATCCCAAAATAATGTACAGTTAGAGTTACAGTGCACAATTAAAAGACATTTCCCATTTACCAGGGTCTGTTTTTGTATTTTATGATTTAAATAAAGTGTTAAAAAAGGAACATCATTATTCAAAGAAAAAAAAAATCACCTTATACAGAGGGAGCCTATAAACCATGTTCTACATAATAAAACAATAGAGACCAGAGTCTTGTTAGGATGTGCTGGTGGAGCCATGTTAATTTCTAGTCTCTTCCTGAACTTTGTCAGCTTGCCTTGCTGATCCATTCAACAGTGTTTGCCACACTGTGTTTGTGGTTAACACAAAAGCTAATCACATAGTTATAAAACCAACGGGAACTTCCTTCTAACTATTATCCAACACAATTATCACAACTTGGTGAACAGCCATATCATCTATTTTGCACGGCACAGAGCCTCCAATTGGAAGAGCGGTACAATCCCCAGCTCCCCAAGCAATAAAAGTGCACTCAAGGCAACATTATCCCTTTATTTATTATATTATATACACTACCTTTTGTTAAAAGCAAAACTATAAAGAGCTAGTTGGAATGCATATAATGTGTTATTAATTTTATAGGTGTTTCTTTTCTTGGCTAAATAAAACTTCCAACTAAAATTTAAATGGGGGAAAAATATTACAGAGGTTTTTTTTTTCATATTATGAGAGCAACTTTCTATAACTGATGAGTCTCTGGACTATACGATAACATCTGACTAATCAGCTCAATGGTAACACCTGCTATCATCTAATCAGAAAGGACAAACACCCAAAGGAAGCAGATGGATAATGACTTAATGAATTATCTCTTTTGATGCAAAACTGATCAAACATCTCTCTCGGAAAAAAAAGAGTATTTGTTCTTTAGAAAATGTACAAATCTCAAACAATTCAAGAACAACAACTTTGAAATACTCTGCACTGCAGACATAAGCAGAACCCGCTTAAATAGCCAATACTTGGAAAGGTCAACTCTTTCCAATCGCTCTGTCATTAAAAGACATTACCCCCCCCCCCCCCACACACACACACACACACACACACACACACACACACACACTCCCTCTACTGAGAACTTTTGAGATGTAGTTTACAAACAGTTTCTGAATGACTTGCATCCAGACCTCATAAGTCAAGCAGGAAAACAAGCACGCAGTTCACTTGCTTCAATCTGAAGGTCATCCCATTTATCAGATGGGGACCGTTCTCTAAACAGCACTCTATCTTCAGCCGCGGCCCTAATCCTGAAATACATCCAGTGTGGCTCATACTTCGGTGCGGCTGTGCCAAACACCTTATACCTGTAATTGAATTGAGATTTTATAATAGCACAATATATCATCATCATTAAAGCTGACTCCAAGGCCCAAATGAGCTAAAGGCTCCCATCAGACAAGGTTTAAGATCATTTATTTTATTATTTTTTTCACAATCCATGCCTGAAAATACACATCACGACTTCAGTCTCTCTATTCAATGTTGCATATTTTGAGGTTTTAAACCATTTCTAAGAGGTAACCTTTTTACCCTCAATTAATTACACTGGAATTGTTAAAATGTGCAAAAATAAAGCTCTTTGTAAGCAATCCAAACCTGATCTAAAACTAATAGAAAATATCATTGATCATTTAGCTAAAATAAATGCTGCAGTAATTATCATTCAGTGCATGGTTCTGCTTTTTGCCTTGCCAATGTTCTGTTTGTCCTCGCTTCACTTGCTTTCGTTTGTCCTTGAGAAGAGTACATGAAACTCTTGAAATGTTTCATTTAGCTTCATTTAATTTCATAGATTTTCTCAGTGCACACAAGGACACCAAGCACCGTTTGACTAACAATACGAATCATTCAACATCTTGTGCAGGTTTTGTTTATCTGTAATTATTTTTGTCTTGATTCTTAAATCGCGTGTATTTGTGAATATAGACTGATATAGAGACTGACAAAAACAATAATTAACCATGTGATGTTGTATTTTCATTGTGCATAAATCATGTGATCATCCACAGCAGAGGATAGTGACTTTACAAAGTACAAGGTTAAAAGATCTGAGAGCTCTCATGCTCATACGCAAAGGATGGCGCTAGCATCAAGGCTTTTTTTTTTTTTACTTTTTATTTATCTTTTCATCAAGGCATTTTAGGATAGGTTTAATACATATTTGGTTGCTGAAACATGGCCTTATTGATTGTCTTGCTTGCCTTTCTTCCAATCTAAGCCAACAGTTTAAAGCCAATAGCAGGATGTAGCTCAAATTGGCATTTTGATATGGACTATTATGGGGTGTCGTTTGTTTTTGGAGAAAGTGGAAACATACATCAACTTTGGCTTCAATTTTAAACTTTTTCCACTTGATGTTTCATACTTGATGCTAAGCTAAGCTATTCTGATTTCAGTTCTGAGCTTGAAGCAAATGCATTCAATTCATACAAACTGAAAAAGAAAATTAACGTTTGAACTACTTTTAAGTGCTTTTTTTGAGAGGTTCAAGCTTCTGGCAGCTCCTGTAATCCACTGTGCAGATGTGGTTGTGATAAAAAACAGATGTGTCATTGTTTCTATTTGGCAGGTTTTCGGAGTCTGTGGCCTCCAAAATAAGTGCTTAGCTGGGGACTGAAACATATTGTGTTTGTCCATAATAAATGTCAGTGGATCTCTGTGCAGCCTCAGCACACCTTTACATTAACATAGCTTCATGTCCTCAGTGGAGCAGCTTCACTAATTATAATGATTGTTAGCCAGTTTAATTGGCTCTGTCAGCAGCAGTCTCAGGAGTCTCTGGATGCTCGCAGAGGTAATTGCATATGAGGGAGAAGGAAAGAGAGGGGATAATGAACCCTAGCAGAACTTACAGAAAAACTTGCGCTACACTGGCGGAATAATGGGCTCCCTATCTTTTTTCAATTACAGATACTGAATGGGGACGGTAATGAGGAATTAGTACAAAAAGGTATTTACTACAAGAAAGTCAGACGAAGTATACACGCTTTTAGAATCCACAGGAAAAAAAGTTTAAACCATGACAACCAGTTTTTCACAGGAACAGATTGATTAGAATTTAATTATATATCAGTTCCTATAATTTCTCCATGATTGATACCAAAGACAAAGTGATTAAAAAGTTAATTTTAAAACTTTTTTTTTTTTTTTTAAATATTGCTTCAAACTGTCAACTAAATATACACACTTTCTATGACAATTTGAACTTCTTCAAGTGAGGTACGTGGATGTAATGTCGATGACAAATGCATTACCACCGTAGACGTAAATGTTCAATCTGGCAGAACAAATTTTGTGTCTGCAGAAAAATGCATCTAATAAGTTGCCTTTTAGACACCTTAGGGTCAAACACAGCTACAGCTTATAATTTGGACTTTATCTCGGGTGGTTGTGAGTGATAGAGTCAGTCACATGTTTGATGTGTTCTTGGGCAAAACACTAAAGCCTGCCTGATTTGCTCCTGCTGCTTTCGTGTCAGCAGTGTGTAAATGCTTCTGAATGGGATTAGTTAAAACTGGTGGACACTTTATATAGCAACCTATGTCATCAGCGTTGGAATGGTTGCTGTGTTAAAGCACCTTAGACAGAATCCATGTAAAAGCTCAAATCCAAATGGCCTTTTAAAGCTTTCTAAATAAAGGAGCCAAGCTCACCATCATCACCTGTGGCTACTGACAAGTTCACAACCCCACTTAGAATGCAGAACCCCCCCCCCCCCCCCCCCAAAAAACAAAACAAAACTGTCCTTATAAAATGTGTAGGAATTATTAATATTATTCCTGTTTACAACTTATTTTAATTTCCCTTTTCAAGTCCATCTGTTGATATCAATGAGACCTTACTCTTGCAGTTCGTTTTCCCCCCATTGCTGCCACGTCCAGCTTTAATTTAAACTTAGTTAGTTGTATAAAATGTTTTCCAGTTTTAATTCCATATACTTCTATTTCTCTGCCTTTAAGAAATAATATATTGTTCTGGGTGACTAAAATGTATTTGTATGCAAATGACATGCTTAACTGAATAAGTGCTGAAACTCACAGTTTGAAATTACCTGATTAATTTTTTTAAATGGATTCATTTTATAAATTATTTTGTTTACGAAAGGTATGAAATTATTCACACATGGGGGAAAAGTTTCCAAAAACCTTAGTCACTTCTTATTTTACGTTTTGCAAATTAAATATTTTCAGTTCACAAAAGAACGAATCAAAAAAGAAACATGGCATCTGTAATCATTAAAGCTCAGACGTTTTGGATAATCATAAATAATAACAATTCTTATAATGTCATTGGTTTTACTTAGAAGACGTGATCTATTGATTTAAATAGAACCTATGAATATATAAAGTGGTTGAAATCCTGCCAATCTTAACAGACACTGTGCAATTTGAAATGCTGCTTACGTTAGAAGCGTTGTCGTGTTTTGAAAAGGTCTAAAATATTTTTAACGTTGACTTTTTTTGGAGCAGCTCTTGATCACAAGTTTCTTCCACTACCTCAACGAAGAAATGAAATAGTTTGAACCGAAGCCTTTAGGTACTTCTGCAGTGCATCTAAATTCTTCCCAGCGCCATGATTTGTTTTGAACTTATCTATCACTGTGACAATAATCTGTCCCCAGAGCATGCCGCCTGCAAAACAACACTGATAGAACAGAGATGCGGGGACGGGTGCTCTTGTGGACACAAGCCGAGAACTCCTTCCAGACTTTTAGATGCATTAAATGAACAGCATTAAAGCTGAGAGCAGCGAGGAGGTAAACACACACATTCAACATTTCTGACATAATAGTGCTGGTGCAAGCTGCAGATTGTCACGGGCGACGTAAACATCTTAATGAAAAACGTGAAGGCGAGGAATCAGTTCAATGCAGCAGCAAACATTTGATTCAGCTAGCTTTATTATGGCACTTTGTACATGTCATTTTACAAACTCAACATTCAGGGTTTTTCTTTTTGCTCAAATGACACATGAAGCAGAAACTTTGTGTTTAAAAAAAAAAAGAACACATGATTTCTTCACAGCCTCTCTCTCTCTCTCTCTTTCTCTCTCTCGAGTGGTATTTTCAAGCCATAAACCGTAGATTAAACTAGGACCAAAGCCTCCAGTCCTCACTGGTTTCTCTGATTTAATTAGATATCTAAATCAACACGAATCATAAAGAAGCTTCTGGTGGATGGAACTCTCTTTTCTTCTTACTGGCTGGGATGTATTTCCCTTCCTTAAGAGATTTCAGTACGATGGGTTGGCAAAGAATCCTGTTCTGTGGATTGATGGCTCTTTGTATATACAGCTGAATTTATATGCTGCCAAACATATGTGCTGTGTGTTTGAACATATAGGATGTATTCAATACATTTACTTGGACGGGAATCCCCAACATTATCACGAATACAGAGTTATTCCAGATTTGATTCAGGTCATATTAACAACATAAAACATTAAAAATCACCACATTAAGGACTCTTGTCAGCTCTTTGGGATACATAAAAAAAAAAAAAAAATAGTTAATGGTTTGACAGGTTTTGTTTAACACTTCATGGCCCTGTTACGTCATAGCTCAGCCTGGGATCAATCTTTAAATGAATATTTACAGGGGGTCAAAATTGTTTCACAGAGGGACGTTTTAACAACCATGAGGGAGAGAAAAGAAACAGTGGATGAAGCAATATGATAAATTAATTGGGATTCTTTTTACACTGATTGAAACAAAATGGTAACCTCAACCTTAAAGGGACATTTTACACATACATACAGCAGAAATAGAGTTTAAATGTATTTCTGGCTATCTTCAATGAGTGAGAAGAACACAGGAATTGCAGCTCAAGCAAAGGACAATCTTGTCTGCCGCTTGCACTTTATGTTGCTTTATTTATGATGAGTTCCATTTAATAACTCCTTGTGTAAATGTGAGTGGAGAGGGGTTGGAGGTGTGTTGCTGGAACAGAGCGGAGGTTTGAGAATAGCAGAGGTGTTGCCAAACAGCAGTTTGTTTTAGTTTAATGCTGGTGCTCTCGGGCATCATCTTCTGGATCAAAGAGCTGCACATTCTTCCTTTAAGTTAAATCTAAAAGAACATATTAACTGGCTAAATAACTTGCAAAATTGGGCTGAAATAAAGTCTTTTTAAGTATATTCTCCAAAGAATGTCAGTAAGATGTTTAAAACAATCGTAAATCTCCTGTGAGGAACTTTTAGTTTGGGTTGGCTTTGGCGATAAAGCAGTTTCAGCAGCCGGCTGTTTAACATGAGTCCAGTCCTGCTCTTGTTTCTGCCTGTTAAACTAAAGGTTTCTAAGTGCTCATGATGGATAAATATTGGCTCTATGTAGATAGGTCTTTTAGTGGCACTCTTGAGATAAGCCCAATACAAATAAAGACTTATTGATAGATTTTGTCCTTTAAATGTGTTTGTCATGTTTTTCACAAAATGTGTCATCATGCTTTCTTGAAACAGTCAAATACATCACTCACTCTGAGAATCTTTGCTGTGTAAAATGTAAACATAGTCGTAGTTTCTGCTGCATGCAATCAATAATTTCATCTGGTAACCTCCTCAGTGGTGGCTGTTTCGGGCATTAAAAATTACATGTACAAATAATCATTCTTGTCACTTGTGGTCTTTGTCTCTTGTTGGTCATAAAGAGACATCAGTATTAAATGACGGGTTTCATAACCAGTTAAAAACACTCCCCATGAGATCTAAACAATGTGAAGTCTTCTTGTTTGTTTGACTTTAAACCAGCCTTCAGTTTGACCACACAGATAGCTGAGCAGCTATAACAAGGGAATGTTGTATTTTCCTTAACTTTCTGTAGAATGACTTAATGACTAATTGTTTCAATTATAGTATGGGACCCATTGTAATCACTTGTACCATCTTCACATTGTGTTTTTGGTCTGACAAAACATTAATAAAGTGAAGCTCTGACTATCAAAGAAAAGAGACATCCAGTACCCTCCACTTCTTCTACTGTCAAAAATACAGATATATGCATTCCTGTATGTAGAAGGGGATTCTTCGGGTGGTGTATGAACATACACAGTGACATCCATCCACACATACTTTGTGCAAATTATTGTTTTGCACATACAAATGTGGGTTCCTGGGGATTACTGGTAAACAGGTTGCATTGAAGTGCTACGAGATCGTTCGTTGGCACAAGAGGAGTAAACATTTACAAAATGTACATCTGTGATTAATTATCATGCGTTTCCTAAAAACAAACAGTTCTGTAGAAAATAAAGTTCTCACATTCCATTGTGTTTCTGTCAGTGTTGGATTTATATCAGTGTTTCAAATGCATTCACTTCACTGTATTTATCAACTAGTCCTGTTCTGGAGAGTGTTTGATGGTTCATATGCTGTACACGATGCATGAGCAGGAACAGGAAGCATTCTGAGATTGGCATTACGTTAAGTAAAACATGCTACTGAAGGTACTCCAAAAAGAGTCACAATAAAGTTGGCAGACTGAAAAGTCCTCTGAGTGGGTAACCAAACCTAACGCACTCATCTAAAAAGAGCGACAGCATTAGGAATAAATCATTTTCTTAACATCAACCTTCGTCAGTCTCTTGTCTTTAAAGTCAATGAACAGATTTAACCAAACCCGGATGGTTAAATCTCCAGAAAGTGAGAATAAAAGTGGGATGTTTGGGTCTTTAAATGACGGTGATCGATCCACTCCAACACCTCAGACAGTGATGTCCTTTTCTGACATCATCCTCTCCGTTTGGTGCCTCCCTTTATCTCTGTCTGAGCAGCCCTGCATCGTTCACAAAGAGAGAGCTCAGCAGACTCCCAGGCTGCCCCTCACAAGCCTTTGGAGAGGAGTAGGGGAGCTCTGGACAGGTGCAAGATCAGGTTGGGTTGGCTGTGAAGTTCTTGGAGGAGGGGATGTGAGTTTAGGTCCGCACCCAACTGACAGGAACCCAGAAAGACTCTCGTTCCAGCCTTTCCAAGATCCCCCTTAGTTCTGCACAGGCACTGGCAGAATCCTCTTTGATTAGGACCCGGTCCACCAGGTGTCCATACTGCTGATCGATCTGAATGGCAGACTGTCGCATCTCCTGCAGATCTTCGTCCTGTTACAGGCAAAATAAAGGAACAACTCATGTAGTGTTCACTCAAGCTGCACCCTTGGAATAGACTATATAAATTGGACTTTGCAATAGTGACGCTATGAACTGTTTTGGACCAACATGTCCAAGCTTTGAAATTTGTAGCCAGAACTATTTTTGTGCAAGGGGGTGGATTTGGAAATAGGCGGTACAGTTTGTTGCCTGTGAACAAAAAGGTCTGGGGTTTGATCCCCAGCACTTTCAAGAGTCACTGGGCAAGACACTGATTCCTCGGTCCAGTGAGTCAGCAGTGTGTGAATGTGTATGAATGGGATTTGTTCATAAAAATGGAGACTATTCATAACAGCCTCATTGTGTAAAGGAGGAGTGAATTGGAGAATGTGACATGTAGTGTAAAAAAAGGGCAACATTTCAAAGACTGCCAAAGTACACACTTTTAAGTACCTACTGCACATGACAAGTGCATATTCACAAGGTATACAAGTACAAACTTTCAAATGAACTTTCAAGTTCACACTTTCAATTGCATAAGTGCACACTTTTGGTCACACACTTTCTAGTGCACACAAGAGCACACGAGTTTTAAGTGCACACTTTCAAGTGCACAGTGATTTTTACAAATGTAGACATATTTTTTTCATGTAGCATTTGTCCCAATAAAGACATGTAAAAATGAGTCCTAGACTAGAAGGCTGAATTTGTTCCTTCCTCTAACAACTGACAGTCTAGCTCCACATCAACCAAAATTACATGCGGAACATTTTTGTCTGCTTCTTGTGTACATCAAGTCTTTCAATATAAGTAAAGAGCCAGCTTTTCAGAACTGCTGTTCAACAACATAAATGCAAAAAGCATCAAGTTTCACATATCACTGTCATACAAATTGCTAATTACTTTCACACATTTGTTTTGGCTCAATAAAGGTGGAAGAGGGGGCAAAATTCTCAGCTGTAGGTCCAAGGTGAACAAAATGACAAGCGAAACCAGAGTTCCAAGTTTTGGGCACAATGGATTAACAATGTACAATACAATAGTACTTTTGTTTACGTTGTGGTCAGTTTATGTGCAGTCATTGCGTGCACATTTCAGCCCAAAGGATAAATATCCATCTATCACCATCCAGTGTTTCTTGGCTGCATGTAATTACAAACATATTCCGGTAGTAACCAAAACCGTGACTTTTAATGCCCGGCTCCCAATGTTTAAACCCTGCAGTAGTTCATAAAACATGTACATCTTTTACCGTCTGATTGCTCTTTCAATACAGATAAGCTGTTAGTTATTGTGCATTTCAACTTTTGATTGATCTATTAACCTAACAATGTGACTTAAGTTCCCTAAAACATATTTACAAAATAATTACGATGAAAAACAGCATTTCATCATGCCATCGCCTGTTTTAATATGTCCTGAACTTTGCGTGGCCAATTCTCATGTGGTACATATACATTTAGAATTATCTATGTCATAAAAAGGAAATCCATAAAGGACACCAGTCCCTCTGATAAATATTCTATATTATGTGCTTGATAATTTGTGATGCTACTTTCACATCCGGGCTAAAGAAGCTTTCTGAGCCTTTGAATTAGGACACTGCTGATAGAGCCAAGGACTCACTGTAATACGGCCATGGTCGCCCCCTCCTGGAGATGTGGTAGCACTGCGGCGACGTCGGCTCTCAGGAACACGAGGTTTGACAAAGATGACGTAGGGCTTGAACTCCGCTGTTCGCAGCCTCTTCAGGGCCTGCAGTGATGGAAGAAGATTTACATGCAACAGAAGACAATGTGTTCAAATACTGGACATGACGGCAGAAAGCCAACAGTGATGCAGATCTGATGTGACTGTCGACTCTTATCTACTCGAAGAAACTGCTGCTGCGAGCAGGATCTGTAACTCCTGACATGTTGAGATACGGTTGGATGCAAATTAAACATTACACTTGTAACAAGAGCCGTACCTCAGGCTGAACGTCCACTACACACATCTTATTCTTGGCCTGCACAGAGCGGATAGCCTCTATACTTGTGCCATACTGGTTTTCCTTGTATTCCCCATGCTCAATAAACCTAGGCAAAGAAAAAAAATACTTTCAGCCTGAGAGGAGTCATGTAAGTTTACAGACAAGCAAAACAGTTTTAGTGTAAACATACTTGTTGTTCAAAGCGTCTGCATCAAATTGCTGTTTGGTGACAAAATGGTACTCCACACCCTCCTTCTCATGAGGCTTCTTAGGCCTGGTGGTATCTATGGAAATATAAGATAGGAACTTGTTTGTGTACATAATGTAAATTTATTCTTTGGAAATATTGTGTAAATGTTGTGTTACTTACGTGGTACAGCCACTGCAAAACGATGAGGATTTTCAGCAATCACCCGCTGTTTGAGCTCATTTATTCGAGCTCCAAGAGAACCTGTGCAAGGGTGAATGATAAGTTTCAATAGATACTTTGGTCCACTAGATGTCACTATCATCATATGAGAAAATGTGTGGCTTTCAGTGGCTCAGTCTCACCGATTAGAACCACAAGTCGAGGCCTCTCATTGGGCCTCTGCTGGTATCGGGTCACCTCTTCATATGTCATAAAGTCAGGGTCTCCAGGATCAGAGCCCTCCCCAGAGGATCCTTGCCTGTCCTTCCGACTCATCCGGAAACTTCTCCGTAAACCAGCTGCAAGGATGCCAGCAAAAACAGGGAAGAGGAACAGAAAATAATGGTGGTTCTGGGTCAGAGGTCCTGAATTATTACATTACTTTAATAAGATGAAATTAAATGAGAAGACAATTTTAATACCAAGATGCAGGTATAATCTTTTTTTACATGTCATGAAAGTGACAAGTGCAGTTGTCCATCTTCAATCATGCATTAAAAAAAAATTGAAATTTGCTCAATCTTATCTGAGGCCTAAAAACTTGAAAGTGGGATTTTTTTTCTGAGCCAATCAGACGTCATGCTTCAACTAAAGTTGAATTAACATGCGGTGTGAAAAATGTTTTAAATCTGAGAACAAAACAGACCTCACTTTTATTTTAGCAGTCTAAAGGTGTTCCATAGTAGACCTAATTTTCAGACACCATGGTCCACACAAGGCATGCAGCTCTTAACAAGGCTACAGTGCTTTGACAGGACACGCAGGACAGCCTGGCCCTGAGAAACACCGCGTCAGCAGCACAGAGTAACTGCAGCTCCGGTTTATCCCACGGCCAGGACTGCCTACATCCCCCCGTCAGTGGTGTGTACCTGAAGTAACGAGCCGGGACACTGTACCTGAATAAAATTCCCAGGAAAAGACCTGGCCACAGGAGGGCGCCACTGCTTTACACTTAGGAGAGACTATAACTGGCGTTAGAGCATCACACAACCCAAGCCTCACACCTCCACACAGGGTGAAACAAGCAGCAAACGTGCCTGGTTGAGTGTGCAATGCGTCCAACGCAGCAGGGCCCTCCAGGAGGGGTGGCAGATAGGGGACGAGGAGGGTGTTTTGGGGGAAAAAGGGGGAAGCAGTGCACTGACCACAGCACAGCAGCAGGGGGCAGATAATTAGATGCAGGACAGAAGGGAAGGGAGGAAGGCTTAGGAAGATCCAACGAGAGGGATGTGTAGGGGTTGAAAGCTCCAAGCAGAGTGCATGACAGGAAGCACAAAACCTGTTCATATTTTGTACTTAGTGCTAAAGTGACTAGGTGTGCAGACCATCACTCCAGCAGCTCACAGGATGTGGGGGAGGAAATATGGGTCAGGTTAAGGCTGCAGAACGGCGAGGGACGGGTGGTCGTGTGAAGACTGGAGAGGGGTTGAGGTTAAAGGGAAATCATGTACTCCACCTGGATCAGAATTCATAATACCTGATGCTGGACTCGCATTTGATAGAAACACTTACAACAGCTTTATTTTCAACATCCTTCCTTTTGTCAGCGTAACTAATGTCTCATCATCTGTCTTCCTCCTCTGTCATTGTCTTTGACCCCATATCTTGACCACTGGTAACCTTTCTTTTATCCCTCAACCCCTGACCCCAAAGGTCGACCCTACAAGCGGTCGATTTGACCCCGAGCCCCAAAAAGCAGCCGGGGGAGGGGGAACCAGCGTACAGCCATTACTGCAGCAGGCAAAAAGCAGAGAGGGAGAAGGAGGTGGAGAAAGATGTGCACGCTCTCACCTATGTACTGTCCATTGAAATAGCCCTCACAGTCACAGTCCTCTGTAGGGAGGCAAGCAGGGAAAAGATGGGGTAAGCACAGGGTAAAACACCTGGAAGAGTTAAGGAGTCGAGGAGTTGGAAGAGTTAAAGAAGGGTGGGAGAGGGGGGCGGGCAACTGGCGCTAGCTAGATAGGGCAGGCAGGGCGGACAACAGGCAGCAGGCAGGCAGACGGCAGTAGGTGTGAGTTCAGCCAAGAGACAATGAGGGAGCTCTTTAAAAGGCAATGGCCAATATCGAAAGATTTGACAGGAGGAGAGAGAAAAGAAGGAAGAGGCGGAGGAGGGCACAGGAGAAAAAGGTGGCTCTCCACCTGGAAAGGGGCCAGCTGTGAGAGGATACCCTGTGAGCCTCCCAAAAACACACACACAAACACAAACACACACACACACACACACAGTCACATGTTTACAAGCCTTGCCTCCTCAAAGACCGCTCTTAAAACCGCTAATTCATTTAGGAGTTAAATTGTGTGATTTTCATCACTTCTAATGATGCACTGACTTAAAATTGATAACAAATAAAAGAGAGAAGACATCTTTTAAGAGCACAGAGAGTATATAAGACAAAATCACAAAACTGCAACTTGAAGTGCAGCAGAGTGAAGACGAGTAGGGAAAACAGAACAAAAGATAACAGGGAGTGAGCAATAGCAGTAGACGCAGAAAAAAAAAAGGAAAGCTATTGTTATCTTGACAACCCCTGCTTGGCTGGGCTAAAATCTCCGGGGAATGCTGTTCTGCCTGCACATCACCTGGTACAACACACGCACACACACACACCAACACACCTACACACAAACACACATACACGCACACACACACCTACACACACACACACACACACACAGAAAAATAATTCTCTATTCTGGTCTGGTTCGCTAAGATCAGGAGAGGAGTAAATCTGGATGAAGTAAATATTCCATCTCAATCGCACACAAACACACCCTTTCACACATCGTTAGTGTGCATGTGTGTGTATGTATGCAAGTTGTGAATAAATAATAATAAATTTGCAGTTGCACATGTACCCACCTTTATCACATCCTTGGTCAGCTGATGCAGTATGCGACAAAAACACAGTGTCGGAACATTAGAGCAGGTTAGAACAGGTTGAGTTGAATTTAAAAATTGGAAGAGAAAAATGAATGAAATTAGGACACATATGAAACGAGGATTGTTGATTTAAAGATTTCTTTGGGACATCAAAGTCAGGATAAGTGGGCGTGGATCCACTTTGAAAGTGCCCCTGCTGGGATTTAAGAGGAATTAATCAGAGAGCTGCAGGAGAGTGGAGGAGGCAGGGCGAGGGAGGAGTCCCCCCAGGGAGGCAGGCAGGCTAGCTGCTGCAGCTGTAAGCGTAGCTAGCTGCCATATTGCTAAGCTCTTGCTGTGCACCAGTGGCTCAGACCTAATCAGATCACATGCAGCTTAACAGCCGCCACTCACATTACTGCTTTACCTGTCTTGTTTACACCTCGCCTCTATGGCATGGAGTGAGAAAGTGAGAAGCAGAATGTATTGTTGAGGCTTTGTTGCCTTGCTCTCTGGATCTGCTTAAGCTAAGCATGCTGGGCAGATGGACTAAAACATGAAAGAGATTAATTCATATCCCTCTCCCTCTGTCTCTGCGCCCCTCCATCTCCCTCTCATGCCTTTTAAAAGCATGTCTACATAGCAGCATGCCAAGGATGGACAATGAATACTAATGCCTCCGAGAATGCCAATTACCAGCAGAATAAGGTGAATAAATGTCAATGGAAACATGGCTGCATTTATCCAGCAGAGACATGATTTTCCTGTAATGACAGTGGCTGAGTGTTTTAGAGAAAGGAGGGCTGAGAGACAGGAATGTTGCAGGTTCGTAATGATGAGATAATGCTGAAAATGCATAGGAATCCTGGGAAGCAGAAACTTACAGACAGGCTTTTTAGGCGATTTAGGATTCGGGAGCGTGCCCATTTTCATCCTGTAAGCCAGTCGCCTGGAGGAGTGTGCCGCAGAACAAAAAAGCAGAAAGAGGATGGAAGCAAGGAGAGAATCATCAGGTGACACAACCACAGAGAGCCAAAGTGGACGAGAGATTTGTAGAGAGGTGGCAGAAAAAGATTTAAACAGAACAGAGAGAAGAACATATAACACGTGAACACATGATGGCCCCCAGAGTGTTTTTTTTTTTTTCTCGCCACCTTCCCTGCCTGCATGAGAGCCAGACACCTAAACTAAAGGGGATACGTAACCATGCAGTCCAGGTTATGTGGTTGTTATCTGTCTTTTTGTAGTCTCAAAGGGGTTGTTGCGTTTTAGGTATTGTATGGCTGTGCCTGTTTATATCTCTGTGGTATCTATCTTTTCTCTCCGTGATTTTCAAAATCTTTCTCACAGTGGTTTTCTGTCTTTGTGGTCGCTGTATGCTCTTTGTGCCTTTCCAGTTGCATCTCTCTTTGTTGTAAGCTGTTTTATATACATTTGTGATAATTTCATGTTTTGTAGTGGTTCTGTTTTGCTGGGGGGGGTTTAGTACTGCGATCTTAATGATGCCGAGTCGCTGCGTCTCCCTATGATCCTTTTATGCCCCTTTGTGGTAACTATTGATCTCTTTGTTGAGATTTTGTGTCCCTTTCTGGTGGTTTCACGTCTCTCTGTTTCTCATTAGCTTTTCTGTGTTTGTGGGGGTTTGTTTTTTTTGTATCTGCTTTGTGGTTTTTCTTGAATTTGGCATACCTAATGTTTTGTTTTGTCTCTTTAGAAATGTTTTCAATCTCATTTTGGTAAAGTCATTTTTGCATACATGGGTGGTTGTTTTGAATTTATTTTCCATCATTATTTAGTTTCATTGTTCATTTTGGGCCTCTTCATGGTGGTTAAATGTGTCTTCTCTGTCATTCTAATGTCCTTTAAAGGTTGTTTAGTGTCAATATTTATAATTTACCACACTTTTTACCTTCAAATTACATGTCAGACTTCTCAGAGCTCGGATGTCCTTCTGATAGAGTCCCTCTTTGTCCCTCAAAGAGTCTGTCTGTGTTTAAGCTGTGATTATTAATCCTACAGACACTGCTGTGTTTGGCAGGGATCTCCCAGCCTACTGAGATCATCTTACTGATGGATTATAACACAAACAGTATCAGCCTATTCAAGGCTGTGTTTAAATCATGCTGCTTTGATGCTCCATCTAATCATATTTGACCCGTCAAAGTGGAACACATGAATGTGGATTTAACAGATTATAAATGTCTGACCACATAAACATCAGTGCTGTGTAGGTGAACAGATGACTGACGCGGGGAAATCCGTCTCATCCTCGATGCTCTCACCTTTCCTGGAACTGTTTGGAGGGCACCAGTCCGGCTCGCAGGTTACTGTCGCCTACACGCTTGGCCTGCCACCACGTGTGGTCGTCTTGGGTTACAACCTGCAGGATGTCTCCCCGTTTGAAGGGGAGTCCTGCTTCTTGGCAAGGTGTTGCTTTATCTTCCAGCGGGATGTAGTCAAACAAAGCTCTCATGTATACCTGGAATCAACAACAAAAAGGATGACACAGGGATGACAAAAAGCAACATTATTTGAATAGAGGCTTCACATCTTCAGAAAAAGAATTCATCTGGACTGCGACAGGACAAAGACCTACAATGGTTTCCATTTCTTTCCTTCGAGTGCTCAGTGTTGTGAGCTTGCTCAGCTCCTGATACCTCGTCTCACCTTGCTCTCCTTCAGGCGGTCCTCTTCTTTAATGGCAGGGATTATCTTCAGAGTGATGGAGCCCTGGGACTGGGACTAGATCAGGCACAGACAGAGGAAGTTTGGAAGAGAAGACTCTGAGCCTTCAATTACACACAAGAACTAAATCTGCTTAAGCTTAAAGTTATCCCACAGAGTATTTTAGGTGGATTTAAATTTAATGCACAACCATTATACTCTGTTTTAATTAAATGAAATATATAAGATGGAAAAAAAGAGACAGCCTTTTCAAGAGAACACATTTTTTAGAACATGTAATACTGTAGGCTCCAAGGAAGAAAGGTTGTGAAACACCGATGCCACACGGTTGTTACATTTGTCTGGACATAATACCATTATTTTAGTTTCTACATTTGGTCCTATACCTTTTATTTATATCATGAGCCCTGTGCCAAACATCTTTATATGCATATTGACCTTTTACTGTAATTATTTACCTTTAGCCGTCACTGGATGATTCAACACATTACCTTCAAGAATTTCTTCATCACTCAGATACGATGAACCAGTTTATTCACAAAACAGGTCTGACTAGAAAAGGCTGTTGATATTTTTGTAGACCTGACTTTGTGCACAAAGAATCTTAAAAAGATATATATTTTATTATAATGACATACAAAGACTTCAATTGGACATTTTAGAAGTTGGTTTAAAAACCCTTGTAGTATTTTTGAAAAATTAATTGTAAATAAATGAATTTTATCTTATATTACATTTGTCTATGATTTATCAAGTTGCTACCAGTAAAACAGTCAATTTAGATGTAAAAAGTTCAGATATGATTTGCTTTATTGATGATTAATTTGATTTAGTGTCATAACAGCTATCACAGGTAATCACACTTGATTTATATTTATTTTAGAAATTAGAAAATATATTATTTTTAATGACAAAATGTTTTTTAGTGCAAACAAAAGGCTACACAGCAAAAAAAATCTAAAAAAAGGAAAATAAACTATCACTTTACTTTTGAACTCCTTCAGCACAAATGTTTTTCTACCCTCTTTTAATTTGAATGGAGAGGTTGATGTTAGGATTTAAAGGTTAAGGCAAGGATAAGTTAAATAGGATGACCATACTGAATGTCATGGTAAAACTTAGACATTGTACCAGAATGTATTTCCCGTACCTGCCGATTAGTTCCTTAAATCAGTACATTTTAATAATTTGCTTCCTTACCAGCAGCTGACTGATCTCATCTGGTCTCTTGTGTATCACAGAAACGCCGTTGACCTCTCTGAGTTCATCTCCTACATGGACCAAACCTAAAGAAAAAGGGAGGAACGGTATGAGAAGACAAAAACCTTAGTATCTTGATTGACGTTCTTGGCTTCTTCGAGCTTTATCAGTCACAGGATCAGTATCAGAACCACAGATATCCTCGGCTTTGATCTGCTCTGCTGCAGCCACAACAATGAAATCCAGGAGAGGAAAAGAGATCAATACACTTTCTCCCTCAGGAGAGAGACGCACAAAGGAGACACTGTTGTGCAATTAAATACATACAGTTGAATGTATGCAGCTAGTCAACACACAATGCGGCCTGAGATTTAGTGTGTAATGCCTCTGCAGCATCTTTCTCATTTGTAATTTGTCCATCACATGACGCAGCTAGAAATCGGAGAGAACCATGAATGATTAATGTAAGCGGACACTGATGGGATTCCTGTCCCAGCATGCACATTTCTACTTCCAAATCACACTCACACACACACACACACACACACACACACACACCTGGACATGGCTAATGTTTCAATTGTAGTGCCCATGTTCATGTTGTTTCAGAGTCTTTTTGTTTTTAATTGATTCGTGGAAAGCTGGAGTTTTAACAACAACAATAGGACTCTCGTATTTCCCCTCATTCTGCTGCTGTGCCTTTCTCACTCCCACTGTGGTTTTCATCTCCCTGTCAGCCTCAGACTTTGATTATTTTATCAATACAAACGTACATATATGAATATTTTCTCTTATGAGCAGTTTCGCAAAGACAAAACACAGGAGCCTCCTGAGGCATCCTGAACCCTATGATATGTAAATGCAATATTCTGATTGTCAACCAAGCAAGACCAGCTTCTTTTTTTTTGCACATTATCTTTTAGTGCTTTTATTTCTCAAAGTTGGCTAAACAACATGTTAAGAGACAAGAGATTTATTTTGTAAATTGACATTCTCCTTGTGAATATACGAACTCGGTAAGCAAAAATCTGTTTGATTGATTTAAGGCTGCAGACAGCTAAAATGCTGTACAGACAAGTGGATTAGTTTAGACCCCACTGATAATCCCATTACCTTTAAGAGCAGGGACGTGACCAGAGGGGTCAGAGGCAGCATGCTCCCCCTTGAAATCTGATTGGTCACCCTAGGTGCCACCTCAAAATCTAGGGCTGGATGATATAAGCAAAGCACTAATTTACAATGTTTGGGTGATTAAAAACAATTTTCCCCTGGTAGTCTAGTGTTGTGACAAGACTTTTTTAAACCATACCCTAAATAATAAAACATTTTTACAGTCTATGGTAAAAAAACACAACCCCCACAGAGAGAGAACTATTACATTCAGTGCTTACCACTGCGATCAGCTGCACCTCCTCTCATGATCCGAGCTACAATCACAGCCCCAGTAGCTTCATCCCGTCTGATGGTGGCTCCCTGGAGGAAAAATAGAAGATCATAAGAACAATAATTTCAGTCCGTCCTCTCCTGCAGGTAGTATTATTCTCTAATGATATCTTTCACAGCTCACCAGAGGCTCCTTGTTCTTCACTAGTCGGACTATCTTCACTGACTCTTCCTCCAGCTCGTCCTCTAAGTCATCTGGCAGAGGTGGCAGCACAGGGTCAAAGTTCTTCTGAGCCACAGTGTCGTGCACAGAGAGAACGGCCTAATAGGAACAGAGAAGAGACAATGAGGTCAGAGTCTGATGTCTGGTTAAATAAAAACATCAGATGGCCTTCTTCTGGTTCTAATTCGAGGATAAATGCAGAAGTGTGTTTGCCTTGAGATGTGGTGACATCAGCAGGTGCAGCAGCTCCTTCTCCTCTGAGCTCATCGGTCCACCCTGCAGCTCCTCGGCCACCTGCACATTAAAACACATGTGAACCTGAAGTGAACCCGTGCATGTTTGCCAGGAATGCTTACAGTAGTTTACGGTACAATAAACACAGACAGATACACAGACGTGCACATGGGGGGAGGATAAGTGGCGAGCAGGAAAGGTCAGCAGTTTCCCCCTCACCGCTGCTTACTGGTGAGAGCAGCAGGAGATGGAGTTTCATTAGATGTGAACCAGGATGAGTCAGCACTTGGACAACATTAAAATTCACTTTTGATACCTGCAACACTTCTCTGTCTGAGCTAACTCATTGTGACTGACTGCTGGGCCCAAGTGGAAAGGTAATTTAGGGTGTGTGTAGGTGTGTGTGTGTGTGTGTGTGTGTGTGTGTGTGTGTGTGTGTGTGTGTGTGTGTGTGTGTGTGTGTGTGTGTGTGTGTGAGATGAACTTACATCGTCTGCCAGAGAAGAGGCACTGTGAAGGACGGGCGTTGGACTCTGTCTCTCGTACTGTCTCAACTTCTCGTGGATCTGTAACACAAGCAAAGATGAAAAGGTTTCATGAAGACTTTAAAAAAAACTGAAGGTTAAAGATAGAGGAGGAGTCCGTCGTGAAAACGAACATTTTATCTTAACATAATGTGTAAATCCTCAAATCCACAAGGTCAAACAAAGAAATGCCATTCCCCCATACTTAACACATTCCCTTGACATTTTTTTCTGGATAAATATATCTTTTTTTGTTGGTCAGCAGCTTTTTCTGCTTTTTTTATGTTTATATGTGCACTAGTGGCATCTGTAGAAATAATATAAAACCACTGTAGGGCAATGTATGGGTCAAGATGTATGTGACTATGCGATAATTTAAGTATAAAGGTATGAAAGAGGGAGAGATGATCTCTTTAAATCTTTGAAAATAGTTTCAAAGTGAAAATGGAGAAATGACACACCTGTATACTGTCCTTGTGGTAGTCACTGGCAAGCTTTGTATGAGCACATGTCAAAACCTGCAGCAGTAACAAGCTCACCTTCATGAGGTATCCAAGGCTCCTCTCACTGAAGACGTCTTTGAGGAAGACCATGTCCTCTTTGTGATTGGCATCTGGCCGCAGCTGAGAGGTCAGCAGGGCCAGTGTCTCGTGGAGCCCTGAAGAAGAGAGGAAGAAGGAAACCCAGGTTTAAATTGAAAATGAACAGATGGAGCACAGCAAGCTTCATGCTGTCTGTACAGTACGTGTTAGGCATCTGACCTGCTCCTGCTGTGAGGACCGGCATGGCCTCTTTCATGGGTAACAATGAGGTGAGGGTGGAAGAAGCCTGCGAGAGAAGGACATAAAAATAATTTCAATTTGAATACCGTCTGTTGCTTTCACATTCTTCGGTTTATCTATTCATGTTCATCGATCACAAAAAAAAGATGTTAATGGCGGTTTTCTGTCTAATTGAGCATGTACAACTGATGTCACGGCATCTGGAGTTAGACCCATGTGTGGCACATTTTACAGCCATAGGCTATATCCTCCTTTAGGCTTTGTGCTTTAAATCAAAACTGCATGTCCAATCTAAGAGTGCAGTTACTTCATCTGTGAGTGTGTAAGTGTGTTATCATGTACGTCTGCTCACATTATAAAGATGTAGTGGTGAAATAAACACTCACTGTTGGTCCTATTAATCATACAGAGTCTCACTACGCGGTCTGAGCTGTGTGATGTTTTGTACGAGTGCAGGGGAGGGAGATAGGAAGGTACAAACCAGTATATGTGTTAACTAAGGCACTATGTAATACAGATCGTACACCTGACAGCTCATTACCTTCTAACATGTATATCAACCTACATGGAACTGTGAACTACAAGATGTAAATTGGTCTTAACTGCTCTACCCAATACAACTTTGACATCATTCACATTAGCTACTGACGCCACAAACCAATTGGGGATATGTTTACACATTATTTAAGACAATTATTTAAGACCTTTATAACTGGCTAAACAACATGTTAAGAGACAAGAGATTTATTTTGTAAATTCACATTCTCCTGGTGAATATACAAACTCGGTAAGCGGAAATCTGCTTGATTGATTCAAGGCTGCAGACGGCTAAAATGCTGTATAGACAAGTGGATTAGTGCAGCCCCCACTGATCAATAACCCTGTCACCCCATTCAATATTCTCCATACTTCTTCTCCAAAGGAAACATGATTCAATGTCAGAAAAGAACAAGACTCCATCATATTATTCTATGTTATGTTGCAAACAGCAAGAAAATGCCACAGAGACAAAAAAAAAAGACAAAAAGAAAAAGCTGCTATAAAACTATTCACATTCATATTCAGTCAGTAATGTGAAACTTTCCCACATATTAACACCCAAAGCTGACTTTAGATGAATTGCAAAAAATATAGTTATTAAAAATAAAATAGTTTACAACATTTATATTCTACAGAGAGTGAACTATTCACTGTGTACTTATTAACTAGTACTTATAAGGCCACATTTGGAATCTGATCAATGACTTTTAGCAAAATCTAATCTGAAAATATTTACTTAACTGTGAGTTTGTGTTGATTACATTAAACTCTATGTTGTTATTAAAATCGAATGTAAACAACACACGTGAAAAAAGAGTAGAAGAAGAAATTAAGCTGCTGAACTCCATGGAATGTTGTTTTTCAAAAGACTGATTCCATTCTAAGTGTCTTTGATGAGTCATCAGGTCGTTGTATGAGGCAACAGCTTTCTAGACAGTCAGTTGAATTGGAACCTTTCAACAAGCGGCAGCATTAAGAGAGATAACTCAACGATCACCTCAGATCAACATATCTGTTCATCAGAGACAATTTACAAACAACAGCAGCATTTCTTTGTGACTTAAACAACCAGCCTAAGAAAATGCAGCGACCAAACTACCCAAGAAAGAACAACAACACCTTCAGACAGCAGGGTTATGGTCAACACTCGGAGCTCGAAAGACTTCATCAAGATGTGAAAAACCTCACTGATCTCCTGGGGAGAGAGAGACAACAGTGCTGTAAGGAGAGGAACGAAAAACTCCTGATCAGCCAAGAGTTGGAGGAGACAAAGCAACATCTGGCAAAGCAGAAAGCCCTCAAGGAAATGTACATAAACCGGGGGAAAGACACCAGGAGAGAGCTCGAGAGGCTGGAAAAGTACAGCAACGAAGAGACCCTCTCTGCGTTTCAGATCGCCCAGAAAGTGAACGACACCACCAGGCAGAGGAAGAAGAAAGATCTTCACGTCGACTACGAGGAGCTCAAGGTGGCATATGTAGTTTGCAACGACAAGTTCACAAAAGAGCTCCAGAGTGAGAAGGAGAAAAATAAGCTCCTTCAAGAAGAACTGGACAGCAGCAAAGTTTCACACCATGAGCTCAAGGTCAGGTACGAAGCCGACATGCTCGCTGCCAAGCAGTTGGTGGAGACGCTTCAGTGCAAGAATGAGCAGCAAGGTCAGGCTCACGCAGAAAGAGTGTCCCGAGACCAGCAGGTGATCTCCACCTTGGAAGCTGAACTGGAGGTCCTCGGTCAGAAGGCGAGAGAGGAGATTGCTGTCCTGCAACAGGCTGCTTTTGAGACAGAGAAGATGAACTTTACTGAGCTTGAGGGCCTAAAAACTCAGCTCAGTGATCAGAAAGTCATCAAGGAGCAGTTTGAGGAGCTACAAGTGGCTTATAAAACCAGCCAGGACAAGTTTACTGCTGAGCTCCAGAAGGAAAAGGACAACAGCAAGCTTCTCCAAGAACAACTGGAGGAGTTTAGAGCGTCCAGCAAAGAGCACAGCCCAATATACCAAACTGATGTACTGGCTCTGACACAGCAGGCTGAGAGCCATCAGAAAGAATTTGAAGCCGAAACACAGTCTCTTTGTAACACCGTGGCAGGCAATCAGCTTTCAATTGAGAATTTGAACACTGAAAAGGTCGTCCTCCAGCAAAATATGGAAGAAAATATCAGGACCCTGCAGCAGATGAGCATGGAGAGGGAGAGCATCCAGTGTGAAGAGGTGGAGGAGCTGAAAACCCAGATTCAGCTCCTGAGCTCACAAAACAAGGAGCTCTCAAGTGAACTTAATGCTCATCTGGAGGATCGCACACTTCCAACAAAAAAGAAAGCAAGCTGTGAGGAGAAGCAAGGCGAATCTTCATGCATGGAAGAGACTCTCCCCCTACCTACAGAAACTTCAGGAACTTCAGGAGTGGCAGAAACTGCAGAGGCTACTGAAGCTGTGGAAACAATGCAGCCTCAAGAGCCAGAGCAGAAGAAGCCCTGTTTGAAGCGAGTCAGGCACTTCCTGGGACTGAGAAAACCTGAGAGTTGGAAGAAAAAGAAAGAACCTTCTTCCCTCTCCCCTCGACAATAACCCCCCCCCCCCCCCCCCCCCCCCCCCCGACAATACCCCCCCCCCAAAAAAAGGAAACCTTTTTCATTGCTAACATTTTGATTTACCATAAAAATTCAAAATGTCAGCTTTGACAAGGTTTATGAAAAAAACATGACATAAAACATCTTGTAGTCATGTCAGAGGGCAGCACTGTGGCCTCACAGGGAGAACCTACCGACCAGTGGGAACTCTCTGTGTGGACTTTGTTTGCTCTCTCTAACCCTTTGTAGGTTTTTTCCTCCGGGACGCTCCGGTTTTCCTACCACATATCCAAAAACATTCATCATCGGTTGAGTTGGCTACTCTTCAATCTTCATGAAAATAAAAAATAAAAATAAAACATAATTTCCCTTGAAATGAAGTTGTGTGTTGTGGCGTTTAAGTTGTTGGACAGAAAGGTTACAGAACCCTTTTGTTTTATGTGGCTGTGTTTACTGTGTTTACTATCTTTACTTTCTGCGTTGTCTTTGGAGGTTTTAGCTGGTTTTTATATTTATCAGTATGTTTCTGTTTATAAGTCACACAAAAAACAAACAAAACAAAAAAAACACAGGAAGCTTTCCAGATAAATGCAGTGAGTTTCTATTGGCTCAAATATGTGATATTAACATTTGAATGTATTTGACTCTGGGTGCCACCCTGTGTTTATATGCAAAGTAAAACTTCCTCGGCACATGTTTTATGATTTGCAGTATGTTTAAGCCACTGCACTAACAAATAATAGACAAGCTTACTGAAATATACTGAAAAACGAAGGTGTTGGCTACAGGGTTGTTCAAGTTCACTTTTCACTGCCTTACACATTCATTTATTAAGCTTATACGCTGAACATCAAGGTTTATATTCTGATTGTTAAGAGGCAGAGACACCTTTGCTTCATCTGTCTGGCAGTGTAGAGATGTTCTGCTTTATATGTAAATAACTTTAAGATTCATAAGAGATGTATTCAGTTTGTGTCACTGTATCTGACACCTGATGGAAGGCTGACATGGTGATGTATCTCTTTGTGTTGTGTTAACAACAGAGATATCAGAGATACATACTGTAGCGCTTTGTCAATTAAATTCATTCAAATGTTTCAAGGTCATTCTGTGTGGAAATCATTATAATCTGGAATTACTGTGGGGATACTGTATCTGAGATGCGAAGCCCAATACACATTAACAGCAACATTGACCTTGTTTGACCTTGTGGATATCTGAAATTACAATTGTGGAAAGTAGAATGTAATGTTTAGGATCTTAAATTAAAATGTTGCTATCTAGAATACAGTTCTCATTAGGAGAAGTTTATCATAGATATCTTCGTTTTAACCGTGATAGGAGGCTGTTTACTTTAAATGATGAAACAGCTTGCCATCATTTTCTCTGTCATGACTGGGCCACTGGAATCTAGTTTTCACAGAAGCCATGCAATTATATCTATTACATATACGCTCAATCTGAAGCTACAGACTGTAAAAACTATTTATAATGAGAGCAGGTGAAGACTTACTGAATGAACTCAGAGAACAAAATGAAACAACTGCTGTCGAAAAATCCTTCACTTCGCATCACTTTCAGATGCTAGACTGTCTTAAAATGTAAACTAGTTACTTAAAGACACAGACGGTACTGCTCTGAATATAACACACACACACACACACACACACACACAAGTATTTTTACGTACATCGTTTTTATCAGTGTAAGCTTGCTAATGAGAAAACCAATAGTACAGTCTTGGTGTTAATATTCTGCAATTTTCTAACTCTTCCTGAAGCATCTCTAAAAAGTGTCCTTGTGCTTTGATGGTGCATAATCATAATATGATGGCCCTCAGCAGAGACAGACAGACAGACAGACAGACAGACAGACAGACAGACAGACAGACAGACAGACAGACAGACAGACAGACAGACAGACAGACAGACAGACAGACAGACAGACAGACAGACAGACAGACAGACAGACAGACAGACAGACAGACAGACAGACAGACAGACAGAGAGACAGACAGGAGATTTCAGACTCAGAGATGGAGCTGAGGAGAAGATGAAGAAAAGGGGAGGAAGGTTCTGTCAGGTGATTCAACACACAAAAGTATGTTTTCAGTTTTTGAAAGTGTGTCCAATGTGATTGTCTCAAGCTAACTTCCATATATTTCACAAAGAAAAAATAAGTTAATGTATGTAACTATAAATACAGAAAACTTGAAATGAGAAAATGCTTTACTTTATGTTAAAATATTCATAGACACATACATTAATTAGAAGGGAAAAAAACAAGTTTCTGTCCCTGACAGTGTGCAGTAGCACTTAAGATTCCCCCTGAGTAACTAAGTGACTCATGCAGGTATGTTTACGTGCAAACTGTTGCAAACAGCAAGAAAATGCCACAGAGACAAAAAAAAAGACAAAAAGACAAAGCTGGTATAAAACTATTCACATTCATATTCAGTCAGTAATGTGAAACTTCCCCACAAATTAACACCCCCTCTTTTTTCTAAGCTGACTTTAGAAGGATTGCAAAAAATATGTTTAAAACATTTATATCCCACAGAGAGTGAACAATTTACTGTGTACTTATTAACTAGTACTTATAAGGCCACATTTGGAATCTGATCAATGACTTTTAGCAAAATCTAATCTGAAAATATTTGCTTTACTGTGAGTTTGTGTTGATTACAATAAACTCTATGTTATTATTAAAAAACGAATGTAAACAACACACGTGAAAAAAGAGTAGAAGAAGAAATTAAGCTGCTGAACTCCATGGAATGTTGTTTTTCAAAAGACTGATTCCATTCTAAGTGTCTTTGATGAGTCATCAGGTCGTTGTATGAGGCAACAGCTTTCTAGACAGTCAGTTGAATTGGAACCTTTCAACAAGCGGCAGCAGTAAGAGAGATAACTCAACGATCACCTCAGATCAACATATCTGTTCATCAGAGACAATTTACAAACAACAGCAGCATTTCTTTGTGACTTAAACAACCAGCCTAAGAAAATGCAGCGACCAAACTACCCAAGAAAGAACAACAACACCTTCAGACAGCAGGGTTATGGTCAACACTCGGAGCTCGAAAGACTTCATCAAGATGTGAAAAACCTCACTGATCTCCTGGGGAGAGAGAGACAACAGTGCTGTAAGGAGAGGAACGAAAAACTCCTGATCAGCCAAGAGTTGGAGGAGACAAAGCAACATCTGGCAAAGCAGAAAGCCCTCAAGGAAATGTACATAAACCGGGGGAAAGACACCAGGAGAGAGCTCGAGAGGCTGGAAAAGTACAGCAACGAAGAGACCCTCTCTGCGTTTCAGATCGCCCAGAAAGTGAACGACACCACCAGGCAGAGGAAGAAGAAAGATCTTCACGTCGACTACGAGGAGCTCAAGGTGGCATACGTAGTTTGCAACGACAAGTTCACAAAAGAGCTCCAGAGTGAGAAGGAGAAAAATAAGCTCCTTCAAGAAGAACTGGACAGCAGCAAAGTTTCACACCATGAGCTCAAGATCAGGTACGAAGCCGACATGCTCGCTGCCAAGCAGTTGGTGGAGACGCTTCAGTGCAAGAATGAGCAGCAAGGTCAGGCTCACGCAGAAAGAGTGTCCCGAGACCAGCAGGTGATCTCCACCTTGGAAGCTGAACTGGAGGTCCTCGGTCAGAAGGCGAGAGAGGAGATTGCTGTCCTGCAACAGGCTGCTTTTGAGACAGAGAAGATGAACTTTACTGAGCTTGAGGGCCTAAAAACTCAGCTCAGTGATCAGAAAGTCATCAAGGAGCAGTTTGAGGAGCTACAAGTGGCTTATAAAACCAGCCAGGACAAGTTTACTGCTGAGCTCCAGAAGGAAAAGGACAACAGCAAGCTTCTCCAAGAACAACTGGAGGAGTTCAGAGCGTCCAGCACAGAGCACAGCCCAATATACCAAACTGATGTACTGGCTCTGACACAGCAGGCTGAGAGCCATCAGAAAGAATTTGAAGCCGAAACACAGTCTCTTTGTAACACCATGGCAGGCAATCAGCTTTCAATTGAGAATTTGAACACTGAAAAGGTCGTCCTCCAGCAAAATATGGAAGAAAATATCAGGACCCTGCAGCAGATGAGCATGGAGAGGGAGAGCATCCAGTGTGAAGAGGTGGAGGAGCTGGAAACCCAGATTCAGCTCCTGAGCTCACAAAACAAGGAGCTCTCAAGTGAACTTAATGCTCATCTGGAGGATCGCACGCTTCCAACAAGAAAGAGAGCAAGCTGTGAGGAGAAGCAAGGCGAATCTTCATGCATGGAAGAGACTCTCCCCCTACCTACAGAAACTTCAGGAACTTCAGGAGTGGCAGAAACTGCAGAGGCTACTGAAGCTGTGGAAACAATGCAGCCTCAAGAGCCAGAGCAGAAGAAGCCCTGTTTGAAGCGAGTCAGGCACTTCCTGGGACTGAGAAAACCTGAGAGTTGGAAGAAAAAGAAAGAACCTTCTTCCCTCTCCCCTCGACAATAACCCCCTCTCCCCCCGACAATAACCCCCTCTCCCCCCGACAATACCCCCCCCCCCCCCCCCCCCCCCCCCCAAAAAAAGTAAACCTTTTTCATTGCTAACATTTTGATTTACCATAAAAATTCAAAATGTCAGCTTTGACAAGGTTTATGAAAAAAACATGACATAAAACATCTTGTAGTCATGTCAGAGGGCAGCACTGTGGCCTCACAGGGAGAACCTACCGACCAGTGGGAACTCTCTGTGTGGACTTTGTTTGCTCTCTCTAACCCTTTGTAGGTTTTTTCCTCCGGGACGCTCCGGTTTTCCTACCACATATCCAAAAACATTCATCATCGGTTGAGTTGGCTACTCTTCAATCTTCATGAAAATAAAAAATAAAAATAAAACATAATTTCCCTTGAAATGAAGTTGTGTGTTGTGGCGTTTAAGTTGTTGGACAGAAAGGTTACAGAACCCTTTTGTTTTATGTGGCTGTGTTTACTGTGTTTACTATCTTTACTTTCTGCGTTGTCTTTGGAGGTTTTAGCTGGTTTTTATATTTATCAGTATGTTTCTGTTTATAAGTCACACAAAAAACAAACAAAACAAAAAAAAACACAGGAAGCTTTCCAGATAAATGCAGTGAGTTTCTATTGGCTCAAATATGTGATATTAACATTTGAATGTATTTGACTCTGGGTGCCACCCTGTGTTTATATGCAAAGTAAAACTTCCTCGGTACATGTTTTATGATTTGCAGCATGTTTAAGCCACTGCACTAACAAATAATAGACAAGCTTACTGAAATATACTGAAAAACGAAGGTGTTGGCTACATGGTTGTTCAAGTTCACTTTTCACTGCCTTACACATTCATTTATTAAGCTTATACGCTGAACATCAAGGTTTATATTCTGATTGTTAAGAGGCAGAGACACCTTTGCTTCATCTGTCTGGCAGTGTAGAGATGTTCTGCTTTATATGTAAATAACTTTAAGCTTTATAAGAGATGTATTCAGTTTGTGTCACTGTATCTGACACCTGATGGAAGGCTGACATGGTGATGTATCTCTTTGTGTTGTGTTAACAACAGAGATATCAGAGATACATACTGTAGCGCTTTGTCAATTAAATTCATTCAAATGTTTCAAGGTCATTCTGTGTGGAAATCATTATAATCTGGAATTACTGTGGGGATACTGTATCTGAGATGCGAAGCCCAATACACATTAACAGCAACATTGACCTTGTTTGACCTTGTGGATATCTGAAATTACAATTGTGGAAAGTAGAATGTAATGTTTAGGATCTTAAATTAAAATGTTGCTATCTAGAATACAGTTCTCATTAGGAGAAGTTTATCATAGATATCTTCGTTTTAACCGTGATAGGAGGCTGTTTACTTTAAATGATGAAACAGCTTGCCATCATTTTCTCTGTCATGACTGGGCCACTGGAATCTAGTTTTCACAGAAGCCATGCAATTATATCTATTACATATACGCTCAATCTGAAGCTACAGACTGTAAAAACTATTTATAATGACAGCAGGTGAAGACTTACTGAATGAACTCAGAGAACAAAATGAAACAACTGCTGTCGAAACATCCTTCACTTCACATCACTTTCAGATGCTAGACTGTCTTAAAATGTAAACTAGTTACTTAAAGACACAGACAGTACTGCTCTGAATATAACACACACACACACACACACACACAAGTATTTTTACGTACATCGTTTTTATCAGTGTAAGCTTGCTAATGAGAAAACCAATAGTACATGACTTTGATGTCTTGGTGTTAATATTCTGCAATTTTCTAACTCTTCCTGAAGCATCTCTAAAAAGTGTCCTTGTGCTTTGATGGTGCATAATCATAATATGATGGCCCTCAGCAGAGACAGACAGACAGACAGACAGACAGACAGACAGACAGACAGACAGACAGACAGACAGACAGACAGACAGACAGACAGACAGACAGACAGACAGACAGACAGACAGACAGACAGACAGAGAGACAGACAGGAGATTTCAGACTCAGAGATGGAGCTGAGGAGAAGATGAAGAAAAGGGGAGGAAGGTTCTGTCAGGTGATTCAACACACAAAAGTATGTTTTCAGTTTTTGAAAGTGTGTCCAATTTGATTGTCTCAAGCTAACTTCCATATATTTCACAAAGAAAAAATAAGTTAATGTATGTAACTATAAATACAGAAAACTTGAAATGAGAAAATGCTTTACTTTATGTTAAAATATTCATAGACACATACATTAATTAGAAGGGAAAAAAACACGTTTCTGTCCCTGACAGTGTGCAGTAGCACTTAAGATTCCCCCTGAGTAACTAAGTGACTCATGCAGGTATGTTTACGTGCAAACTGTTGCAAACAGCAAGAAAATGCCACAGAGACAAAAAAAAAAAGACAAAAAGACAAAGCTGGTATAAAACTATTCACATTCATATTCAGTCAGTAATGTGAAACTTCCCCACAAATTAACACCCCCTCTTTTTTCTAAGCTGACTTTAGAATGATTGCAAAAAATATGTTTAAAACATGTATATCCCACAGAGAGTGAACTATTTACTGTGTACTTATTAACTAGTACTTATAAGGCCACATTTGGAATCTGATCAATGACTTTTAGCAAAATCTAATCTGAAAATATTTACTTAACTGTGAGTTTGTGTTGATTACATTAAACTCTATGTTGTTATTAAAATCGAATGTAAACAACACACGTGAAAAAAGAGTAGAAGAAGAAATTAAGCTGCTGAACTCCATGGAATGTTGTTTTTCAAAAGACTGATTCCATTCTAAGTGTCTTTGATGAGTCATCAGGTCGTTGTATGAGGCAACAGCTTTCTAGACAGTCAGTTGAATTGGAACCTTTCAACAAGCGGCAGCATTAAGAGAGATAACTCAACGATCACCTCAGATCAACATATCTGTTCATCAGAGACAATTTACAAACAACAGCAGCATTTCTTTGTGACTTAAACAACCAGCCTAAGAAAATGCAGCGACCAAACTACCCAAGAAAGAACAACAACACCTTCAGACAGCAGGGTTATGGTCAACACTCGGAGCTCGAAAGACTTCATCAAGATGTGAAAAACCTCACTGATCTCCTGGGGAGAGAGAGACAACAGTGCTGTAAGGAGAGGAACGAAAAACTCCTGATCAGCCAAGAGTTGGAGGAGACAAAGCAACATCTGGCAAAGCAGAAAGCCCTCAAGGAAATGTACATAAACCGGGGGAAAGACACCAGGAGAGAGCTCGAGAGGCTGGAAAAGTACAGCAACGAAGAGACCCTCTCTGCGTTTCAGATCACCCAGAAAGTGAACGACACCACCAGGCAGAGGAAGAAGAAAGATCTTCACGTCGACTACGAGGAGCTCAAGGTGGCATATGTAGTTTGCAACGACAAGTTCACAAAAGAGCTCCAGAGTGAGAAGGAGAAAAATAAGCTCCTTCAAGAAGAACTGGACAGCAGCAAAGTTTCACACCATGAGCTCAAGGTCAGGTACGAAGCCGACATGCTCGCTGCCAAGCAGTTGGTGGAGACGCTTCAGTGCAAGAATGAGCAGCAAGGTCAGGCTCACGCAGAAAGAGTGTCCCGAGACCAGCAGGTGATCTCCACCTTGGAAGCTGAACTGGAGGTCCTCGGTCAGAAGGCGAGAGAGGAGATTGCTGTCCTGCAACAGGCTGCTTTTGAGACAGAGAAGATGAACTTTACTGAGCTTGAGGGCCTAAAAACTCAGCTCAGTGATCAGAAAGTCATCAAGGAGCAGTTTGAGGAGCTACAAGTGGCTTATAAAACCAGCCAGGACAAGTTTACTGCTGAGCTCCAGAAGGAAAAGGACAACAGCAAGCTTCTCCAAGAACAACTGGAGGAGTTCAGAGCGTCCAGCACAGAGCACAGCCCAATATACCAAACTGATGTACTGGCTCTGACACAGCAGGCTGAGAGCCATCAGAAAGAATTTGAAGCCGAAACACAGTCTCTTTGTAACACCATGGCAGGCAATCAGCTTTCAATTGAGAATTTGAACACTGAAAAGGTCGTCCTCCAGCAAAATATGGAAGAAAATATCAGGACCCTGCAGCAGATGAGCATGGAGAGGGAGAGCATCCAGTGTGAAGAGGTGGAGGAGCTGAAAACCCAGATTCAGCTCCTGAGCTCACAAAACAAGGAGCTCTCAAGTGAACTTAATGCTCATCTGGAGGATCGCACGCTTCCAACAAGAAAGAGAGCAAGCTGTGAGGAGAAGCAAGGCGAATCTTCATGCATGGAAGAGACTCTCCCCCTACCTACAGAAACTTCAGGAACTTCAGGAGTGGCAGAAACTGCAGAGGCTACTGAAGCTGTGGAAACAATGCAGCCTCAAGAGCCAGAGCAGAAGAAGCCCTGTTTGAAGCGAGTCAGGCACTTCCTGGGACTGAGAAAACCTGAGAGTTGGAAGAAAAAGAAAGAACCTTCTTCCCTCTCCCCTCGACAATAACCCCCTCTCCCCCCGACAATAACCCCCTCTCCCCCCGACAATACCCCCCCCCCCCCCAAAAAAAAGTAAACCTTTTTCATTGCTAACATTTTGATTTACCATAAAAATTCAAAATGTCAGCTTTGACAAGGTTTATGAAAAAAACATGACATAAAACATCTTGTAGTCATGTTAGAGGGCAGCACTGTGGCCTCACAGGGAGAACCTACCGACCAGTGGGAACTCTCTGTGTGGACTTTGTTTGCTCTCTCTAACCCTTTGTAGGTTTTTTCCTCCGGGACGCTCCGGTTTTCCTACCACATATCCAAAAACATTCATCATCGGTTGAGTTGGCTACTCTTCAATCTTCATGAAAATAAAAAATAAAAATAAAACATAATTTCCCTTGAAATGAAGTTGTGTGTTGTGGCGTTTAAGTTGTTGGACAGAAAGGTTACAGAACCCTTTTGTTTTATGTGGCTGTGTTTACTGTGTTTACTATCTTTACTTTCTGCGTTGTCTTTGGAGGTTTTAGCTGGTTTTTATATTTATCAGTATGTTTCTGTTTATAAGTCACACAAAAAACAAACAAAACAAAAAAAAACACAGGAAGCTTTCCAGATAAATGCAGTGAGTTTCTATTGGCTCAAATATGTGATATTAACATTTGAATGTATTTGACTCTGGGTGCCACCCTGTGTTTATATGCAAAGTAAAACTTCCTCGGTACATGTTTTATGATTTGCAGCATGTTTAAGCCACTGCACTAACAAATAATAGACAAGCTTACTGAAATATACTGAAAAACGAAGGTGTTGGCTACATGGTTGTTCAAGTTCACTTTTCACTGCCTTACACATTCATTTATTAAGCTTATACGCTGAACATCAAGGTTTATATTCTGATTGTTAAGAGGCAGAGACACCTTTGCTTAATCTGTCTGGCAGTGTAGAGATGTTCTGCTTTATATGTAAATAACTTTAAGCTTTATAAGAGATGTATTCAGTTTGTGTCACTGTATCTGACACCTGATGGAAGGCTGACATGGTGATGTATCTCTTTGTGTTGTGTTAACAACAGAGATATCAGAGATACATACTGTAGCGCTTTGTCAATTAAATTCATTCAAATGTTTCAAGGTCATTCTGTGTGGAAATCATTATAATCTGGAATTACTGTGGGGATACTGTATCTGAGATGCGAAGCCCAATACACATTAACAGCAACATTGACCTTGTTTGACCTTGTGGATATCTGAAATTACAATTGTGGAAAGTAGAATGTAATGTTTAGGATCTTAAATTAAAATGTTGCTATCTAGAATACAGTTCTCATTAGGAGAAGTTTATCATAGATATCTTCGTTTTAACCGTGATAGGAGGCTGTTTACTTTAAATGATGAAACAGCTTGCCATCATTTTCTCTGTCATGACTGGGCCACTGGAATCTAGTTTTCACAGAAGCCATGCAATTATATCTATTACATATACGCTCAATCTGAAGCTACAGACTGTAAAAACTATATATAATGACAGCAGGTGAAGACTTACTGAATGAACTCAGAGAACAAAATGAAACAACTGCTGTCGAAACATCCTTCACTTCACATCACTTTCAGATGCTAGACTGTCTTAAAATGTAAACTAGTTACTTAAAGACACAGACAGTACTGCTCTGAATATAACACACACACACACACACACACACACACACACACACAAGTATTTTTACGTACATCGTTTTTATCAGTGTAAGCTTGCTAATGAGAAAACCAATAGTACATGACTTTGATGTCTTGGTGTTAATATTCTGCAATTTTCTAACTCTTCCTGAAGCATCTCTAAAAAGTGTCCTTGTGCTTTGATGGTGCATAATCATAATATGATGGCCCTCAGCAGAGACAGACAGACAGACAGACAGACAGACAGACAGACAGACAGACAGACAGACAGACAGACAGACAGACAGACAGACAGACAGACAGACAGACAGACAGACAGACAGACAGACAGACAGACAGACAGAGAGACAGACAGGAGATTTCAGACTCAGAGATGGAGCTGAGGAGAAGATGAAGAAAAGGGGAGGAAGGTTCTGTCAGGTGATTCAACACACAAAAGTATGTTTTCAGTTTTTGAAAGTGTGTCCAATGTGATTGTCTCAAGCTAACTTCCATATATTTCACAAAGAAAAAATAAGTTAATGTATGTAACTATAAATACAGAAAACTTGAAATGAGAAAATGCTTTACTTTATGTTAAAATATTCATAGACACATACATTAATTAGAAGGGAAAAAAACACGTTTCTGTCCCTGACAGTGTGCAGTAGCACTTAAGATTCCCCCTGAGTAACTAAGTGACTCATGCAGGTATGTTTACGTGCAAACTGTTGCAAACAGCAAGAAAATGCCACAGAGACAAAAAAAAAAGACAAAAAGACAAAGCTGGTATAAAACTATTCACATTCATATTCAGTCAGTAATGTGAAACTTCCCCACAAATTAACACCCCCTCTTTTTTCTAAGCTGACTTTAGAATGATTGCAAAAAATATGTTTAAAACATGTATATCCCACAGAGAGTGAACTATTTACTGTGTACTTATTAACTAGTACTTATAAGGCCACATTTGGAATCTGATCAATGACTTTTAGCAAAATCTAATCTGAAAATATTTACTTAACTGTGAGTTTGTGTTGATTACATTAAACTCTATGTTGTTATTAAAATCGAATGTAAACAACACACGTGAAAAAAGAGTAGAAGAAGAAATTAAGCTGCTGAACTCCATGGAATGTTGTTTTTCAAAAGACTGATTCCATTCTAAGTGTCTTTGATGAGTCATCAGGTCTTTGTATGAGGCAACAGCTTTCTAGACAGTCAGTTGAATTTGAACCTTTCAACAAGCGGCAGCAGTAAGAGAGATAACTCAACGATCACCTCAGATCAACATATCTGTTCATCAGAGACAATTTACAAACAACAGCAGCATTTCTTTGTGACTTAAACAACCAGCCTAAGAAAATGCAGCGACCAAACTACCCAAGAAGGAACAACAACACCTTCAGACAGCAGGGTTATGGTCAACACTCGGAGCTCGAAAGACTTCATCAAGATGTGAAAAACCTCACTGATCTCCTGGGGAGAGAGAGACAACAGTGCTGTAAGGAGAGGAACGAAAAACTCCTGATCAGCCAAGAGTTGGAGGAGACAAAGCAACATCTGGCAAAGCAGAAAGCCCTCAAGGAAATGTACATAAACCGGGGGAAAGACACCAGGAGAGAGCTCGAGAGGCTGGAAAAGTACAGCAACGAAGAGACCCTCTCTGCGTTTCAGATCGCCCAGAAAGTGAACGACACCACCAGGCAGAGGAAGAAGAAAGATCTTCACGTCGACTACGAGGAGCTCAAGGTGGCATACGTAGTTTGCAACGACAAGTTCACAAAAGAGCTCCAGAGTGAGAAGGAGAAAAATAAGGTCCTTCAAGAAGAACTGGACAGCAGCAAAGTTTCACACCATGAGCTCAAGATCAGGTACGAAGCCGACATGCTCGCTGCCAAGCAGTTGGTGGAGACGCTTCAGTGCAAGAATGAGCAGCAAGGTCAGGCTCACGCAGAAAGAGTGTCCCGAGACCAGCAGGTGATCTCCACCTTGGAAGCTGAACTGGAGGTCCTCGGTCAGAAGGCGAGAGAGGAGATTGCTGTCCTGCAACAGGCTGCTTTTGAGACAGAGAAGATGAACTTTACTGAGCTTGAGGGCCTAAAAACTCAGCTCAGTGATCAGAAAGTCATCAAGGAGCAGTTTGAGGAGCTACAAGTGGCTTATAAAACCAGCCAGGACAAGTTTACTGCTGAGCTCCAGAAGGAAAAGGACAACAGCAAGCTTCTCCAAGAACAACTGGAGGAGTTCAGAGCGTCCAGCACAGAGCACAGCCCAATATACCAAACTGATGTACTGGCTCTGACACAGCAGGCTGAGAGCCATCAGAAAGAATTTGAAGCCGAAACACAGTCTCTTTATAACACCGTGGCAGGCAATCAGCTTTCAACTGAGAATTTGAACACTGAAAAGGTCGTCCTCCAGCAAAATATGGAAGAAAATATCAGGACCCTGCAGCAGATGAACATGGAGAGGGAGAGCATCCAGTGTGAAGAGGTGGAGGAGCTGAAAACCCAGATTCAGCTCCTGAGCTCAAAAAACAAGGAGCTCTCAAGTGAACTTGAGGCTCATCGCACACTTCCCAAAAAAAAGAGAGCAAGTTGTGAGGAGAAAGAAGGAGAATCTTCATGCATAGAAGAGACTTTCCCCCAAGTCACTGAAGAAGCACCAGGAAATTCAGGACCTGTGGGACCTACAGAAACTTCAGGAGTGGCAGAAACTGCAGAGGCTACTGAAGCTGTGGAAACAATGCAGCCGCAAGAGCCAGAGCAGAAGAAGCCCTGTTTGAAGCGAGTCAGGCACTTCCTGGGACTGAGAAAACCTGAGAGTTGGAAGAAAAAGAAAGAACCTTCTTCCCTCTCCCCTCGACAATAACCCCTCTCCCCCCGACAATACCCCCCCCCCCCCCCCCAAAAAAAAGGAAACCTTTTTCATTGCTAACATTTTGATTTACCATAAAAATTCAAAATGTCAGCTTTGACAAGGTTTATGAAAAAAACATGACATAAAACATCTTGTAGTCATGTCAGAGGGCAGCACTGTGGCCTCACAGGGAGAACCTACCGACCAGTGGGAACTCTCTGTGTGGACTTTGTTTGCTCTCTCTAACCCTTTGTAGGTTTTTCCCTCCGGGATGCTCCGGTTTTCCTACCACATATCCAAAAACATTCATCATCGGTTGAGTTGGCTACTCTTCAATCTTCATGAAAATAAAAAATAAAAAATAAAACATAATTTCCCTTGAAATGAAGTTGTGTGTTGTGGCGTTTAAGTTGTTGGACAGAAAAGTTACAGAACCCTTTTGTTTTATGTGGCTGTGTTTACTGTGTTTACTATCTTTACTTTCTGCGTTGTCTTTGGAGGTTTTAGCTTGTTTTTATATTTATCAGTATGTTTCTGTTTATAAGTCACACAAAAACAAACAAACAAACTCATTCAAATGTTTCAAGGTCATTCCGTGTGCAAATCATTATAATCTGGAATTACTGTGGGGATACTATATCTGAAATGGGAAGCCCAATACACATTAATAGCAACTTTGACCTTGTTTGACCTTGTGGATATCTGAAATTACAATTGTGGAAAGTAGAATGTAATGTTTAGAATCTTAAATTAAAATGTTGCTATCTAGAATACAGTTCTCATTAGGAGAAGTTTATCATAGATATCTTCGTTTTAACCGTGATAGGAGGCTGTTTACTTTAAATGATGAAACATCTTGCCATCATTTTCTCTATGTCATGACTGGGCCACTGGAATCTAGTTTTCACAGAAGCCATGCAATTATATCTATTACATATACGCTCAATCTGAAGCTACAGACTGTAAAAACTATTTATAATGAGAGCAGGTGAAGACTTACTGAATGAACTCAGAGAACAAAATGAAACAACTGCTGTCGAAAAATCCTTCACTTCACATCACTTTCAGATGCTAGACTGTCTTAAAATGTAAACTAGTTACTTAAAGACACAGACATTACTGCTCTGAATATAACACACACGCAGGTAAAGTATTTTTACGTACATCGTTTTTATCAGTGTAAGCTTGCTAATGAGAAAACCAATAGTACATGACTTTGATGTCTCTGTGTTAATATTCTGCAATTTTCAACTCTTCCTGAAGCATCTCTAAAAAGTGTCATTGTGCTTTGATGGTGCATAATCATAATATGATTGCCCTCAGCACAGACAGACAGACAGACAGACAGACAGACAGACAGACAGACAGACAGACAGACAGACAGACAGACAGACAGACAAACCTCCATATATTTCACAAAGAAAAAAGAAGTTATTGTATGTACGTAACAATAAATACTGAAAACTTGAAATGAGAAAGTGCTTTACTTTATGCTGAAATATTTATAGGCACATACATTAATTACAAAACAAAAAACAAGTTGCTGTCCCTGACAGTGTGCAGTAGCACTTAAGATTCCCCCAGAGTAACTAAGTCATGCAGGTATGTTTACGTGCTCTTTTTGACTTCAGCTGAACGTTAAGTAGCTAGCTAACCTGTGTAACAGATGTTCAATCATCCAAAAGATGAACACCTTTAAGTAGCACCAATTTTACTTACTTTTAAACAGTGGCACTTTTATAGCGATATAATTATGAAATCATCTTTTCGGGAACTGTAAGTTCAAACTGGATGGTACAATAGAGACTACAGTAGTTTTCCTTCATTTTTGAATGGTTGATTCCTAAAATGTTTTGCTCTGTAAAAAAGTTTTAAGCCCCGAAGAATTAACCTAATGTTACAAAGATCATCGACTTAAGCAATCTGCCAAAACTCTGCACACACACACACACACACACACACAAGAGATTTTACAGCTTTAGAACTGAAGACTACAATTTTGATGAGACAAAGTCCCACACCTCCCAGACGTCTCTAGCCTGTTTCTCTATTTGCTGGTTAAAAGCCACTCTGTGCATCAATGTTCAAGTTCTGGTTAATATAAGTATGTCTCGGGATTTTTTATGTTAGTAATCACAGTTCATTCTGCGTGTTCAGAAAAAGAGAACTCAACTGACTTCAAATATTTGCCAAAATAGATTCAGTTCTTTTGCCATTGCTTTGGTGATTGGACTGTTGGATAATGTTAACTTAGTTTTCTTTTAATAGCAGTTCATGTTTCATATTGAAATAAAAGTCAATATTTTGAGAGAATTAAGTTTATTTGTTTCACTATGTAAGGACAAATGAGCTGATTATGGACAAGTAACTTTTGGACAGTGAATGAGCCACTGGTGAAGAGTGTTTATTCTATCAATGTCGCTGCCAATTACTAACATAGTAAATGACATTATGTTGGTTAACATGGATGGAAAAAGAGGATCAACTCTATTTACAGAATTATACACATGCTTTTCTGATAACATAATGATAAATAAATCCACTTTGCCATATCAAACCCTATCCAGAGCTACGGTTGTGTTTGCTTCCAGTTTATGAGTATTGTGAATCCCTACATGTTTTTGTTTTTTTGTGGGGTAACAATGACTTTATTTTGTTATTGCTCCTACAATTACAGATCCCTGGAGCTGCTACTGGCTGCTATAATCATTTTGAAAGTAATTTTATGGAATATCCCAGCTAAAGCAGTCATGTAATATTATTTGTATCATCCCGTTCTATATGTTTATTACGTCCAGGTTCAAGCGTGTGCCTGCTTTATAACCTTAAAAACTGTACAATGAACATCAAACCACCACAAGTCACTGATCCAGAAATAGACTCAGACGTTACCCTCTCTGCATTTCATCACTGCAAATATGACATTTTCAGTTCAAATCTAGTTAAGAGCTTAGCTGCAGATCGCACAAACACGCTAGAGCACCAGTGAGGTCACAGAAGTCAGCTGATCACATAACAGCCTCTGTCACATAACACACATCCAGACACATTTAGCTAAAACTCAGACGGATCAGCTAAAACTATTGCACTGTTGCTGCATTAAATACATAATCCTGTGTTGTATCTAAGACTTGCAAATCAAAATAACGCTGAATTTATTTCTCAGTGTTGCTCATGCACACTTGAGACACTCATTCATAAATAAATACATTGGGTTTTTCCCACAGAACACACACCAGCGAACTGAAACATTGTGTTGTTCCGTCTTATATCATCCTACTCACTCTTTTCTTCCCTCACTTTTGTTTTAAATTCACTCTGTATGAACCTGATTTATTTTTCTCTTCATCACACTTTAAGGAGCTCATGGAGAACTTCTTTATCCTCCTGCTTTTAGAAGCCAGCCCTGGAGGTGCTGTGACGTCAGCAGGTTCAGCAGGTTCAGCAGTAGAGCGATTGGCCCGCACAGCGATCATCACACTCATAAGGGTTTCACAAGGCTTCAGAGTCTGTTTGATGCTTCATCCAGGAAAAGCTCAACAGTCAGAGCTTCTAAAATACCACAGAGCAGCCCCTATCAGGCTGGAACTGAGCAGGGTTATAAAAGCCATACACCAATTATCATTTAATAATCCATCAGGGTTCATTGGAAATATTTCTTCAAGAAAGCAGTAGAACTTTAGGTTCTTTATTTTCTTTTTACTTTTCTAGCAATAGCACGGTTTCACATTTCACACGTGATTAATTCCAAACGAGTCAAATATGAAAAATAGATTCATTGTGTATGAACAGATGATGGGTTAAGGTCTGGTTTAGGTACAAAAATAACTTGACTGACTTGATCAGACCAGACCATGATCAGGTATTCAGTGATTGCTCTTCTTCATCATCATGGTCAAAACAATCTCAGAAGCCATCGCTGTCATCTGATGATTTATTAGCCATGGCGGAGGGGTGGCCAGTTTCGTGGTTTCAGGTTAAAGCCAGCAGTCTGACTGCAACTAGAGAAGCTAGAATGGAGTTGTTATGGAGACGGAAGCGTTCAGAGCCGACTGTTTGCTGATCCCATGCAAAACAAATCCAAATCCTTTTTTTTTTTTTTTTGCAAGATCTGTAAATCGAGAATAATGGTTGAAGTATTGATAATGGTCCTGCTGAAATGGGAAGATTCTTATGGGTAGAGTGTGGTGTTATGCTGTCGCTGCATCCAAAGTTAAAGCTCTACGTATGGAGAGCTTGGAGTTTTTAGCTGGCTATGAAACCGATTGAAATAAATAATGATGCCTCTTCATAAGCTACAAAAGCAAACATGAACATGAGCATAAAGACTGACTATGACAATATAGCTGTATTTAAAGCTCGAAAAAAATGTTGCCACAGGGTAGGTGTCAAAATGATTAACAGCACTGTGGGAAAAAAATGGGAAAAAAATGACGAGTGATTCATTTGAGTGTTTAAAGCAAGATAAAACAAAAACCAGCAAAAAGATCAGATGTCACTCTGTCCGAGAGAGGACACAAAAATCAACACAAATCAAAAAGTTCTTCAGCAACAAAAACATAGCTGTACTTTTTCCTGTTTCACTTTCTTCACCTTAAACACGTTTGCAATAATATAACAATGAAACTGTGTTTATATTTGCTTGTATTTCTTCTTCTATAGCATATTTTTTTGTAAATCATTGTATTTAATTTTTGCTCTACATGTAAAAGTACAGCTGGGAAAAAAAAGAGATGTAAATTGGCCAAAGTTTCTGAGCAACTATTTCACATTTACTGCTTTGCACTGGAGATATGCTGCAGCATCACTTTTAAATATCAATACATTCAAAGATGATCACCTGGTTCTCTCTTTTTATCCCGGCCACTAGAATGCGTCATCACTTCATCAACATACTGTATGTCATTTTTGTTTTTTTGGGGGGGAAATGCTGTTGTTTTTTTCCTCGGGAGGATGGTTTTTTTTTTTTTTTCTTAATGTGCTGCTACTTTTGGCCCTGCGTGTAAATATCTGAATACGTTTCAACACATAATGTGCCATCTGGAGTGGATGTGGTGAGGCATGTGAGGGTAAGGGGATCATCACACAGACCCTCTCATACATAACAGCTGTGCAATGTTTTGTCCCTGATGCTGTGAAAATGCCTTGGCATGGAGACACCACAAACAAACAAATGCTCACGAAAGCTGTTGTAAACAGGCTGCGTTCATCTTGAGCTGTGTGATTTCAAAAATATGGCTCAGAACGTCACTTCTGTACCAACATTTTTAATCATGGAGTAAAGCCAGAAGCAGAAGGTTGCACTGCAGCCTTGTGTTACCACAGCATCATGTGTACTGTATGTACTGACAAAACACAGGCGTATAAACACACGCAAACACACACACCGCTGAAGCTGACAACACCTTGGTCAGAACATGATGGAGCATCTTGGCTCACCTCCCTGAGAATAAACAGTAACTCTCTCTCACACACACACACACACACACCAGTTAATCCAGTGCCTAGTGACAGTAATGGGAGGCAACACTAAGCATGTTTGGCCCGTGTCCAACATGCTTTTCACACACGCACAAACACAAATTTCCCCGGACTCTCACCCTTGACACAAAAGCACCCATCATGTTATCTGGAGGGTGTGGTCAAACAGAAACTTATATCACCTCCAACATGGAGGGAAACTACTGATGATGACAGCTGAGACACTCCTTCACTCAGATGCCACACACACACACACACACACACACACACACACCTACTGACACACAACAGAGCATAAGGCAGATGTTTTCCTCTCTCCTGTTTCCTCTCCTCATCCTCGTCTCTCTGCTCTTACTTCCTCATGTCTGTGCAGCATAACGCCGGCCCTCCATTTCTCTCTCCCTCCCTCCTTCTTCTTCTCTCTCCCTCCTCCATCTCTCTGCATCACTCTGCAGTGCTACGACGCGCCGCTCTCTGCTCATACAGCTTGTTGTCAGCTGGCAGACGGAGGAAGACAAGGAAAAACAGGATCGCAGCGCATCCAGATTCCCTGATTGAGGCTGAAAGAGACAGAAACGGTAACAGAAATGAGATTGTGTCTCACCTTCTCTTGCCGGCGTTTCCTTCCTTCTCCTGTCTCTCTGTGTTTTTGTGTCCCTCCTGACTGCAGCCACACGGTTTCTCTCGCTCTGATTCCTTCCTTTCCTCCTCCTCCTTCTCCTCCTCCTCCTCCTTTAGACTGCTGCTCTCAAAAACCTGCTGCTGCTGAGTGTCCGCCTCTTTCTCCCCCCTCTCTCTCTCTCTCTCTCTCTCTCTCTTTCGCTCCCTCACTCTATAACAGCCCCTCCCATAACCACCCTCCTCCCTCTTCATCTCTGGTGCTTCCTCCCTCTCTCACTGGGCTCAGCATCAGTGAAGGAAGTCTCCTAAAAGAAGGTTGAGGTTTTTCATTTTGCCCTAGTTTATGCACCTCTTGTATGTCTATAAATTCAGGTCACAGTGCAATGCATCAGCTTTTCAGATTTTTTTGGAGCGAAACCTCAAGGTCCATTTAACCAAACAACTGAATGAGGATGTTGGCGTTCACTATTTCCAGAATCTAAAATGACAAAAAGAAGAATACACTTAAACGTATTTAGTGTGTACTCATTGTGTATTAAAAGCTCAAACTTTTACGTAAGCACTCAATGTTCAGTTTTGTTGAAGCAGATTTTAGCCTGGATTATTATTGTTATTATTATTGTGTCATTATCTTTTTTTAGCTACTTGTACCTAATAAGCTAGCAACTTTGTGTGAAGACAAACAATTCAAGCTGCCTTAATCTGCTAAATAAATAGCACTCTCCATGATCTCGATTCGCATCTCTTAACTAAGTGCAAGCATTGGCATCTCTTGGCTAAATTTGATTAAATCATCACTCTCACATTGAACATTTTTTCACCTGCAGCTGTTTGCTAGCTAGCTTTTTTTTTTTTTAAATCTAACTGCAACCATTTAGATATTGAGGATCATCTCTGGACAGAAAACACAACTATAAAAAGAGTGACGTTAGGTCAACTTGTACACTGACAACCCCTGTTGTTAAGAGCATGTAATCAAAAGCTTTTTAGAATGCCAAATATATTGATCCAAAACTATATTTTACCAGTTTTAACATTCTGTCTGTTCAAACTTAACTTTCAGATATGCATGTTTAATTGCAGGTCTTCCCCAGCTATGAGTTGAAACTTGGGAAAAAAGGTTTTAAAATCGTCAAGCTGTTGAACCTTTTTTAGCCTCATATTTTAATTAGACTACAACCATTCATGTTTTTTTTTTTTTTAAGATAGGCAGGTAATTTAGTCCAACTCCACAGTGATGATAACAGAGGCATGCAAAGATGTTTCTCAAGAGACAGCCACATCTTCTCTCCTTTCATTTTGGCTGGATTCCACTCTGTAATGTTGTGGTGTCTAATTGGATCTGATAGTTTGCCCCTGATGGAGTGTTCCCCTCCCCCGTTCTCCCTGAGCGCGGCAGAACTAAGCTGATGTTATGGCGGTCCAACTCCAGCTCTGGAGAGGCCTCTCCCTCTTTGTACACGCAGCATTTTAATGATCAGTAACCCCCCTTACACAAACACCCACCCTGACCTTTTTTTTTTTTCATGTTAATTGAGGGTGTTTCCCAGTCTGTCTTTGTGCCTGGGTGTCTGGACTGTCAAGACTTAACAGATACAAAGAAGTGACGAGAACACCCAAACAAGCCATGAACATGCAGACACATGAGATTTCATACAATAGATGTGAAATAAAAATGCCAAATATGTCACTCTTTCTTTTTTTTTAATGGTATATCCCAACATGCTGGAGTCCCCAGTGGATCAGGTTCATTTTAATCCAACTACCTGTGAAGAACATAAACAATATCCACACACAATACTTGTTTTTTGTGCTAATATATAAGAAGGAGGAAGGAAGACAACAGTTATCCTAAAGCTGAAATCAAACTAAAGCGGATAGACAGCAGCATGGATTTATGAACACAAAATATTATGAGTTATGTGTACATGAAAGCTGCACGGTGGTTCGGGGCGTAGCGCTCTTTCCTCACAGCGAGGACGTTTCAGGTTCAAATCTTCGTTGCTCAGGAGCCTTTCTGTGTGCATTCTCTCCCTCTGCATGCATTGGGTTTTTTTTTTACTGGTACTCCGGCTTCCTCTTACATTCCAAACACATGTTGGTTAAGTTATTTGGTGACTTTAAATTGCCCGTAGATGTTCATGTCAATGTGGCTGGTTGTCTGTCTCCATATTTCAGGCGTGTGATTGACAGGGCGAGCCCCGCCTCTCACCAAATGACAGCCAACAGACAGGATCGACTCCAGCCCCCACAGCCTGAACGGGAAAGGCGGACTGCTAAATGTACATGTGTGAAAGTGCTGCGTGAAGTTATCATATTTGTTCAAGCGTAATTATAACATTGAAACATTGACATGCTTCTCACACATGCAGGAATAAACACAGTTGCTGCAAAATTGTACTTTTTGCTAAGAGCTTTAAATTATAATTTTGTTTTACTAAATATTTATAGTGTATATGTGGCTTCTGAAGACATTTATTAATGTGGATTGTTATATATGCCTACTTGTCCTTTGAAATAAAGTAAGAAATAAATATTGATGGAATAAAAAAATCTCTGGCCTGTGTCCTGATCTGATCAGTGACATGTTTTCTCTCTGCACGTCAGCTGGATGAAGCAGGGATCCAAACATCCCCATTAATTACCCCAGTGGTCGTTCTTGGTCTTCGGTCAAATTGATTCAGAGACATCTGCTGACCTCCTCCTCGGGGAAGCAGAAGAGGCCTGGTGATAGGTGGAGGTCCTGTGACCCCAGAAACAGATCATAAACTGGAAAGTATGTTCACATCAGCGCCCACAGAGCTGGAGAGGATGGGACACATGTTAGAGAGTCTGGGAGCCATTATTCTGTGCTGAGTGTTCAGAACAACGATGACATAACACACACTGGTGCAGCACGGTAAAAACTTACATTGTGCTTTTAAAACCAAGATGTGGCCTCTGATGACGTCAGTCCGTCTCTTTGTTTGTTTCACAGATGTCCCTTCAGCATCTTCTTCCCTTGTTCATCCTGTAGAAAGAATGAAAACGCAGAGATGTCATTTATTTATGCTACAAACAACAAATGATAAAAACAAGACTTCAATCAATCAATCAATGATGTGGATGTAAAAATCAACCGAATGGGTGTTCAGCAAGGGCAAGGACCCAAATGCAGATTGCAGGACTGATCTGTGACGTTCATTCAATCAAAAATACAGGCTCGACGTAACAAGGAGGCAGAGTGAGTCAAAGACAACGCAACAACCCAGCTTCATGGTTGGCTGATGCAGGTGCCTTGGAAAGTTAGTATTTGAAGTAAATCAAAGCACAGAAAAGAAACGTCTTAAATACAATGCATTGGAAAAACCAGGGACTTCATGAGACTGTGAAGTGTTGCTGGTAATTGTGTCCTCCCATACTTGTTATTTTAACAAGGTTAGGTCATCCTGCATGAGGGGGAGGATTAATTGGTAGAGAAGAAAGTATCACCTGTCTTGAAGACATTATCTACAATCATATTTACTGTTCTCACTTTCATTATACCTCTGCTCTTTGTCTGGAAGTAGGAGGCTTAATGTCCTTTCAGTCTAATGTCGGCCTGGCGCCACTACTTTCTCACCATTCTCTCTCAGCCTCCAAGAGGCATCAATATGACCGTCCGTCTGACCTCACTGCATTATCTGCAGGCGCTCGACTCCTCCAAGGCCTCTGACTGCTCTCTTCTCTTCCCCGTCTGAGATAATGGCGGGGGAAGATGGCAGGATTACAAATCAGGTTTTAGCCAATTCAGTTACAGAGCCACTTGAAACCATATTTCTGGAATAGTTGAATTTGCGTCTGATGGCAGTATTTTCCTGTTCTGTGTTGAAGAAAGTCCCATCATAAAGGGACTCATTGGTGGACGTTTGATGACTGTGTGAAGTGAACGTTACAAAAAAGGAACCACAGCGAAACACAAAACTACCACATACGGGCACACAAAGAACGATGACGCGACACATTTATCACAACTAGCGATGCATAAAACAACAGTGAGAAGATGCCTCGACCACAAAGACATAAAAAAAAAAGAACAATACGAAACAAAAACTGTCACAAAGAAAGACAAAAACAAAAGTGAGGAGATGCAAAAACATCCAAAAAGAGGCCATATCAACCACAAACAAACACGCTAATAAACACAAGCTAAGTGACATGTTAGCAACCACAGTAGAATGCAGTCACAGCCACAAAGAGACAAAAAATCAACTACACTGAGAACAACAACGAGAAACTAGCAGCAATATAAAGAAAGATAAAGACAGAGGCCAAAAAAAAACCACGATGACACCAAGAAGCAGCCAAAAGGAAGAACTACCTCCAGAAGGGTCAGGGACTTCTCTCATAGAATGATTCAAATTATTGGTACTATGAGCCCATTTTAAATAGCTTTAACCTCTGTCAACATCTTTGGTTTGGTTTGGTGATATTGTGTGGATTTTTTTAATTTATTCTTTTTTTGTTTTTTTTAACAAGAATCAGCCGAGATCTACAAGGTTTCTTGGAAATGTTTCATAATTTCATGTGCTTCCCCGGGTGCTGCAGGGAGGCATTAGTGAAAGTGAATTAGAGCCGCCTGTGTGACTTAATCAAGGCTGAGGAGTAGAGGGAGAAAAGGCTGAGCAGGGGAGAGGCAGAGCGAATGACCAGCAGCCATAAAAATAGCAAAAGCAGGTGGCTGCTGCCTCCTTTGTGAGTCTTTTGGTGATAATTTATGAGATTGTTTTGTTGGTTTTTGTGGATTACACCCTTCAGTGTTTGCAAACTACCATCTCCATCTGCTCAGATATAATCTTGACTTCAGAAGGCTGTTTAAACTTTAACTTTAACACAGAAAAATAAAGTAGAAAAGAACCAGAACTCAACAACAGCTAAAACATTGTTTAACTTACTTTTTGCCACAAATCTTCTTTTCTGTATCACATTTTTTATGAATATTAGATTACTTCGTGGGTATATTTTACTTTGACGCTACCTTCAGTCTTTATTTATCATTTGTCCTTCTTAATTGTTTTATTATCTTTGAAAATCAGCAGAAAGCTCAATTACCTTTCCCAAATTGTCCAGTCCAACCTATACGTAGCAAACCTGAGGATACCAATCACAGAAAGAATGAAGTTAGAAGCAAATCTTTAGTTTAGAAACATAGTCAAATGACTTAACAATATCAGGCAAGTTTATTGACAATTAAGTTCTTCAGTAATTATTTTTATCATTATCTAAAATACTCATTTAAATGCCCAAATACACAGTTTGAAATGTTGCATTTTACAATAAGCACAACCTGTAATGTCAAAATAAAGATTATGTGTCTGTCTTCTCCTGCACTTTTTAAGAAGAGATTTCCCTCCTCAGATTTATTCAGTTGATTCTTTATGATCATGTGGGACAAAATCAATATCCCTCTTCTTATCTCACTGATCTTCAGATTAACCGTATATCTGCCCGTCCTTCACAACAGCCTCTCAGGGAGCAGGAAGTTCCTCGATCTGGCTGTCCAGCTCTTTTGTCTCAGTGGCTCGATGCTTATTGGATTGCGTGCCCATTCCCACAACTTCAGCAGGTCAAATGACTGGTGGGGTGTGTAGATCACGGCCGCTAAGTAGTCTATCGATCAGTCGGCTGAGCCTGTTAGGATGTGCTTGCAGAAGAGCCAGGAGTTTGAAGGATGAGCACATTCCTGCACAGATTAGAGCTGCCTTGGCTGAAAGAGAGTGAGGAGGAAATCAACTGTACAGTATTAATCAGTCTAATTCATGCATTTGAATTTGAAAGCCCTGTCTCAGTCTTTAGCTCAGGCTTGGGTTTTACAGCTCAGAAGTAGTGGAACTTTTTTTTACCGGTATCTCACAAAAGATAAGAGAGGGAATTTAACGAAATATGAAGGTCTGCAGATTACTTTCATATAGTGCTTTAAGAAGCTATCTGATCCATCAGCAATTTTCTACCAAAGCTATAGATCTTAATGAACTCTACAGAATCAAAAGATGCAAAGGAGGTTATCAAGCTGCTTAATCTATCATCCAAATTAGCAGCTGCTATACAGACTTCCCTCCAGTTAACCAAAGACTTCAGAAGAAAATCCATCATTTGAATGACTTTTAAAAACTCATTATTACGTCAAGTATGCTACAGGTTGCATATTTGTTTAATGTAGCGCTGTTAGTTCACACAGACTTTGCAGCTCGAGAGAGATTTTGTCAATAAACGCATCAAAGCAAAGATCTGTGAGTGTTTATTTACTGTTACTTAACTTACTGACAGATGAGAGTAAAAATCCATCCCTGCAGCTGGCATTGATTTTAAACCAAGGATCAGGGCGCTATACACGGTGAACACAGGCAAATAGAAATCAACACACCACATGTGCAGCTGATTTGTACCCCCTGTGTGCCAGTCGCAGTGTGTTCCAGTGACCCAGTGCCCAAGATTAAAGCCCAGCAAAGCCAGATTTAGCCTCCCTCAAACCAAATCCCAGATTTTAGGAGGGAGTGAGGACTCCTAGACTCTAATGCCAAAGCAATACAGCGCCAGCCAAGTTTACTCACAACATAAAGCCTTCAAACACTCCATCACTTAGGTTGATAGAGTGCGAGCAGGGGGAGTTGGAGTAATTCTGCATAACATGCATTGTCAACATCATCCCAACCACCACGAATAATCTTATATGTGTGATTCACGAGGCCTTCGTTGAGTGAGGTCCAAAAGCCATCTGCATAATGTGCTGCAGCAGTATGAAAACATTATTCAGTTCAAATGAGTGTGGTGATGTTTGCAAAGGCATTTCAAAAAAAAAAAAAGAAGGGAAAATGGTTTGTTGCACTTTGGTATATACACTATAAACATATTGGAGAATTCATACAGACTTTCTGAAAGTCCTCAGTAAAGAGAAGACTAAAAAACAATATAAGAAACAACTAAGAGAAGAATCTAGGGGTAAATGACAACTGTCCTCAAATTAGTTAACCCTTGGGTGATCTCTTCTGATTGGCTGAGTGAGGATCAAATGCTTCTTGACCTTACTGAGGTGCAGAAGGCTGGCCATAATGTTTGTCGAAATTACCAAAAATAGTCACTTGCCCTAGCAAGGGTTAAGCTCACTTTCAAAAGTCACTAAATCACTTTGCAAGGAACGTTATGGTTCCCTGTCCTCTAGTCATTGTGTCCAGCATTGTTCATAACTCATGAAGGTTAAGAGGTTGTGAAAAATGGTGGATGATAAAAGGTGTTCTCTCCCAATGGGAAGTGTATGTACTTTTGAAAGTACTATCCCTGAGAGGGGATCTTTTGGGGTTAAAATCACGTCTCTGAAACTCAAATTGGAACCTGATTACTGTGAGGATTATCCATTGAGTTCTTTGGAAAGTTTGTGAAAATGCTTGATCCACTACAGTCAACGACAATGACAAAGCAGACATGTTTTTATATTAATTTATTTCCATGGCATACACACACACATTGCAATCTTAAGTTCTTCAGAAAACCTGTACACAGAACAGTTGTAAAACAGTGCACAGACTGACATGGATAAATATATATCAGAGATTTAAAGAAATATACACAAGTGGTAATTGGCACTTTTGGGAGAGGCTTCATCACCAGCTATGCTTGTTTCCCATTCGTCAGGCAGACAATGAAAACAGGCACAAAGGGGTAGAAGTACAGATTTAACAGATAGAGTTTGTATTCAGCTACATTAAGAGTCCCAATAAAAAATATGCTAAGCCAGGGATCCAGCCCCTTAAGCCATTTATGATCACACATTTAAAAAAGAAAAAAATCAAACCTCTTAAAAAAATAACAGCCCCAGAAAGCCCACATTCCATTTAGCTTTGATTTAAATATAAAACTGGTGGTAAACTTAACACACACACACTTTAGTGCAATGAGCAACAAAGGAAGCTTCATTTGATAACATGCAGAATGATTTCTTTGAAGCATATTAAACACAAACGTCAAACGTCAACAGCAGGATACTTCAACTGAGAAACAGTGACACCCTCTGGTTGTAATCGGCACCACTTAGCTTTTGTCAAAAGAGCTGACCTGATGCACACATCACTGTTCAAATACACATGCTTTTATGAATGAATCTCTTTGGTGGCTTTTTCCCAATTTAAATCGTCCTTTATGATTGTTCTGTAATGCAAATGAGTTCAAAATGTTATAAAAACCTGGTCCTCAAAGCTTCAAATTAGTAATCTATTACTCATTTCTACATGGATTGTATCATCAACTGGCCTCATGCTTTCAGTTTTTCCTGTCATCTCCTGGTAGGAAGTAGGGGTTCTCATGGCCTTGAACCAGATAGGAGTACCGGGATGGATTTTTACCTTTGAATGTCTTCAATCCATCCGGATTGAGATCATATGATCCCGTCTGAAATGTCACCAAAAATCATGTTAGTGTGTTTCAGATGAAGGGACTACACATTCACAACATCCATTCAGAGCCACAAATCCATAAACAAATCACCATCTACTCCCGACTACCACCCAACCAACATGAGCTGAGCGCCTTTGAACCATCAATTACTAGTTTTATCTTATAGATTAAAGCACACTGCTTTCCACAACAATAGGAGCTCTCTCTCAGGAAGCTTCCCATCACCAAGAAAACTTCTCCACCGGGATTCTCACTCTAGCATGTTTAAATCATCAGCAAGACGCATCAAGGCAAATCAGAATCTAAAAGCAAAGCCATGCCTTACCTTTTTCCATCCGTTCTGCTTCGTTTGAAACCCCTAAAGCAACACACTGGGAGTCAGGCAAAGCAGGGAGCATGGGAGGGAACTATTTTCTAGCATTAAATGATATATTATTGGGTTAGAAGTGTGTAAAGGACTGATATTATGATCATTGAAAAATCTTGTCTTTCTCTTAAATGACACAGGATAATCGTGTGCCAAGTGAGCATGGATTTGTTGAATTGCAGGTTTATTGAACTCATGAGTCATGATATAAACTAAACTATATTTGATTGAGAAGCAGTGTAAAGGAGGTGTAAAGCACACACTGTAATGTAGTAACTAAACAGTATTATATTAGGCCTAAATATGTAGACGATTGTGTTTTTCATCAACAAGTCACCAAATCCATGTTAACAGGGTAAGTTAGTGGTTAATAAGCAAATGCAACCTGTATGCACGACGGTGGGGCCACACTAAAGAAACTTAAGGCTGATTTATTGAAAACATGTTATACAGGGATTAGTAGTAAGTAATTCAGTCAACACAGACCAGAGGAACAGCTGATGACTCACCAATCCATTGGTCTGATGCTTTTTGTCTTCCAGGAATCGAGTGCTGCCCTCTTCTGTCAGCTCTATGGACGGCGCTGCATCCCAGTTGGTGGTGGCCCGTGGGATGGGCGTGATGCCAGTGGGCCAGGGCTGGTTTACTTCGCCTGATGAATATGGACTGCTGCTGTGGTCTGGCTTGCTCTTTAAGCATCCCCTGCTGATGTGAGAAATGGAGACGGTAACATTTGCCTGTTTTTCGTTTCATTTCTTTTTTTTAATTTGAGAATAAAATGATGCACGAAACAAATATTGCTTCTATTCTCAAAACATGTTACATGTTAAACCTCTGCCCCATTGTTGTCAACGAATTATGAGAAAACAGTCTTGTTTATTATTTGAAACATTAATATTATGGTCATACAACCAATCATACTTCAATACTGAGAAGAAACTATTCCACCCTGAGTGCACTCTTTTCTCCTTTGAGTTATGTTTGCAAAACTCTAAAATTCCCAGCTGTTGTAGGAAACTACTGATTTTCAAAGCTGTAACTTTGTGTCCTGCTTAGTGAAATGTATTCACAGACAGTGTAGAGAAGACTCCAAGTATGAAATGAAATGTCAACTGATTTTTGGATAGTAAAAAAACATAAACTAAGACAACATTACCTCACAATAATTGTGCTATTTGTGTAAGTAGAAAAAAATATTACAGGGACATTTTTTGTTACTATCTTCAAGTTCTTTATAAGAAGACAATAAGAAACAACAAACCTCTACTTACCTTTTCAACATGAAGTTAGTCAGAACTCAACATTGAGACAATATTATATGCATCATCATTTTTTTAAAAGCGCTGAAACAACATTTTTATGCATTTCATATATCTTTGATATTCTCACCAGTAGAAGTATATTAGCAATGCCAGGACCATGATAAGAAGAACTCCTCCCAGGACACAGGAGATGACTACCACTGCCAGCAGAGCAGCTATCACACACACACACACACACACACACACACACACACACACACACACACACACACACACACACACACACACACACACACACACACACATAAAGACACATTCAGATTCTTGTAGTCACATTACTCCGATGCTGCTGCACCATTTATGCCTTCAAAACAGTGTTACTCACAATCATTGCAGTTAAAGCCAGCATATCCAAACGCACACCTGAGAGGCAAAACAGACCATACTTGTGTTTCAGCACTTCGCTATAGCATATTGAAGGAGGCAGACAATGAATCCACATGGGGGAGCTAACTTCACATCATCGTAATACCACATTCACACAATCAAACACCTGAATACACAAGATCACCACATAAACACAATTAAAAATGCCTACTCACGGTTGGCACATGTCTCCCACTGCCCTCTGCCCACTGGGACACGCTAGAAAGAGACACACAATCATTTAAATGTGCAAAATGTTTACAAAGACACTGAAACAAGAACACAACAAGCTACAGTTTCAGGCTCAGTTACAGACAGCTGATGGAGAAATTCAGAACGCCTGGCTGCACAGGCAATGAAAACATGAGCACAATGAGAGCCTCTTCTTATACAGGCGTCATGATGACGATACTCTGCCAATAAAAGAACATTATGTATCTCTTTGTAGCATGTTTCATGGGAAATGGTGTGAAAATATTTGTATAGATGCCTTATTCTTTATGAGCTCTTTATATAGATGATCTTCTTGTTCTCAGCCCTCCACTGGAGAGCAAAAAAAGTGGTTCTTCCATGTGTTTCCTGGGAAACAACCTATTTAAAAAGAAATACATTTGAGAGATAAATGAGTTAAGGGCCAAGGGTTGGCTTGGAGAAAGGGCTACAGCTCTTGACCTTGTCTCTGAGTTTTGCTCCCTGTTGTTTCTCCCCCTCATTCTCACACACAAGAATGTCACCAAGGAGGTTTGTAACAGTTCTTTTAAGTGTGGATCAGCTGGGAAAACGTCACTAGAACTTAGGCACTGTGGGTTATCAACTCATATGGTCTATATACTCTATGAGGCTTACATAGTAAAGTTACGACTGTATGTTCCGGTCTGCTTCTTGCTGAATAAATAATAATGTTACCTCTGCAGCTGGTATTTGAGTACATGATGGAGATGTAGCCGTCTTTACAGGAACAAACAGCCCTTCCTTTTGTATTTGTGCATGTTGTAGTGTCAGCCTCGCAAGGTAATGGCTCCTGCTCACACAAGTTTGATCCTAATACAGGCCATAAAAAAAGTGTGTTAGAAAAGCTCTTCTTTAAGCAATCAATTATAGGATAATGCACAATTTATACTCACCTGTAAATGTAGCACCAGTCAACAAGTCATTTGAGTTATTTATAGCTCCAGTAATCAATTTATCAACTGATTCTTGAGTGGTTTCAGTTTTTTGAAAAATGTTATTTACTGTTGCTTGCACACTTCCTTGCCTAGTGGATTATAGAATAACACCCATAAATTAATAACATACAATTGTAACATGGCATTATTTTCTATCTTGCAGAAAGAAAAAATACTCACTCAAGACGCACAACATCAGATCGTATATAACCAGGTTCTTTTTTGAGAGCTTTTCTGAGCTATAAAAGGATAAAAAAGATCAGCTTCAGACAATAAAAGACAAAAATATTGTTTTTTTTAATATGCTTCCTTAGCTCAAAACTTACAGCTGCTGATATACGAGCTGCTGTAGTCTGGAATATGGTTGAGGACCTGTTGCTCATTTCTTGTTTAAATGTTAAGGAGACGAGATGAAGCTGGCCTGGAAAAACTTGGGCTGAGTGAAAAAAGGGCAGCAATGAATAAAATAAGACCCAGACACAAAACTTCAAGAAATTAAATGTGTTATGTGTTATATTTTAACCTGGTTCACAGTTGCCATTCAGCAGGAAGCTACCAGAGAGACACTGGCAGGTGCCATTAAGACAGACACTTCCAAAGGGACATGGAACAGATGGACAAACTGAGGAGAGATAGAAAAGATTATTAACAATTTGAAATCAGATTGATTTTTTAAATGCAGTAACTTTGGGGGCAGAGAAAACATTGTGAACATAACAATGACATCATCCCTTTTATAGTTAAAGTGATGAGTTGCATTCAAATAACTTGTTTACAGATCCAGAAATCAAGAAGCAACACTGTATGTTTCTGGCTCCCAGGGCCAATTAAAGTCCAATATTACTTTTCTTCCTATTTTTTTTCTTATGGAAAAATCTTACTTCTTCGCTACTTAATGCTGCACAATGATTACCGGCTAGTCGCTAACCCTGTCTGATCGCTGTCTGGTGCTTTGCATGGGGAGTACAATGGAGCTCTGAGAAAATAGGCAGGACTAGGATGATCAATGACTTGATTACCAACTTTTTTTTTTTTTTACGTTAGAAGCCAATCAAGAATGAAATAAATGAAAGTATTTTTCAGGGTAAGCTGGTTCCTGTGACTGAAGGAAATAGTTACACTACTCATTTCTTTCATGAGTTTTTATTTATTTATTTTAAATTGAGGTGATTAATTACATTCTCTGCCATTGTGTTTCTTTAGTATAAAACCATCACACACCTAAAGCCTAATGGGCATTCAAACAAAAAAATAGATAAACGCAAAGAAAGTTACCAACCTACTACTGGACCCATGGTAGGACTGGAGGTGGCTGCAGTAGTTGGGTTTTTGGTGGTGGTATTTGCTGGTCTCTGGGTGGTTTCAGTGATGGTGGTATCAATGCTGTTGGTGGTGGCAGTTGATGTAATGGGGGAGTTTGGATTGGTGGCTATTGAAGTGGTGGAGGATGTTGAGGAGGTAAGGGAAGTTACAATGGGGATGGAGGTTGGAGTGGTGATTGGCACAGCAGTGGTAGTAGAAGTTGGAGTGGTTATAGAGCTTTGGGTGTTATTGGAGGTTGGAGTAGTGGTTGATATTGTAGTGGTGACAGAAGTGATAGTGTTGGGGGAAGTCAGAGTAGTGATGGTGGAGGTAGGAGTCATACTTGGGGTTGAAGTGGTGATGGTGGAGGTAGGAGACGTGGTTGAAGTTGGATTGGTGATGGAGGTTTGAGCGTTGGTGGGATTTAGAGATGTAGTGGAGGCTGAAGTAGTAATTGGGGAGGTTGGAGTGTTGGTAGAGGATGGTGTAGTGATTGAATGTGGAATGGTTATGGAGGTAGGAGTGATGGTTGAATTTAGAGTGGTGGTGGAGATTGGAGGATTGGTGGAGTTTAGAGTTGTGGCGGAGATTGGAGGGCTGGTGAAGTTTATACTGGTAGTGGAGGTTGGAGGGGTGGTGGAGTTTAGAGTGGTGGTGAAGATATGAGGGGTGGTGGAGTTTAGAGTGGTGGCGGAGGTCGGAGGAGTGGTGGAGTTTAGAGTGGTGGCAGAGGTTGGAGGGGTGGTGGAGGAGATTGGAGGGGTGGTGGAGTTTAGAGTGGTGGCAGAGGTTGGAGGGGTGGTGGAGTTTAGAGTGGTGGCAGAGGTTTGAGGGGTGCTAGAGTTTAGAGTGGCGGAGGTTTGAGGGGTGCTGGAGTTTAGAGTGGTGACGGAGGTTGGAGGGGTGGTGGAGTTTAGAGTGGTGACGGAGGTTGGAGGGGTGGTGGAGTTTAGAGTGGTGACGGAGGTTGGAGGGGTGGTGGAGTTTAGAGTGGTGACGGAGGTTGGAGGGGTGGTGGAGTTTAGAGTGGTGACGGAGGTTGGAGGGGTGGTGGAGTTTAGAGTGGTGACGGAGGTTGGAGGGGTGGTGGAGTTTAGAGTGGCAGCGGAGGTTTGAGGGGTGCTGGAGTTTAGAGTGGTGGCGGAGGTTGGAGGGGTGCTAGAGTTTAGAGTGGCAGCGGAGGTTTGAGGGGTGCTGGAGTTTAGAGTGGTGGCGGAGGTTGGAGGGGTGGTGGAGTTTAGAGTGGTGACGGAGGTTGGAGGGGTGGTGGAGTTTAGAGTGGTGACGGAGGTTGGAGGGGTGGTGGAGTTTAGAGTGGTGACGGAGGTTGGAGGGGTGGTGGAGTTTAGAGTGGTGACGGAGGTTGGAGGGGTGGTGGAGTTCAGAGTGGTGGCGGAGGTTGGAGGGGTGCTAGAGTTTAGAGTGGCAGCGGAGGTTTGAGGGGTGCTGGAGTTTAAAGTGGTGGTGGAGTTTAAAGCTGTTTCAGAGGTTGGAGGGATACTGGAGTTTAGAGTGGTAGCGAAGGTTGGAGGGGTAGTGAAGTTTACATTGGTAGTGGACGATGGAGGGGTGGTGGAGTTTGGATTGGTAGTGGAGGATGGAGGGGTGGTGGAGTTGAAAGTTGTGGTGGAGGTTGGAGGGTTGGTGGAGTTTATAGTGGTACTGGAGGCTGGAGGGGTGGTGGAGTTTAGAGTGGTACCAGAGGTTGGAGTGATGGTGGAGTTTAGAGTGGTAACAGAGGCTGGAGATGTGGTGGAGTTTAGAATTGTGGTGGAGGTTGAAGGGGTGGTGGAGCTGAGAGTGATGGCGGACGTTGAAGTGGTGGTGGATGAGGGTGTTTCAGTTGGCTTGGTTGTAGTACTTGTTTCTGCGGTGTTGCCAGTCACTGTAACAAATAAATAACATGTAGGATCAATTAAACAGCACACGAACAAAGAACAAAGCCAACACCATTGTATAAAAAGTGTTGACATACAGCACAAGTTGTTTTTTTAAAAGCATACCTTTAGTAAAATTACATAGAGCTGCCTTTACTCGTGATCCAAATTCAATTCCTTCTCACCTGTATGTTAATGTAAATGATTTTATAAGAACACACACAGCAACACTTATTAGGCATAGTCCTACCTCTTGGGGTGTTTGTTGAGGGAATAAGGGTGGTGGTATTTCCAGTGGGGGAAGCGGTGCTACTGCCTGGGGAGGTGTTTGGAAGGATAGAGCTGGAGTTTGTAGTGGAGGTGGGTGAAACAGGTGGGGATCCAGTGACAGTGGAGGATGAGGGTGTGGTGGAGGATGTAGGAATCTCAGGAGAGGTGTTAGCAGAGTTTGTTACAGCAGTTGTCGACATATCATCCATTACAGTACTGATTACTGTTGTGCTGTTGCTGGTTTGTGTGATCATTGGAGTTGGAATTGCCGTGGAGCTCAGCTTTGATGTGGCTGTAAATGAGGTTGTGTTGTAGTTGACCTGTGTAGTTGACGTGATTGTTGTTGTGTTGGCTACAGTTTCTGTGGTTTGTGTCATTGTTGTTGCAACATTGCTTGTGCTTGTTTTCGGTTTCGTTGTTGTAGTGCCATTGCTGGTTTGTGTCCAGGTCTGTGTTATTGTAGTCTTACCATTGGTGCTGTTTGTCATTGGCTCACTTGTGGCTGTGTCATTTCTGGTCAGCGTGTGATCTAGAGTGGGTGTGGTGGTTGTATAAGAAGTCTTACTGGTGTTGGTGGGTTGGCTTGTATGTTGACTTGTTCTAGCATTGGTAGGAGCTGATGGAGAGGCATTTGGGCTTTCTGTAGTGGAGTGACTGTCCTTGGTCAAAGGGCTCTGAACCCCAGCTGTTGTCATGGACTTGGTGCTTGGTTGGGAGAAGGTTGTGTCTCTATTGGTTGGTCCCATAGTGGATTCTGTCATAACATTTTCTACAGTTGTTGTAGAAACTGAAGCTGTGACATCCACATTGGATGAGGCTGGTAAACTTGTATAACTGCTGATTGTGGGTTTGCTGCTTGGATTTGAGCTTGCAGCTTTTGTAAAGTGAGTAGTTGAATCTGCTGTTGTCATTCCTAAAGTAAAAACAAAAGCATAAAAAAGCTCAGCTTCTTAGAGTGACACAGACAAGACAACTGTCCAGAAAAAAGGGCTGAAAGCAGAATAAATTCATTTCCTACGAATAACTTTTACCATCAGGATAATATAAAATATGGATATATGGATATATATAATACATGGAACAACAATTTTCCCTCCCTGCATTTATTTTTCACTATTTCTGGGTAGTGTAAAATGTAAACACAATAATGCCATAATATAACCATACCGCTGCAAATGTGCCTATTTATCAAACGGACGACAACAACAACAACTTAAGCATTTACTGAATCATTGAAATTAAATGAACGTACTGTGAGTCTCTCCTCTACTTTGCCCTCAATTAATTGATAATGGAGCATGCTGACTATAATACTCTAAGATGAGCAGAGCTAGATGTGAACTTCTATAAGGGAGTGCGAGACCTCCACTGAGGCCAATAGTCTAGTCTTCTATGATGTGCAAATCTGCAAGAGAAACCAATTTATAAGTATGAAATTTAAAAAAACATCAAGATTTGGTGCATCATTTGCAATCTGAAGTTCATTTATAGTGAAAGCATCACAATTATCAGCTGTCATTTATTATGTACTCATAATTGTAATGACAGCCTTCTGCACACACATTTTTTAAAAGAAAGCAACAATAATTTACATAAATGGTCAGCTTGTCAGAGCAAACCTTTTTCACTATAATGTTAACATGTTGATTTATGCTATATAATCATGAAAGGCCTGGGAATTGATAGAGTATTCTTTGGAGGCAGGCTCAAATGGACACTTGAGGAAATGCAGTTTTTAGCATTTTAGCATTGGCTTCACATTTCAACTACAGACCATGACCTCACCACTTGGTTAGGCCATGGTCTGTAGTTGAAATGTGAAGGATGTAAGGATGTAAATTTGTCTCCATAGAGGGCATGGGCAACTTGGTTGTGTCTAACATAAACCTTTAACTTTGTGTTAAGCTGTGACTCAGCAGATACGCATTACTATTAAGTGACGCCTGTTTACAATGCCAAGACGTGTCACAAGTGCTGCAAACTTCATTTGACCCTTTTAAAGGAGTGTTGCCTGCTATGTGTTCAGTGTGTTGTCGTGACACCTGTTCCCATTTAGCCTGCTCCCACTCTCCCCTTTGTGTTTAATGGGGGAACAGAGTAAGCCAGAGGGCAGCTTGAGGAGCGGTACAAACTGTAGGAGGTCTTTGATTATAGCATAGCCTGTTTACCTCAGCTTCTCATCTGCATGCATTGAATAATTACATTCAAAGCCCCCTTTCAAGTTGGCTATACAGCCAACATACTACCAAGAAATGGGTGTGTGTGTGTGTACCCTTCTTAAACAGTTTATTTTCCAATAATTATTTTCAAAACACAGGGAAGCAAAGAGATAATCAGGATTAATATCAGATCGTAAATGAAATGTGATTATTTTCTCTGTGCAAAGGCCCTCTGTCAACTAATGTCTTTATCACTTGGTAACCAAGAGTCTTTTATAGATGAAACACAACAGGCTGCATTTACACAGTGACAGCCACCTTTTATGGATATGATGTACTACATGTACACAAATACACACCCATTCCTAGTCCTTCAAATACATGTATAAGTGGAGTGAAATAAACATTAACCAATCTATGAGTACAAATGAGGATGTAACAAAAAGTGTGGAACACACATATAGTGTCTTTTTTTAAATTTTTAAAGCTTAGTAAGTTTTAGAGTGGCACATTTTGCAGGGCTCGATATGTACAGCAACACAGTACATCATATTGTTCATACCTGTAAGACATACATTTATCAATTTGTTACTGACACATCTATATTCATTCATTAATTTTACTTAATTACAAGACATTAATACTATAGCAAACCTCTTAAATCACATCCAGTCGATAACCTTTGTTAAATTCTTTGTGAGTTTCCTCTGAGTACAGTATCAGTTTCAAGGTCTTTTCTGTTTCTGTAACACTTTTCATTGTGCACCTCATTCCAGTATAGTTTACATTTTACAATCACAACGGTCAATGATTTATCTTGTGGTAAATAACAAGCCAATGCATTTCAGCCATTTTTCAAATGCCTAATGCTTTATGAAAACTGGGCATCCAGTTTCAATTGAACCACAGCCCTTTGATTAGTCATGTGTCCTTGACTTTCCACACCAAATCTAAGCTCAATGCCAAGGTCAGAGCCATTGGGTAGATATGTGCACTAGAATAGAGGATAGTTAAGAAATACAGTTTTAAACATCAATCAAAAATAAAGTTTACAGTTTTAAAAAAAATAGAGTAATACTGATTTTGATGAGTGTGTGTGGACTCAACCTCTGTCTAAGAGCCTTATCAGTTCTTTGTGTGTTCAGTGAAACCACTTTCTTACCAGTGCCTGTTATCTCCACATAAGTAACAGAGAGGAAGGAAAGTTTATGGCATCTCATGTGTCTTTCACTATGATACGCTTACGCTGTAGACTCTGGGTTTTTTCTAAGTGTATTACACATACAGAGAATGTGATCTGATCATGGAAAGTTTCTGAAGCTGAGACGTTGAAAATTTCCTATTCAAATGTATTTCTGACCAGTTATAAGTCAGCCAAATACAAATATTGTGAGAAGGTTTGGTCCCTACCATAAAAACACCGTCCATTTATTGAAAAGAGGAAGTGATTGAACAGAGGGGAACTCATGGACAAGAATTTGAGTTTGCATGGCTTAACACAAACAATCAGTGTTCTACCTCCACTGATACTCAGTCATAATTTACTTACCACTGAATAAGTTATTCTCTAGTTATAGGATCATGGAAATGTAAGTACATCAGATGTGTCGAGTGTGTGACGCCATTGCTAAAGACTGTTACAACAATAGCGGCAACAATGTATGACTAAACTTCTCCAACATCACCACAAACCAAAGAATCTCTTCAACCTCATGTTGGGACCCCAACGCCCAAATGATAGTTAATTAGTGTAATACATTTAAAACAGTGGGGTAATTAAGAGCCCACTGTGCCTTGCATGTCTAACATGGAGCCTTGTCTTTAAGGATTTAACCTACAGCCGGATAATCCCCTGCAGACACAAAAGAGATGACCGGGTCAGGCAGGGTGACAAGTGGGTCTAAGGTCGGCCTGCAAATGCACACTCAGGAGGATGTGGACCAGAAAGGTCCGGCTTTACTCCAACTCTAGTATGAATGCCTTCTATTCAATCGATTGCAAGCTGCCACACCTCTCAAACTCCACCTAATCCTTTATTTCTCGAAATAAAATAAAGTCAAACAAACGGAATGGGTTGCCATATAGATGTGATCGCAGCAGTTGAAACTTTGCGTCACTTCAAATCACTGACAGTAACAGAAACAAAGAGACAGACTTTAGGCTTGTGTTTCACTTCAGGGGATTTTCTATTCATGCGACACAATAGCGCTCCTGTGAAGTACCTGCTCATAGACTGACTGTCAGATCCAGTTCCCCCAACATACGTCCTCTACTACCTGTCCCCAGTGCCACTCCTTGTCAAGCTCTCCTTGTCTGAATTGATGATTCACAGAGCTGCAGACACACACTTTCCATGTTTTTTTAACGTTGCCTTGAAAATGTTCTGAATATTTTTTCGATTGGTGAAAAGTGTGTTTTTGAGATATTTTTAGGGTAAGTCTATCATGCAGCATGAAGGACCTGCCTGACTAAAGAGTGCACACAGAGAAAAAGAAGAAGAGAACTACAATTTTAAGACCTCAGAGCCAGGAAGAGCCGGAGGCCAAAAGGCAGCGTCTCATTAGGGGGACAGAGAAGTCATGTGGAGAGTCGACCTAAAAGTGTGTGTTGTGTGCATTTGTGTCTGTTCTGCTCGATTTTCAAAACTCATTTACGACGTCTAAAAGAAGCTGATCAAAGTCAACAAAGGCATCCTGGATCCTACTACACATCAGAAGCAATAACTAGTGCGACTGTGGTGCCCACGCCAGCTAATGAGAGTGGAGATTTCTAACTCAACTGTTTTACGCCATCTCTGTTCAAAGCTGTTAAAAGGTGCCCATTCCTGCTTTATAACACCAACAGATACACAGAGGTCAGTTTGTTTCTGCACACACTGCTAAGGGGTCTAAGCGCTGCCATCGAAGCTCACATCTGAGGCCAGGTCACCAGGACAGATTGCACATTACCACCAGGAAGCTTTTTATTACATCAACCGAAGACCGTCATCCTGCTGAGAGCCATTTTTTAACAGGACAGATTATACGAAACACAGAGTATTTTTAGACTTCTCAATAGATTATAAACTATTAAGTTAGCCAACAGTGAGTTTTGTAATCTGATCAATCATTACTAAAACAATGATGTGTGTTATTGCAAATGAGGAAAAACAGTCACTAAAACTTCCTGCCCTGTAAAGACTTCGCTTTTTTTTTTCAATGTGGATATTAAAACACTTTATCACAAAGACTTGATGTATGACACACATGTGCAACCTGAAAGCTAAGGCCAGAGTTATTTCTAGATTCCTTGTTTCACAATGTCACAGATACACTGAGGCAGCGTCACAGGCAGACAGAGAAGAGCTCCTACACTGTAAGTCGTAGGTAACAGATGGCTCCCCAGTGCAGTGCTCACTCACAAGCCTGTGCATATATCATATCCAATTAAAGCTCCGCCAGCACATGCTTTCCAATTACAGAGGGAGATTTACTGGCCTGCAGCAGGTCTAATCTGACAGGATACTGCAGGGACGCCGCATCCGAGGGAAGAAGGACACAAGAGAGAACAGCAACAAGTGTGGATGTAAAAACGATATGCGAACAGCAGGTGAGGGCGCATCAGATGAGGATCAATTATCAACATTAAACGGAGACAAACAAACTGAAACTGAGCTCCTTAAGTCCTCCGCACACTGATAGGAGAATAATCACACACAGTAACTCTGTTGCTGTGGCCTCACTATGTATTAACTAGCTTTGATAATATGCTATTAGGTATTTCAGCTTTTTCTTGCAATGCCCAAAATCTCCAAGTGCAACATCTTAACTGTGACAATTTGCAGTTTCTGATTGGACTTTTTGTAGATTAACTCAAGAAAGACACAGATAAATATACACATTGTACGTTGCCATTACAACATAGTGCAAAATTGTTTTTTTGCGGCAGCCCAATTTAGATATTTGTATCCGTTGTTTTGGTTCATTGATTGTAATTTACATTTAGGCTTACTTTGAACTTTTTACAGATATAAGAAGAACTATAGAAAACTCTCCAGGAAGTTTAATCGCAGTCAAAAAAAAAACAATACCCAAACACGCACAGGCTGACCTTTTCTATTGTAGCGTTAACAGGGCAATGAATCATTTTATAAGGAAAATAAAGCCTGGATGAATTGATAATAAAGATCTGTTAGTTCTAGCCATTAAAAGAAGTCTGAGTCATTTACATTCCTTCAATGGTGTGTTAACTCATGTGCAGTACTCACATGCTCTGGTAATGACCGAGCAAAGACCATGCAGGGAAACATGACAGATGTTGAGGAGACATAAACTACATGTGGTTAAACGAGGGCAAAGCGGAGGGAGAGGAAGAAGGCCATTTAACGTGCTCCTGTCCTGCTCCTGAAGATTTCTTTTAGAAGGCAAAAGAAAATGTGGCGCCAGACTCGTTTGAGGAAGATCGTGACCCTTTAGGAGGTCTTTTCATCTGGACCGCTTTACTGCTACTTCAGACACACTCAGTCATGCCCCCCTCCACAAGTCTTCCTCTAGCTCTGTGTAGACACATGACATGGGGGAATAGCCTGCAGGCTTGCATGGAGGCTCTAGCACCAGACTGACTCTTTGTATATGGCGACCTTGAATCACAGAGTCACACCTCAGGTCAAAATAATAAAAAGGGTGAATAATGGATAAGAGCAAGCCTGTACAGTGAAGAGTTCATCACAATTCTGTGAAACAGCTTCACACTGTTAGCAGGGTTCACAGATAATCACAGAGAGCAATCTATGTGTTTGTGGAGACTGCTTTAACCAATGCCTACTGACCAGCAGGCATCTGTGCTTCCCAAGAGGGCTTTGAGTCACACTGACGGAGCAGTGAGTCAGAGTTTAAAGTATTTAAGGAGGAACCCCCAACCCCCCCATGAATGAGCAGAAAAGAAGTGCAAAGAATAAGGAAAGAGGTTTCATCAGTAAGTTGAATAAATGGAATAAGCCATGTCAGATGTACAGGCTTCACAATCGTAGCTCAGTAATAAACAGCCTAACATAATGTTGATATTTCAAGATGAAAACTATCTTCTGCAGTTGCATTTGAAACTGTGTGTAAGTGTAAAGTAAAAGACAATACACTATTTAATTTACTATAATAACTGAATAAATTGTAATCTGCCTATTTAGGATTTTCTGCCATACTCACTAAATAGATACAATACATAAAATACATATATAATGATCTTCTTATACTTGATGTAAAATGTAAACTAACAATAGTAGACTTTTAGATTGTAGTCACACTTACTGCAGCCCAACCTTGCATCAGTAACGTGCATTTCACATCATAATGATATTAAATGTGACACATTTTCTCCACTTTACAGCTACCTCAGTTTCATTTTGGTAATACTTCAGTAACATATTGACAAAAGTAGTCTGTTAGGGTAACACTACTGATTTTATGTCTTCAACACTGCTCACTTTATATTAGGGCAATACATAAGAATGACATATGTGCGAACATCAACGAAACAGCAAAACAAACTCTCATTTTCCGAGTGCTCTTCTCAATATGAAGCAGCCTTGATCGAGAAGTATAAAGTTTCACAGTTTTGCATAATAACAAAATTTAACCAAACTTACCACTGACGACATCAGCCAGCAGAAATACGACATACAGATGAAATAAAAACATGTTTCCAGTCCCCTGTGCGACTTTATAAAAATCGGTTCGTCGGACCAGCCTGTAAAAAGAAAAAAGAAAAAAAAAAGAAAGAAAAATCCGTGTGCCACCGGTGTAACGGTGAATCTAACGGAACTGAACAGATGCTTTTCCCCTGGGGGTGTACTGTACACTCACTGCCTGCTACAGGTGGCTCAGACTGCAAGCTGCAGACTCTGACAGCATTAAAAGCTTTAGTCCCTCCACTGATTGGTTGACTGTCCTGTCACTCATCATTACTTAACTGTAGCTGCAGCACGAGCCTGCCTCCACCAATGAACTAGTGCTTTAACTGTTTACCTGTCAGCCTAACCTTTTTTCATTACGGAGAAAAGAATACTGTACCGTGCAATAAAAGAGAAAAGGCTGCAGTTAGCATTACATAACCAAGTTATTCCTAATTATATTGAAAACAAAGCCCTATAGTTTAAAAAGAGATGCCTTTCTTGTCATTATTTCGAGAGGAGACTGAAGTCTCCTCTTGAAATAATAATAATAAAAAAAAACTAATTCAGAGTGGAGACATGATAAATCCTTTACAGTCCCATCCTTTTTCCTTCATGTTGTTATTGTGGACTTCTTAATGGGCTGGCAACGTTTCAGACTAAATAGGCTTTGTTAAAAAACGAGGGGAAAAAACATCCCCTTAAAACCATTTTTGCTATATTTTCAGTGGTTAAATTACTTTAGAGGCAATCTCATGCACTTTCTGACTGACCTGGTTTTTCCTTCCACTCCAGGTGGATGCTTGCAAGTTCAGTTATAAAAATCCCAAACTACTTCCTCTTACTCTATCCATCTAGATGTGTAACTTTTGATTATGCCTTTGAGGAAAATGAAATCTGAAAACTAAAACTTGTTATCTATCCTAAAGAAAATCTACCTACTCTTCCAGTAATTAAAGTTTCAAGGGAGATGCAAAAAAATGCAACAACAACTTTATTTCTATAATTTTAAAGAGGACATATTATCCCCTTTTCCAACAGATCCCTGTGGTCTAAATTAAACATCTGTGCTGTGCTTTGGGAAAAAAAAAAAAAAAAAACATGAATCAAGCACCAGAGGAAGTTTGTTCTCTCTCAGAACGCTCTGTTTTGGTGTGTGTCTCTTTAAATGCATCAAGTTCTGTTGATGATGATGATGATGATGATGATGGCAATCATGATGGTTTTGTTTGATATAGGACGTTTTTAAAGGTTAAAGGTTTTAGGAGGTTTCTATACTGATTAGAACTCAGTATATGTTTTGCCTCTGTGAAGTGCCTGTCATAACCTATGAGTCCAATCAGATTTAAAACTTTTTTCACTTTTTGACATGCTTTTCCTCTTTTCTAGATCCTTGGTTGTGTTGTACTCACTCTCTGATGTACATCATTTTGAATAAAAGAATCTGCTAAATGAATTGTAGATGTGTAGTAGAACCTCATTGGATAACAGCTCTGGGCTTTACCTTTGAATTAACCATTTAGCAGTTTGTAAATTACTATCCATCCGCTGTCACCGTGGAAGTGGTGATTCTTTACCAATCAATGGACTGCAGTGTTTAGATCCACCTTTTAAGTTCGGATCGATATACTTGGCACCCCAACAGAAGGGTACCAAAAAGTAAGACGGAACAGGTCTGAAATTTGGGGATCTTTCCCGAAACGCCACAAAATGCGAGACAAACTGAACTGAAATTGACATTTGTAGTGGAAAAATACAATTTGATACTGTCTGCACAAAATGTAACCGTTTCACCGGTGCTTTATATTGAGATACAGATGAGATCAGATGAGTGAACTTTGTTCTCAACATACAGTACTTCAACTCCCTGTTTTCTTATCAACAACCTTGACTCCTTTTTCTTCAAACAACTCCAGTTTCGATTCAGATAACAACTCGTGAAGTCATTGCTGCAGGAAAGACTAGACAGGGATGGTATCTCAGAATATTATAGAAGACCAATCACAGAGATGCAATGAAACATTTTATGAAAATGTACAACTCTAGTTTAAGAGTATAAAGCTTCAGCGCAAACGGGATTGTCCGGGATTCTGCGAGGCACTCACTTGATGTGACTTTGTATGATGCCCCTTTCTGCAGAAAGTTACTCTATGCAATAAAACACCCAGAGACAAAAGACTTTGCTTTCAGATCTTCATTCAAACAGAAAAATCCACGACACATTTCACATGTTGAACAAAAGCAAACCGATGTAAATACGGAAATAGGATGTTTATTGAATGATGAAATCAAGCCTAAAACTCTGGCATATTGAATTACTGAAAAAACCTGGTTGAAGACCCAGAGTACATCTGTGAACTATAGGAAGAAAATAAAAACAAATTCATTATTACAAGCTGTTTTGATTAAAATATTGATTTTCTTGACTGATTACTTTGTTAACCTAAAAAATAGGATAAGTCCCATTATTTTAAATATATATTGTACGTCTACACATCCATTTAAAAAAAAGGAACATACATATGCACCTTTATTGAGTCGCATTTAATCTATTACAGAAATTGATCAATAGTCAAGGAAGTATTTCATTTCTGTCTGTCTGTATAACACAATGGTTTATCATTTAACTAAGGAGGGGACATTTTCTTGACATATTAACAGTAATAGTTAAATTCTTCCCGCAAACTTCAAACATGTTTATGAAGGCAAATATTCCAACTGTTAACCATGTTGCCATAGCACAGCTTTTATGGTTCTGCTCTGGGACACTCCTTCATAGAAGACAAAACAAATGTCCAACATGCATATAAATAAGCGCATACACCTTTCTGACCTCACTCTTATCTCATGTAAATACTCGGTGACATTGCAACATATTTCAATACCTGTTGTTGATTCTCAGCCTGGCAACCACCAGGATTATTTCCAGAGGCTCTTTCAGTGTTGACACAAGCTGCTTTCACATCAGAACTGGAATTGTGCCATTCTTAATATTGTACAAGGTTGTACAAGGTCATTTTATAGATTGAGTTTCATTTTCTGGTGTCGATGGATTTTGGGTGGTTGGGTAGCAAGGCTACCAATGTGTAGTAGTATTTCTGGCTAAATTTTAGAGTCAAAAAGCCAATAGCTTTCAATACCAATGATGGGTTTTATCTTTACCATGTTCACAATCTTAGTTTGTGTTAGAATGCTCACTACTGTTAAAATTAATGTGCCAATAAGGCTGAGGTGGATTAGCCGTAAAACCGAAGTATGATGACTTTTTTTGGGGGGGGCTATGTTACATTAAGTTGAAAAGTGGAAAGGGGGACACTGCCTACTGAACATATGCATACCAAATCTTCTGGCACTCGATCCAATTCTTTTGAGACATTTCATAAAGAACCACAAATGTGAACCTCAAGGTAGCACCAAATGGTGAGAAGAAGTGAGATCATCTGTGTTGAGTCATTGTTGACTTATTTCAGTCTGGGTGGTCAACTATCTGGCTCACAGAACAATTCTGCCTATCCTTAGAGGCAAAGAGGAAAGGTGGAAAGGTTGAGAAAGGTGGAAAAAAAAACCCCCACACACTTATTTGCATTCTTTTTTGATTAATGTCACGAATGACTCATAAAAAAGCATCATAACTCCCTCCTCTTTTTTATTGCTGGTTTTTCTTATTCACTGCCTCTGTGTGTACACGGTCAAATATGCTGCCTCTACCCAGCTTTGAAGATAAGAACTTGATGCACACCATCATGCATCACACTCTCTCATCAACTCTGTCAACAGACCTGTGAGCTCTGGAAGGCACCAGGAGTCAGAGAAACAAACTCACTGTTTACTAGGGTTAAGTGAGTGTCTGTTATAGTGTATCACGCCAAGGCATTTCTTAGACATTCAGCTCAGGAAATAATATGGCGTGTACTGTTTTACAGTCTCAATCAGAGCTTCCTTCTGAACAGCCCAAAAATACTCCAGCTCCAGTTTTTATAGCCCGATTTGTCATTGTCAAGTAAACACTGAGTAAAGCTCCTATCAGTTTTGACTCATAATGATACAAGGCAAGCCCATATTGGAAAAGAATGGTGGCAATGTTAAAATCCTATTACATGGGAAATGAAATCACTAATTAACAGAATAAGGAAGGGATTGTCGTTGAATCACAGGTTTAAGGTGTGTACTAAAGTGCAGAGAAGAGTTACATGTTCACGTTTACAAAACATATGTAGATGTGACGGGAAAGAAAACTTTGCTTTTTCATTTAAGGAAGTGATTTATTTCCCCACACAGGTGATGAATGGAGACACGAACAAGCATACGAACAAAGTTGAAGGTCATTTAGCTGGACAGAGAAGGTTGACTGTAGCCATGAGGGCTTCCCTGGTTAGAATAGGGATGTGGTTCATAAATTTTATGTGGACCTTTGTCTATAGAGGTCTGTTTTTGTATTACTTAAATGGAACACTAGTACATAACTGTTATGTTTTATTATGTTTTATTTCATTATATATTGTTATAGTATTTTCTGTGAATGTTATGTTGCAGTGCTATGGCGATGCTGGGGTTACGTTCAGGTGGCTGTAATGGTAAAGCTCCTCGTATCAGAAGGAATATCATGGTGAAATAAGAGAAATCGTAAAAATTAAGTTCTCTTATAAAACCTTTTGACAGTGAACTTTTTGTATACAAATTAAAGGGACATTGTACGCTAACAGTTGGTGCTCTGGTGTACGTGATGGCAATGCACACAGGACTTTAGCGAGTGTTTCTTGCAGTTTGTTTGGGAGTAGTAGAACATTGGGGAAATAAAATACTTGGGTGTTGGAATAAAAAATACTGACACACCACAAGTAGATGATAAATACATTGATTCATTCCTTCCAGCGGTTTGCTTACATAACCAGAAGTCCATCTTTAAAGAAATCATGACAAGACTAATGGCAGTGGTGTACTGGGGGCTGATGTGGTTAATTTGGAGACATCGTAAACCATGCAATCTATTAAACTTCAATCTTACATAAGTAAGACTTGGTCTATTTCTTTTGATCCCTAAAGGAGCTTTGCATGTTTTAATTGAGTAGCACAAATATTCCTAATGCCAACTTCACATTGTTAGAAATGTAAGTAGTGATCAAGTGTAAGTCTGATTATAGATGATTTTGATTATTATCAATAAAGTGTGGGAGAGAGGTCAACAGTCACATACTGTAGTAAGGAGTTTACTATATCAGCACTCCATGTGTGGAACAGAGGCCTAAAGTAAAGAGGCTCCTCAAAGAGCATCACCACCACCGTGTGGTGGAAAGCAACACAGCTCCAACAACTTTTAGTGCACCTCTCGCGCTACAAACACCAACATGCTGGTTGAAAAAGTAGCACCCGCAAAGCGAAGGGATCAGAACTTCTAAACAACCTGATCATAGAGAGCTTCACTAATACACCGTCATGTGTGACACCACTCAGCACTTAATGATGACAAGAATAAAACTTGATAACAGTATTTTCTTTATTTTCTCCCTAATCAGTTTTAAATTCATTGGACAAGCACAACCTTGTGTCTCGTTTCACAAGAACCTGAAAGAACTTAAAAATGGAAGATATCATCACTACAAAAACATTTTGGCGGTGATAAAGACAGGGAAAGGAATATACTAAAATAAATTTTAGACATGGGTCAGAATTCATTAAAGATAGCTGTAGTGTTTTGGATATTTTTTTTCGTAAACAACAAGCTTCATGAAACCGTCCGGCAAATCAGACGTGGATGAGAGTCAAAATGTAGAAAGTGAATACTGGTCGGCATGACGCAATAACAGAAACCCTTAAGCAACAAATGTCTTACTGGGTCATTTAAATGTCATGAGCACGAATGTTGAAAAATAGACCAACAGAAACATGACATGGTTTTCAGACACAACAGCATCTCTGCTACACACATCCAACCTCCGCTCCGTCCTCCCTGCTTTACTGTGATATGAGGTATATATGAGGCAAATTCTTGTTGACACTCAAACTGTCCAACATGGCAACACATTATTTAAGATATTACAGCATTCAAATTCACTGTGCCATTTTAAAATGATTGCTTAAAACAACAGGCCATCGGGGTGTAAAGGGGTTTAAAGTCTCATTCAGCAGAGTGATATCAAATCCAGCACTCAAGGCCAGCTGTAGCTGTGGAAGACAGCGCAATTATTGTTGTCTTTACAAAAAAAAAAAAAAACACATGTACATTAAAAAAAATCAGCAAGAAATTACATTTAACATTTAATGACATTTAGTATTTTGCACCCGTACGGCCAATTTCTGACGGGACAAATGTTATGCTCGGTACTGCCAGCACATGAGAAAAAAAAATGCATGTACATTTTTTTGGTCAGCCATCTTTTTTTTTTTCCGCTCCCACTGCATAATGGCTGCGTAAGTTACAGCTGAAGAAATACTTAATCACTAACACATTTGTCATCAAATTCAAGTAGAAAGCAAAGCTGCTAAATTGGGTTACAAGTCGAACTAAAACTAAGGGTTTGAATTACATTTACAATATCCCGATTGAAGAAAACTTAAAAAGCCCCCCTCCCAACCACCCCGTTAACCCTTCCTAAAGATGAGAGAGAAAATGTTCAAATCCCACTTTCACATATCAAACCCCCCTCCCCTCCCTTTCCCGTATAAAACCCAAACAAAGGGTATCCCCGAACATACACCCAGAATATTTCTGCCCACAAAGCCCGTCTGCATATGCCCAAATGACTCAGTCCACCGCTGATGTATTGAGCTCTGTTGATCTGACAGGGTACTTTACTCTATGTAAGAAAACGGCTCAAAGTGCTAATTGGATTCTTTTAAAGAAATAAGAGGAACTGAGGAAGAGGAGGAGGGCTGGAGAAGGGGAAGGCCATTCTACCGCTGTCCAACAGCTACCTCTATTGGCCGAAGAAAAGCCCTAACATCTCTTTTGCTCTCCAAAAATAAACCAAGGACAACATGTAGCCCCTGAACCAGCCCTCGTTCTTCCTCTCCTTCAACTGATTTTATCTGTTTCTTTACATTAATACATATTGTTATAAATATATATATAGATATATATATGGCCCTTATTGAAGAAAACATGAGTTTCACATTGACGCGCAAGTACCATAATCTCTATACAGCCGAGTAGAAAGTGTTTTCAGTGCTCAGGTGAGCTGGCAGCAGTCTGTTTATGTCACACTCATTCAACAAGTAACAAAACATAAGAAAATTGCTCTTTGAAGTCGCAAAACTTCTGAAAAGAGAGCTCACGGCACCTCGTAGGCTTTCCACTTTTTCCTGAGTAATACTTTCAACCTTTGTAACAGACAAGCTTTTTTTTTTTTTCTTTCTTTCTTTTTTTTGCTATTTCGATTCTGGGCTATTCCCTGCCATCACGGTTTAAATTATTATTATTTTCACGTGTGTAAAAGATGATTGCTCAAACATTTCAGCTCCTTGGAAAAGAAATGTGTCCGGTGCTACTCTACGCTTAAGTAAAAAGTACTTTCAGTTCATGATTAATGACCTAGTGTCCTTAAAAATGACAGGAATAAAATAGTACATACATATTAATTTAAAAAAATAACAGGTACTTCTTTAAAAAAAAAAAAAAAAAAAAATTGCCTTCGCAGGCTCGATGTGTGGAGAGGAGTGGGCACAATAACAGCTTCAGAAAACGTAACAGAAAGACGTCACTTAAAAAATAATAATAACAATAATTATAATAGTAATAAAATAGGAGCGCAAAAAAAAAAAAAATCAAAACAAGAACATCAGCTATGAGAACAGAGTGTTCCCCCCTCAGGCTCTCATCTGTAGCTTTGGCTTGTTGCAGTTTTGGAGCTGGTACTTACTGGCTCACTGACATCAGATAACAAACTAGTATACCCTGAGAATTCAGACACAGGCGTCCGTATCCTGTGATCCACCTCCCCGCCAGAGTCAGTGCCGTAAGACAAGCCGCCTCGGCCAAAGGCCTGGGCAAAGTTTTCTATCTGGTAGGAAGGCTTGGAGGAGTCCAGAGAGGCGAGATCCTGCGAGGGGGCCAAATGGTAGACCACTGTGCCGTTCTTGAGGGGCGGGTGGTCTTTCTGGCTGCTCAGGTCTGACGGACTGATCTGAAAGGAGGAAGGGGGCGTCGAGGAGTGGTGCTTATCCATCTGCTCGCTGAGCTCCTGAGACGGGGTGAGCTGCTGGTGCGTGGAGGCCTCCAGGCTGCTCAGGTGGAAGCCGTGCTGCGGCGAGGAGCTCGTGAGCATCGCAAAGTGAGACTTTGGCACGGGGGAGGGCAGCGAAGGCGAGCCGGCTGACTGGCCGAACCCGCACTCCAGCGGGGACGTAGTGTAGATGTTTTTGTCGGCGTAGATGGGATTGCCCGAGTGGGAACTGGAGAAGGGTCCTGAGGCTGGGGTCCCGGGGCCCAGAGGGAAGCTGGCACTGTGGCTGGTGCGCTCCAAAGCTTGCAGCAAGAAGCGAGAGTATTCGTTCATCATGACGTTCTTGTCTCCGGAAGGGCTGGAGTGGTCGGCGTTGTGGCCGATGTCAGGGCCTTCGGTTGGGACGGGGTGTAGCTCCACGTGATGGTCGCCGATGTCAAAGTGAACGTCGTGGTGGGAGCCGTCGGCTTTTTGGGTGTAGTGTTCGAGGAGGCTCTGGAGCACCTCGTCTGGGATCCCTGATTTATCCAGACTAAGAGGGGGGTCACTATCCATCCCTCCCTGAATGACCGACTGTTGGGAAGACAAGTGTCCCATACCGACTTCGTACTCGCTGCTGGTTCCTCCGACTCCCACTTGCCCGGATGAGTTTGCATTGTTGGCTGCGTGAAGGTAGCGTCTTTTCTTGAGGAACTGCATGGCGTCGTCATGGTTGCTGCTGGTTTGTCCCGCTTTCGACCCGTTACTCTGCATTAGACCGAGACCGTCCATGCCCACAGTCTGCTCCAGCGAGCCTGCTTTGGCCTGTCCCAACCCGGCTTTGTCCAAACCTTTACGATTTGCCTTCTTGAACGCCATCTTTGGGGATCTGCTGTGGTGGCCCTGCTGCATGACGGCTCCTGGCTCGGTAGAGGAAGACACCGTTTGGTTCTCCAGAGAGAATTCGTGGATGCTGTAGCCTCCCGACAAAACCCCTTGAACGTGCTGTACCCTCAGCCCTCCTCCGTCCAGCTGCTGCTGCTGCTGCTTCTTCTTCTTGCGCTCCACTCCCTCTCCAGAGTTTTTGGACTTTCCCCGCTTCCTCCCAGTATTCGCGGCGTTTCCCTGAGTGATTCCATAGCTGCCCTGTCCCATGTCCACACAACCCATGTCCATCATCGTGGGATCCAGCCCCTGCTTTATTGCTTCTCCACAGGTTCTCTTGTGCTTCAGCAGTCGGTCTGTCCTTGAGAAATACTGGAGGGGAACAAAGACACGAAACGTTGTACGTAAAGCAAATAATAAAAGACTTCTACCCAGATAGCATCACTGCAGCTCACTGACCTGTTGGCAGGTCTCACATCTGTACGGCTTCTCTCCGCTGTGCGTCCTCTTGTGCCTCTCCATGTGATACTTCTGAATGAAGCGCATGTTGCACTGGTCGCAGCTGAAAGGCTTCTCTCCTGATGTGCACAAACAAAGCAGCGTTTAGGTGAAGTTGTCACTTCAAAGCGGGCGGTTGGCTGAACGTTAACCGGTCGCGACGCATCACTCACCGCTGTGGATTTTCTCGTGTCGCTGGAGAAGATACTTCTGAATGAAACTCATGTTGCACTGACTGCATCTGAACGGCCTCTCACCTGAAATCAAACCGTAGACGTGGATTGGTTTTTATCCTTATGAGATAACTTGACTTTTGTGGGGGGGAAGCTTCCCCTCATGAGAAGTTTGATGGCTTGATTCACCACTTTGAAAAATACATGAATTGAACCATTGTGACTGACTTTGCACACCCTGTCATCCTCATTATTGTCATTAGGACATTAAGACAGAGTAAAAGAAAACCTTTGAATGATTCATCAGGGACGTGATCGGCTGTGGGCGTCTGTGACATCATCAAGACGCTGAATGAAACCGGAACCTTGTTTTTATAACACTCCTTTTGCACGCAGCGGCTAACGTGGCTCAATGCTGTCCATTTAAAACTGGTTGAATTCAAGCTCAACACAAACATCAGCTCGGACTCTTGTGATTGGAAAGTATCATCACATGTGTAGAACTCCTTCAATTCTCCTTCTTTCACTGAACAGCTAATTACCCGTCTAGTGTGTTCATGATTTAGGTGGCTTATCTCTCAATGATGGAAAATCCACAATTCCAGATAAAATTGGGAAGAATCACATCCCTGACTTTATTTACATCAAGGCTTAGCGTTCACTTTAATTTAATAGCCTAGCACTTACCCACTGTGAGGGAAGAGATTCAAAAAAACTAAAATAAAAGGACGAGTTGAAGAAGGAAAACTCTTCTATTTGAATGAACTGAATTTCAAAAAAACAATCTCTGTATTTGCGACAAAAAAAGATGAAAATGAGCTAAAGCAGAAACTGTTTGTGCAACACATCAGTTTCATGCTCCTGCACAAGCAGCATGTTAAATGACACCGACCCTATCAAAGACAAGAGTCTTTATTGTCCTACGAGGTGAGTCTGTGAAGGAGTCAACTCTGGGTTTCTTTTTCGTTATTCTGATACAGCAACAGTTCCGTCCTTACAAATGCAGAACGTCCAGTTTTAAGAAAAACACAGTTCCATGGTCACCTCCTGTATCGACCTGCACTTCTCTCATGCTTAACCAATTTTTCAATTCCTTTCTTTCATCCCCTGTGATGTGAATTATTTCATTCTCCACACAGAGCTTCAAAGTATCAAATTATCTGAAGATATCAAACTGACTTTTTGACCATACTTTTTATGTACGCGGGTGGATTATTGATAGTCATCGTCATTTTCTTTTTTAGTGCTGATTGTGTTAGATCAGAAAACCTTGAGGGGGAAATATGAAGTGCACGCCGCTGTACCTGTGTGGATGAGGACGTGTCTGCGAAGGTGATATGAGCTCCTGAAAGATGCGGCGCAATGCTCACAGATGTGAGGCTTGGTTCCCGGGGACAGGCTGCCTCCGTCTGCATCCAGCAGCATCGACTGCTGTCAAACAATAGCGGAGTTGGATTTTTATGAACATAAAAAAACAAAAACATACATGTCTTTATACAGATGTTAAAATTAATGCCTGATTACAAGACCATTACTTACCACTGTAGCTAAATTCACATTGGTTTATTTTAAAAGCTTGTATTCATTAAGTGCTTCTTGTGTTTATATATATATATATATATATATATATATATATATATATAACTTCATAATATTCAAAAATACATAAATATATGACAAACCTTTGCCTCGCTTCTTTTCTTTCTTGGTTTACCCTCCTGCCCGTCACCATTTGACCTTCGACCTTTTCTCCCAGTGGGTTCCTTTCCTAACTGACTCGGCAGCTGTTAGGATGACAAAAGGAGACGGAGCGGGCCGTGAGAGCGAGCCACGAGCAAAGGACAAGGAAATCACTTGACTGAAGGTAAGAGGTCCTACGTCTAAAAACTACACAGGAGCGCGTCCATGTATGCTGCTCAAGCACACCAAAGTAAACACACGGGGATCGAGTAGGAGAGCTAACGATGGCCTACTTTGCATATGCAGCCTGTCACTCTCTGGGAGAGCATTTCATTGTTTCTTTCTCCCAAAGAAAAACACAAACGGAACCCCTCCATACGCACATCGAGCGCATCACTGACAATGGGGAAGTATTCTCTAAACTTCATGTTGAACAACCTCTCCAGGCTAAGACTTGAGGAAAGAAGATAGCGTAGCCTAGTTTCTACTGCTCTTCATGCTAAACCTTAGCACCAGATGGAGTCTGAGAAACGGGTTTGAACCTGCTGTCCCCCCCGCCCGCCCCCCCCCCCCAAAAAAAACCTGCCAAATGTTGATGGTTTCAAAGGAGAAAGTTAATATGAAATAAGTAGTAGAATGCACAAGCTTTGACTTGATTGGATTATAAAAAATAACAGTACAGTCGCTTAAAAAGATGCATCATCAGAAAAAGAGAGAAAAATGAAGAATTTTTTTTTTTTTTTTAAATAGAATGTTTTTGAAGGCTTACATGATATAATAAAATAAAATTGGCTTTGAGTAGACAATGCAAAACAATGTGGCACAGTGCAGACAATAATTCATTCTGCAGCCCTGATGACCTTGGGTGCCTGGCTATTGTTAGAAGAGTGTGGTTGTGTGTATTTCTATTTGAATGAGCACAAAAGATGTCTGAAATGAAAAAAAAAAAGACAGCTGTGTCCTTGTGACGTTTTCATTCACACTGAGGCAGGATGACATCACTGTTCGGCCCAAAGAGAATAACAGAGGGAAGGATGGAGGGGGAGGGAAGGCGGAGGGGGGAATGAGGAGGGGGGCTTTTTTTATATTTTGCATCCCAAGCCGTCAGTGGATTTATGTCACCATAAATACGCACGCTCCTCCCTTGCACCCTTCCTCTCCGAGGCTCCTCCCTCTCCTCTCTCTTTTGAATAATAAGCTGAACAACACAGGAGGGCTGCTGCTTTTACCAACAACAACAAAAAAAAGCTCATACAAGATGAAATAATTTTAATTCATTAAAACCTACTTTGAAAATATTTTTCTGATTTTATTATTTGTGTTACCAAATGCATAAAGTGTAGCTGATTACAAAACACAGGACGAGGGAATGACTTTAAAACACCTTAAACTCCTCCTAACGTGATGTTAGAAATCCATAAACTCGGATAGAAACAACTTCTTCCACTCTTAGCAGTGCAGCGTTGCATTTATAGATATGTCGACTGAGCAGTTATCTGTGCCTCATATAAATGAGCTAAATCAGGACGTGCTGCGGGCCGGAGAGAGAGCGAGAGAGTACATGAGGCAGCAGAATGCTGACTCTCAGAAGAACTTTACAGAGGATATCTGCTCATATTTTATCGCAGTTAAAATATATTGATTTAGCCATCTACGTGTCTGCTGTAGGATCTGCTCGAGGGTTTAAAATACAAACTTTAAAAGTCGAGACTTCTTTGACTTGTTCAGAATTTATCACTGCTAACCTTCGTGTTGTAAATCAAGCCTGACAGGTCAGAAAAATCATCCAAAAAACATTTAAATTAATCACATTAGCCCAGAATTAGATGCTGGAGCATGATCTGATATATGACTGTTAATAAAATATGTTGATGTGTTTAAACAACAGAGGCAGACACCCCTGAAAAAGACAACTTCAGCCAAATCAACAACAGTATCTTAGTATCTATAAATACTTTATACGGATTCCATTTTATTACCAAGCAACTGATTATTCTCTACAATTACCAAATACTGGATTGGCCAATAAAATGGTGGTCCATGGTTTGTTTTGCTGCAACAATAAATCCTCACATTGGTTAAACTGCAACCAGCACATCTAGTGTCTCTGAACAGCAATGACACAACACATTAACCGTACACTGATGGTGGCCATTGATCTCTGAAAATAAAGGAACAAAAAGTCGCTTCAACTCAAAACTTTCCAAACAACTTGTTATGAAAACAGTGCATTCAGTGTTTTCAGGATGTAATTTCCCATCAGTTGAACTTACGTTGCCCATGTTGAGGTCATGCACCAGAAGGCTCTGGTTGTTACTGACTGTCACCTCCAGCAGTTCCGTGCTCTTCCCGAGGCCTCCGGGGTAAACAGGCAGGCGGTAATCATGCTCTGACAGCTTCTCTTGCTTGATGCCCAGGGTGTGAACATAGTCTCCCACCCCGACACACCCCATGCGGCCACCTTGGGTGCCCGTGCTGCAGTCGGGGGAGTCGCGCTCCTTCTTCAGGATCATTTCATGAGGTGGAAGGTCCTGCATGACGGAGTTGGCAGCCAGCCGGGTGAAGCTGGTCACCGGGGGGAGATGGCTGAACATAATCATGCCCGGGCCGAAGTTGGAGTCCATGCTCCCGTTGGAGTGCAGGAATTCATTGCCGAGTTTGTCCTGAATGATGCTCATGGTGGATGCCAGCAGGCTTGAAGACTACAGGGTGGCAATCAGTGACATTCTGTGAGCAGAGATGGAATCAGTGTCATTTGAAACGTTTGTAAATCAACGTAGCATGCAATTACACTGATCAGTTCACACTGATAAGTAATGGAGACATCAACACAAGCAAATAGTAAACAATTATGTAGCCATCTCAGTCTTTAGAATCAGTGTCACGGCCTCTGATCTCACAACTGGGTGCTTAGTCGGATTAAAACCGACGATTTGTGGGTCAACAAAGGGTCTGAAGTCTTTAACAATGACGGGTGGAAACGAGCAAAACCCTAAAACAATGTACAAAATACCCTCTGCTTGATTACAATAAGCACGTTTAGTATTTCACAGGGCGAAAAAGGTCACCGTGGCTGCGACACCAGACACAACATGAGACGAGGAATGAGAGGATTGAAGTTGTGTGTTAATCTGTTTGATGGGCCTGTCTGACCCAGTCATCCTATTTGCATGAGCTTATCTGCCAATGAGAGTGCACACAGAGTGCATAAAGAGGACTGTTGGTGTAATTATGTGGCTTCTGCATAAACAGATCATGTGCATGTTTTGTAACAGTGCTAATATTTATTGTAGATGTTTCATAGACATATAGTGATCGTGTAATGTATTTCTCACACTGGAATGGGGGAATCAGAAATGACTAAATACACTATGCAAAGGAAATCAAATGTTTAAGGGTAAAATCAGATTTTTCATTTAAATACATTAAAGACACGACAATGCTACACTGCAATGTTTGACCAAGGAATGAGCGACCCATCCAGCTAATGAAAGCAGCCAAAATGCCTTCAGCTCAGACGATGCGTTGGCAACAATAACGTACTCTGATCACACAAAGCAAACTTTCAAATAAATCAAACGAGACTTGGTGCCTCTCCAGTCTAAACTTCTGCTCGCTCGGATGTGTTCAAGAAGACCAACAATGCTCAGAGTTGACCCCGTGGCGTGCGAAGATATCCACGAAAACTAACCAGCTTGTTAGCCATGCAATTAGCCACCAAGCTAACCATTTGGCTAACCACTCTTGCGGGGCCCTTCTTCTTTGTGATGCAGGATCAGGCAATAATTAATATGGCCAGGCAATAACAGCACAAGATACGCCGCTGATGAACAACAGACGGCGCACATTTCCAAACGAAAACCAAACAGAATGTGTGGGGAACGTACGTTTCTTTACAAACATATACATAAAGTTAATATTTCACTTAAAATAGTTCATATATAAGAGCGATGATTTAGAGGTGGATAACGTTGCTTAGAAGCGTAACACTAGACAAGACGCACACAAATCTTCGAGCTTGACAAATGATCAAGGACGAAAGCTGATAAATAAAAGACAAAAAAACATGACCATCTTACGTCGTGTGTTCTTATTCCTGTCTGTGTATATTCGAGTTGTTTGAGTCGTTTCCTGGCCGGTGAAGCTACTGTAAGTGATGGAGCGACAACACAAGCATGACCCCCATAACAAAACGGCCCACACAACTCCAGCGAACAATGATGCTCGTCCGGCTAGCTGAGACAGCTAGCTAACTTAGCTAGCTAACTAGCGGTAAAGTAACGTTAGAGCGCTGCGCTTTGTTTGTCTGTCTGGACGAAAAGCTGAGCGACTGTTCACACCGGCACTGACTAAAATAAATAAATAAATTCCCCCTTACCGGAGCAGGACCATGACCTGCTGTTTTGGCCCGTGAAGTTCACCCTCAGCCGTCCGTTTCAACATCTAAAGCCAAAACATTGTTCTCCCGCAGCTGCTGTGTTCTTCCATCTTGCCTCGGCGCGGAGGATTCTGGGTCCCGCAGTCCAGCAAAGAGACTCCTCAACCAAACTTGCGGGGTTTTTAAAAAAAAAATTTTTTTTCAAAAGGGTGTCTTTGTTTTTACTTATAAATAATAATAAATTCACATTATGCCTTTTATTTTTATCTAATTAAAAAAATAAAGCCCCGCTCACAAAAATATATTCATAGGCCGTTATGAAAATGTCACTTTATAGCCTGTTGTTTTAATTTCATGGTTATTAAATTGGTGTGTAATGTAAGACAAAAATGAAAAAAAAAGAAACGCAAATATTAGTATACCTTACGTTCTTTGTTGGAACTACAAAGACTCTGTAAGAGTATTGGAATGAAAACTACATAAATAATTAGTAGGCTATGCAAATAAAGTAATAAACCCCAATCTAAATAATGCGACACACATTCAAATTTATTAAAATATTGCCTGCAAAATGTTATTAGGCAGGCAATATTTTAAGTATGTGACGGTAAATTAGCAAAATTGTATGTTAACATAGTCTGTCTTTACTTCATATTAGTGGTGTTGTGTTGTATGTTGTACATAATATCATAATATGATATAATAATAGGGAATAGGCCAGGTTTTGGTTTAAGTTTGTTCTTATTATTTTTAAAGCTCAAATTGTTCTGTCATTGCAGTTGTTTCGACTCTTTTACATGTACTTTCATCCCAGTCATAAATAAAAAGAGAGAGAGGGAAATCCCACCTTGAATGGCAGTAGTTGACTAAAAATGTCTTGAGTAAAGATGGCTGTGGTCGAGTGCTCCGACCACAAGAGCAACATTCTCAGAGCAGCCATTCAGATGTACTGACAGATGTGTTTAGCAGTGCAGCTCTCAGATCTCATGGATGAATGACTGTGTATACATCTAAAGGCACATCAGAGTCAGAACCCGCACCCCATCTCCTAATTTTCTCGGCTAATGAACCAATTAATTCAGAGAGTCAAGATTAATGGAAATGCAGACAGTAGAGTGATGCAGAAAAAGGTCAACGGGTGCATTTTTGATGTCCCTGCTCCTTTCATATATCCCAGATGACAGCTCACACAGTGGACAGTACTATCTTTGAAAGCGCTCTCATCAGGGATTGCTTAAATATGTATGATGGTGTGATGATGGTTGCCTGATGAACTGAGGAGAAAACCAGCGATTAAAATGTGAGAGCGGGGATTAAGGTTATTAAAGTTCATGTACTCACAATTTGAACATAGACAGACATTAATTAAGTTATGTTTAGATTGCACCTTTATAAGAGCATTGTATTAATTAAGTAAAAATGGGATGGGAGATGTTGTGGACTTTTTCAGGTTTCAGGGTCTATGTGGGCAACATGATTACTCTTCCCTTTTCTTTTTTTTTTCTTTTTTTTTGGGGGGGGGGGACTTTAGATGTCTTACCAGCATCATGGTGGTTTTTAAAAAGGTTCATTCGGTCATTTTAACCTAACAAAACTTTGTGGATTACCTTACAGTTTTTAATGCAAAATCAGAATTATGTCATCTGGGTTGGGGTTTTTGAGCCGTACTAATAACAGACTCACCAAACTGAACTGCCGTGTTCTTCCACAACAAGTTCCCTACTGACATTATTTTGCATGGGCACCATCACCGCATCATTTGCTAAGTACTGCCTAAGATGAGCAGATATTAAATACATAATCATCATTATCAGTCACCTCATAACAACAGTTAGAGAGTAAAGCATATTTCTGTTCAGTTATTTAGCTCAGACCTGACATTAAATCCCATCACAAAGAGAGGACATCCAGCAAGTATTATTTCAATGTCGCCTGTATGAAAGTTATCTGTGAATTTAGGCCGAGGTTAGGAAATGTCACTGTATGTCTCAACTTTCGTCCAGCCCGTTCTATTAGTCCATTTGGGATGTAAAGGTCAGAGACATAATGACTCCTGCACTTTAAGTTATATGCCTCTGACTCCTCTTAGAGTAATCAGCCCTGAAGGGGACGTGCAAAAACGTCTGCACTAGCACACAACCCACAGCTAACAAAGAAGAAAACATGAAAAAACAGGCCAATGCTTCCACGTCTGGAATCTGTGGCAGTTTGTGCCTCATACGACACTGAGGGTTATCAATCCTAACTCCTCATCAATAATTCAGCTGGTGCAGCACGTCTTTGTTCTCTCCCCCTCCTCCCCTGAATCTCAACCTTGTCTGTATGTGATTTTTTAGTTACTTTCTTCATCTAGTGAAGGAATCCAAGGAAACTCTAAACAGCTGAGACCCAAGATTAAACGATTTCCTGTGTTGTGCTGATTTGGATTCCTCTCTGTGGGAAAGCCTGGTGCCTACACACAACAGATGGCAGTCCTGGCCGTCTACACTTTAATCCTCAATTGTTAGGAGGATCATAGTCGCATACAAGAACCCTCCACTGACAAAGGAGACCCTTGGAAGTTAATAAAAACCTGTTCTGGGGTTAGGCTTTGCATTGGTGGCAATATAAAATCTGGAGGTTTCTTCTTTGTGCATTGATAGATATTTTATAATACAAACCAGAAATCAAATGTATACCTCAACCAACTGATTGATTGTGACTTACTATTACAATACATCATTTTATTTAATTCAGTTTTATAATTCACTAATCCTTGATACAGGAACAATGGATGTAATTTAGAGAAGTCAGATTGATGACTCAGGAGATGACCTGGCTGGCACCTCTCACGCTACCAATTTCCATATTTTGGTCCAAACCGGGACTTGAACCAGAGTCCCTCCTGTTCCAAAGTCGAGTCCTAACAGACTGAGTTACTGGCACACAAACAGAGTCCCTAAAAATAAACACCTTTGTGGTCGCAATTACAGCTCAAAAAGTGTGTCTGCACATACTGTATGCCGTGACCTACTAACCACTATGAGCATGATATGACAACAATACGCTCATTGTTCAACTGTACGAAAATGATGTGAGACACAATGAACAAAAATTTGAGAGAATGTAACTTTAACTGACAAATGTCTTTCTGCTTGTCTTCATGTTTTAAACAAGACCTTTGTTTGTAACGTTTCTTAATGGTTTCTATGTCGCTATCGTAGCTTAGCATATATTTTTTGATACAGTCCAAAATTGTAGCCATGCAACAACAATAGGGGTGCATCTACTGTATGATAAACAGTAGCTGAACCTGCCAAAGAAATAGTTTACCAAATCACCTTTGTGCAGATTTAACAAAGGAGCATGATAAGAGCAGTAGCAAGGCTCGCTGTTTTCCTCCGTTTCCAGTCTTTATCCTAAACAAGACAACCAGCTGTTTGCTCAAGCTATTGCTGCCCTCAAATGTAACCTTTAAGGGTTAAGAGACAAGAAGCTTTATCCACAATATGCTTGGCTTTTAATACGAGGGAGCAATAACGGCAAGCAGCAGCAATTTGAAAGCTGAATTTGCTTCTCTTCTTCTTGTCTGTCAAAAAACATTTAGCAGCAATATCATTATTTAGCTGGCACACCGGTCAAGTGAACCCAAAAATGCAAAGCATAATGACTGAGGAAAAGGCTGAATATTATAAGAAGACCAACATTTTCCACAGAAAAAAAATCAGTGGCCTTAGAAATGTTTTAGTAAGGAGGTTGGATTCCATAAAGTGATGGAAGACTTTTCTCAGGATTAATAGGACCCTATTTGAAGGCACATTTCCTGTATTATTGTTCATGTGAATTATTAGTTACAATATTTCTTTAATCCCCAACAGCAACAAAAAAAGGAGAAGTATATCTTACTTAAATTTAGTTCTTTCAAAGTAAGCACTCTGCAACCACATCTCAGATTTAATTCCTAACATCAACTAAACCTTGACAGTTTTATTTGTTTGATAAAATGATAAGGAAATGTTTTGGCTCTATGTTGATGGAAAGATTTGATATCGCTATCAGGTCCGATATTGATGTACATAGGTTATCGGACTGCTGGTGCCGATTCATGTCACAGATCAAGAAGGATTCATGGACACTTTCATCTCTAATTAAAACCTGTGAATGTATTGATATCATGCAGAAATATCTCGTCTTGCAATACCATGTGTACCAAAGCCATTTATGAGTTATTCAGCGTTTTTGTGACCTACTTAGTTAACCATAGTTTTGTTCAAATGTATTCCAACGAGATAGATCTCAGATTGTCCCAGGGCCCAAAATGACCACCAAGCAGAAAACAACAGTGGAAGTTGCATCATGAAGCTTTAGTTCAATTTACATCAACAACTCCTACACAGTGTTTTATCATTTCTCATGAATAAACCTCTTTAATAAGTATGATTAATAAGATATTGATGTTAAAGGCCGACCATTTATTTATCTGTAAGACACAGGTTACTTTATGGTGACTGTTTTACCACCTGAAGCTTGGATAGTGAAATAACAGCTCACATGATGATACACTTAACAGTATCTTACTGCATCTCAGAGATATGCCTTGAGGTCTTCTGGCAATTGCTCCACATTCTCTCATCCTCTGCGTGTAAAGATACTGTCTCTCTAGGGACAACTCTTCCCTTCCTTTTATGACCTGAAGATCCTGCAAAAGGAGTTTTTTTATTCAACTCAATGTGAGCTTTAAAACTACTTTACGACTGCTTATAAGTTCATGTTTCAAAAAACCATCCTGACGTCATTAAAATTCACAAGTTCTCTCAACCTTTTTTTTGTTTGTTTTTTATTCACACAGCATCAAAGTCTTTTAAGGATGCAACATGTGTTATGTTGTTTGTACCACCATATATTGTTCACACTGTTACATCAACAAAAATAAAAAGCTCTTGAATAATACACTGGAAACCTGATTATACAACAGTTAACTTTTTGCTTTATCACATTTCATCTGTTGCCTCCCCAAAATAGTAACAACAAAGATTGCGTGTCAAAAACACCACTGACTTCCAATAGGATCTAAAAAGAGTTACATTATTAATGAGGAACTAAATACATCAGAATACTATATTATATTAATTATCAATACGTGATGTAATGAGCAGATTTTTGTTTTTGTTGTTTTTAAGGGTCAACTTCTTTTATATAAAAATCCTCTTACCAATACATACTACATTTGTGCTAAACCAAGATGAGGGCCATTCAACCATCTGTTTACTACCTTAAAAACTGTAATAATGCATTCAGACGTAATAGAAATAGTAGTAGTACTTACATGCATACGTGTTCTGCCTGATTAAAAGCAAGGGCATCGAAGATTCAAGGGCAAAGATTCCCTGTTAAGGACTGTCCTCAGGGGGCACAGTAGTCCAGGAAATCATCCGGTGGAGTCGCCATCCAACATCTGAATCAATATACAGGCTCTGCAGGAAAGAGGAGATGCTAAATTGAATGTCTGAGTTAAATTGGGGAAAGCCTTTTTATAGAACAGAATGTTTAAATGTGACTGAAGGGAAGAAGCCCTGAAAATTAGAGGATTAAAGGACAAATGTTAAAATCGAGAATATTTTTTATGTGTTATGAGTTGGATTAAATACGATTTAGAAATGTGAAACATGTTGCAAGACAATTTAGGACTATAGCCTTATCTTATATTACATTCAAGTTGTTATCCTCCATCCTGTCCATGTCAGTATCACATCAATTCTGCATGTATGGTTCTCTTCCAATAGATGGCGCAATTTAACTTGAAAGCGCACCGATGAGCCAACCTCTTGCAGTCTGTAGGACTCTCCAGAGATAATCATACAGAGGATCAGCAACAATGTAAAGACAACAAAGCAATTAGAATTGCTTAATATATTAATCCTGTTATTAATTTATATTCAATTAAGTCTCCAACTGATTTAATCAACTAAATTACGCACAAGAGTCAAATTGTCCATCCCTCTCATCCTTTCTCTTTGCACTGAAATGTGGTCTTGTGTAACTCCCCCTTCCTTTCTCCCTGCCCACTTCCCTCTCTCCCTCTCTACATAAACGCACACACATACACACAAACATAGTCTCTCTTCATACAGAAGCTGTGAATGGTAGTCAGCTCCTCGTATTTCGCTCCACTGGTGAACACCACGCCAGTCAGAGTGGAGACAGAGCAGAGCGCACAGCTACAGACAGCGAGATGCCACTGTCATGAGAAATAAGTGGAACTGTAGTGGATATTTTTTACACAAACATATGAGATCACTGCTCTAAAGGCACCGATACACACTTGATTTGTGTTTTCTATTCAGAGGATTTACCGCGCGCTGAAGTGACCATGGTGCATTTTACGCACTGCAGGTAACCGTTGTTTTGGAGGCTGAAACAATCAAAACATGGATTAAACAGTAATAAATTTACCCTAATAAAGGAGAGGTCAAATGGCGGCACTTCGCAGGAAATTTGGAGAAGACTATCAGGTAGTTAACACAAATCAAGCTACCACTTTTTCTGCTCCGGTGAAGAAGAAACGCCAGCGCTTCGTGGATAAGAACGGTCGCTGCAATGTGCAGCACGGAAACCTAGGAGGAGAGACCAGCAGGTACCTCTCTGACCTCTTCACAACTTTGGTAGACCTAAAGTGGCGATGGAACCTGCTCATCTTCATCCTGACTTACACAATCGCGTGGCTGGTCATGGCTTCAATGTGGTGGATCATCGCGTACATCCGAGGAGATCTAAATCATGGCCACGACGCGTCCTATACCCCCTGCGTGGCAAATGTTTACAACTTTCCTTCAGCTTTCCTGTTCTTCATCGAGACTGAGGCCACGATCGGTTACGGCTACCGTTACATTACAGAGAAATGTCCAGAGGGGATCATCCTCTTCTTGTTTCAGTCTCTGCTGGGCTCCATAGTGGACGCTTTTCTCATCGGCTGCATGTTTATTAAAATGTCCCAACCAAAGAAGCGCGCAGAGACGCTTATGTTTAGTCAGACCGCAGTGATTTCCCAGAGAGATGGGAAACTGTGCCTCATGTTCCGCGTGGGGAACCTGCGGAACAGCCACATGGTGTCTGCTCAGATCAGGTGCAAACTCATAAAGGTAAGATCTAACCTTCTGGAACTGGAACTGAAAAAATAAAGTAAAATAAATGGCAACTTCTTTTTATGAATAAATATATTTAACACACATTAAGTTAGCATTCAGAAAGATTGACTTAAAAATGAATCAATTGTTCAACTTTTAGTCATAGATTGCTAAATCATAACGTGCTGTACATCAACTAAATCAACTAAGAAACATTAACACAATAAAACAAATCAAGTCATGTAGTCTGCCTTATGTCCAGAGGAAGACTGTTGCAAAGTGTTGGTGCGTGGAAAGAAAAGGCTCTCAGTGTTGGTTTACCACGAACCAAGCCCATGGAAACAGTGGCCAGGAAACCTTTTTTTCAAAAGGCAGAAACCAAGAGCAGAACCAGACAGATTTATAGACGGCCAAGTCTTACTGTCCTAGCCCACCAGACTCAGTAGTGGGATAAGAAAGTGGGACTTTTAAGACTCATCCTCCTGTGTTTGATGGCATCATTTTCTCTTCAACACTTCAGACAGTGTATTGTGTTGATAGTGAGAGGTCAGTACAAAAAACTCTTTAATGTCTGAACCTTTGACGGAAAACAGATGTTTTTATTTTTATCTGAGCCTTTAAAGCTGATAAAAAAAAGAGTTCATGGTGTATATCAACACTTTTAGTTCACCATTTTCCCCTCAAAAAGCTTAATTAAAGCAGTTTGAACTTCACAATAGACACCTTGTTAAACAAAACCAGCTTAAGGTAGCATTACCATAATCCTGCAGCTGCAGGATGAGGAGCAGCCGCAGGTGCCTCTCAAAAACACTGAGATAAGAGAACAAAGGCGGCAGTGTGGATGGTCAACAGTGTGTCTGGCATCAATTCCGTTTTCAGCTGGAGACACCTGGACAGAGAGATGTTTGTATCAGTGAATGGTTTTGACAAAGACAAGAGGCCCCGAATAAGAGAATCAGAGAGTCAGACACACAACCTCTGATCACAGTGAAACAGACATAAAAACTACTGATTGTTTTAATAAAAAAAAAGGGTTCTTTCTTCTTTTTCTTCTATACATATTTTAATATGACAATATTAGGCAACAGCTTTTAGTAAACAGGTGATATTTTCACTGTTTAGGCAATTATGTTGTGGGTTTGAATCCCCTTGACCTCTAATAAGGAACTCAGCCCATATTTGAGAGAATACGGCTAATGAAGCTCACACTCTGAAAACTACCAATAGCCAAGAAAGTGACCACAAACTTCAACAAGCTCCACCAGCTCCCGTTTCAATTACCATAATAGAGCGACGTTCAGCCACATCCATGTTCGATGTGCAAAATGGGCCATAAAGAAAACAAACAGCGTTAGCGCTTGGAGCTTGTTTATGTCTGTGTTCTCTTCTACACTGCCACGTTGAGCACAGTTTCGGTCAGCTTAATGATGCATGCAGGCAGCGAGAGGAGATGCAGCAGGGAGTTATTGCAAGGTTACAAGCATGGAGGGAGCGAACAGCACTCGCAAGTGATATCATACATGTATAGAGTGAGTTTCATCCCAACAGCACAAGTGAAACTTGAATATCAATATCAATAAATGTGTTCAAACTAAGCAAGGACTTTTTAAATCAATGGCACCAACAACCAGAAGAAAATGAGCCTGATTTGATCAAAAGCCATTGCACTGCAAAATAATTGAAGATCAGAGGATATTTATTCTGTATAGGCCACCTTTCCATCTGGAAAAAAAAAATCAGTATAGCTCTAGAGATCCTCTCTGCCAACCCCACATCAGTTTTAAACGGTCTCTTTCCACAAAAAACAAGAAATGTAGCATCCACTGTGCACTTCTTAGTCCTTTTTTGTCCTTTTTTGTCCTTTTAGCTTCAGGGCTTTGGGGTCTAACCTCGTTTTTTTCCCTCAAAGACTCCTTACCAAGACAGATTTTATTTCTGCAGCAGCTCTGCCATATACAAAACACACCCAAAGAGAGACAGAATTAAAAAAAAAAAAAAAAAAGGTTAACCAAGCAAAGCAACCATTTAGGCGAAACACACCTTTACATGACCCACATGAATGTTTACAAACCCTCAGATAAAAACTTGGTGGTCATATTTCTTTATTTCTTGCAATGCCTGTACAGAAATGTTGGTGGTGCTGTTGAACTGCAACCCTCCTCTTGTCCCGCTTTGTCATATAAAACACTCTCACATGACTAAAAGATGAATCAGAGTTAGTGTAAAGGTTTTCTGCATCTTTAACAGAGTGAATTAACAGTTCTGATGTCACGTCCAACCAGATGCATTTGAAATCTTTTAACAGATAAAAACCTAAATTGTTTCTTGCTTTGATTCTTCCTCTAAAATATATCTGACAATTGGAGGTACCATTGTAGGTATTGTAGAACTCTGAATAATATAATATCTCACATATACATTATGTTTTGTGCGCTCTAAAACTTGACCCAATGTCAGAGAACACGTCAATGAATATTTAAATTAAGTCCAGGGGCCCAGCAGGTGGACATTTGGATTCAACCTTTCAGTCAGTTTGTTTAAAGCAGGTTAGGATAGATTCTTGACTCCAACTTTTATTTCGTATAACAAAGGTTATCTTATGTAACCACTTTTTTGTTTTGCGTAGGTTGTGCCCTCTATTGGAAGGTTAAGAAGTTGCCCTTTTCCAAATGCTACACAGTGTGTCAGCTCAAGTTTGTTTTAGCGTCCTGCTTTCGTTTGGATAAAACAGACAATTGTGCCCACTGAGTGCTGGCTGTGTTGGTTTCTGATCAAACCCTGGTGTGTCCACAAACAACTTGACCCAAAGTACTAAAAACTGTAAGGGTCAGTGATCCACAAGAGCTGAAATCTAAAGAACTCTTTTACAGTAACTGCAGAGGCCTGTTAAAAGTGAATGTGGTTGCCAGCTGTGTTTTGACCAGCATGCTGGTTTGCCAAAGCTCAGCTGACCTGACATGGATGATCACTGGTTGGCTACAGAAAGGAGAGAGAGAGAGAGAGAGAGAGAGAGAGAGAGAGAGAGAGAGACGGGAGCTGTCATAATCAGTCCAAACCAAAATCAGATGAAATGCAGCTTTGCAGGGCATCCATGACAGCCTCAGAGAGCATCCCGGTGGAACATCTAAGCTGAAAATATGACTCTGGTATTTCTGGTGGAAAGAAAATTGATTGGAAGTGATGGAAAGTTGGTGTAAGAGCTGGGGACACATGCAGTAAGACAGGGGAGACATAAGAAGAAGTGTCAACAGATTTTTGAAAACTATTTTTTATTGTATGAGCGGTGGTGGCTTCTATTTCAGAGACTAAGAAGGGAGAGAAATCCTCTATATTGCATATCCCCTCAGAGGATTGTTACATAGGTACTGGAGCTAGAATTGATCCCACCGATAAGAATAGTGATGCAATTACCCTATCAGGTTGTGGAGGGCAGGAGAAAGGCTTAAAGCCACGCAGTCACTGATTTGCAAACCCTGAGATTTAGAAAACCATCAAACTCAGTGTACGCTGAAAATCCACAGGCAAACATTTGTAAAGCATAAAATGTTTGACTCACTACGTATTCTTTGAAAGGAATTCAAAAGAAGGTACAATCAAGGCTACAATAAACCATTCTTCTTTCTAGTAAACGTGCCACATTAAGACTCTTGACAATTCTAGAGTCCTTTTGACAGCACTTCTCTTCACGTCCAATAGTACTTAGAGAAGGCACAGAAATAACAAAACATATTTTTTCAACTGAGAACACTGTAACACAATTTCTTCCTCAAATCTACAAGTGTCACTTTGAGGATGGTTTTGCCAATCCTTACCAGACACTGACTTAAATTAGTCCCCCCCCCCCCAAAAAAAAAGTACAGAATAGGCTAGTGTCATTTTACAATTCATTTGTACACCTGATGTGTTTTCAAGGCAGATAAAAGTGAATATAAGCTATATTTTTTACCACTTCTGTATAAGTTAAGAGCTGATTAAAAACGACCATTAGCAAATGGAGACTGAGGAGAAAACGTTGCAATCAATTACATAAATTGATCTGGACAATTCATCTGATCTTTTCCCTGCAGAAGTGGGCAAAACACTGAGACTGGTTGGACCTTTTGAAGATGTTCAGTCAGTGTCAAGCACCGCGAAACCTCTCATGATTGTCATTGGCTTGATTGTCAGTCGGCCTGATTACCCATAAGCCCCCCTGTGAAAGACAAGTGATTGATGGAGACTTGGCCGAGGGAGTGCTGTTCAGTCGGAAGATTAGACCACTTTGGGTCTAAGCAATGATATTTATCACCTGTCTTCATACATGAGCATCATTCAGATCCCCACAGTGTTCCCTTTGTGAGTGTGAAACAAAACCAGCTTGTTGTTGTTTTTTTATGATAATTAGCAAGTGACATGGTTGGTTAGTCCGCAGACAGGATGAACAGAAATGTGTGTAGTGTTTCTGCTGCACCATCATTCGAAGTTAGAAAGTTAAAAAAAAAAATAGTAGTAGAGTAGAAAAGTACAAAAAGAGACCCTGTATGGATGTGTAAGAGCTTAGACAGAAATTTTTTTATTTCTTGGAGTGTCAAAAAAAAAAAAAAAAAATTGTAGACAAGCTCCGCTATCTTAAGATCTTTGACAAGAAGAAGCGTGGGAGAGTGCCAGAGGCCCTGTGTAAGAAGCTTTGCCTTTCAATTTTTGCATACAGTCATCCATCTTTTTAATCTTAAGTGACAAAGACAGGGAGTGAAAAAAGAATTTCCCTTAGCTAGCATTAGATAACCCACATGGAGACGGGATGCCAACCAGCCTGTAAGCATCTTACAAGTGAACAATGCCCCCCTGACATGAAATCATTCTCCAGCATAGACCCAGAAGAACATCTCGTTGATATGCACAAGAGATAGAAATAGATTGCCATGTTTTCTGGCAATGCAAAGCATGTTTACTCACACTTCATTCACAGTTTGCGTGTCGGAGGGATACATCTACCGGCAATGTCAGTGGGAGGTCAGGATGGTTAGCACGTATAGCTGTAGTACAGTAGTGATCTGACTGGGTGAATAAGATTAGGCTAACAGAGATGTACAAGTAAACCTACTGAAATCATGTTTAATTTATGAATGAACATTCTTGACTCATGCTCCAAAACCTCAGTTAAGACGTTATGTTGTTGTCACTGATTGCCAAAAACAACTTGCCAGCTACAAATCTATCAACTTGGATTATAATTTTTTCTGACAAACGTTTAAAAAAACATCTCATGGTAGTCTGGATCTCATTATAGTCTGCGTTCTGTCGACTGATTTCTGCCACACTCTACACTTAACTCCACCCCTGGAGGGTTTTTAAACCACATGCTGAATGAGTGTTAATGTGCTTTATTTGCTCAACCTACAAACTCAAAACGCACGAACAGTGCCATATAAGGAATGGATTAAACAGATTATAGTCCACAGTTATAGAGGCTGATACTATGAGAACATGTGTGAGGAAGAGGCTCAACACCTACATTATAAAGACAAGGATTAAACTAAATAAATCCAGTGACGACTCTAAAAATCACTTTGCAATATTTACATGTAAAAAACTTTTAATGGTCCTGCCTTCAATACAAAGCGAATACAAAGTAGAAAAAGATTGAAAATGAAACTTATAACACAGCCTATGTAAATGGAAATAAATGGTTTAGGTGATATAATATAGTTCATGAGTTGTAGGTTACTTTTCATATTGTATGGGTAGGCTCTTTTAGAAAAAAAAAAAAAAAGTCCCATGACCCTGAAGTTTAGGCTACTGTTAGTCATTCCTTCCTAGTCTTTTTAAGTATACTAAGTTTTCCTCTCTTCAAAGCAAACATCACCTACAAAAGTGTTTTTTGTGTGTGTGTTTTTGTTTTTTATAAACACAAGTTATTCATTATCCTAAACAGACTAATTTAAATAAGAACATACTTCATGAATAATCACAGAACATACTTCATGAATAATCACATTTTCCAGGAAGCTTCAGGATTGTTGCATCTTTTGTTATAGCAGACGAACTGACCAGAGCTACACAACAATATGAGATCAATGAAAAACCAAAGGACACTGATAGTTGCAAAGTTGTTTTTTTTTTTTTTTAAATCAAATTGTGAAGCGAACAGCTGAACTAGCTAGCTACAACTGATGGACAGTCGTAGCGACAGTCACTCTTTCAGCCGTAAAAAGGGGCAGCTTGTAAGTACAGAGGAGAAGTCTGCTTCGTGTTATTGTTTGTCCTATATCTTCTGGATTCATTGTTTTAAAGAGACTGAGTTTCAGTAGTAAATCAGGGCTTTCTTCGCTTTGAATATAGAATGTCCAGTCCAGGTCACATTTATGAGGCCATAATGTGTAACAACAGAAAGTGTGAAGTTATTCCTCTTTCTGAAGTTTTCTTTTTTATTACCAGAAGATCAAACCAATTCAGTATTAAGGACTCAAAAAGGAAACTGCCTGTGTGGGAATAATGTGTCGATTATTTTAAGATTTAGAACAAAAGAGCCAGAAACAGGAGAAAGGGTTGTAGAGAAGGGGGTGGGAATCTGTGTGGGAGATCATTATAAGCTCTGTGTTGTGGAGGCTGGATGGTCTGTGTGTGTTTGTGTGTGTGTGTGGGTTTGTGGGTGGATGGCAGGAGGCTGACGCATCCCAATTATTGGTTGGAGGTGAAAGAATGTAGAGAGAGGAAAAAGTAAAACATGTTTCTGCTATAAAGTCTTCATGATGAAAACTGGACAAAAGATTGTTTTTGTTACTTTGATGTATCCACTCGAAAAGACAAAATACTTTGTATCCTTCTTGTGAAATGTTTGGACAAAACAAATGTTTTGCATCTTAAAAACCGAAAGTGAAGTGTTCTTTGTCTAGTCTGCTCCTCGTCCTCATCTCAAGTCCGTTCATCTTTTAAAGAGATCTTAACCTTCAAGGGTAAGATTCGTATAGATTAATTCTCAAATTATCCACCTTTTTAGTAGCTCTGTATAGCACAAACCTGTTTTACCAAGGGTAAATCTATATTGACATTTTTCACGTGATTGACAATTAGGTTTTTGAAATCGCTGCTTAACCTTTTTATGACAGGAAATTGAGGGTTATTCGCAGGAAAAGGGAAAAACAGACATTAAGGCGAGCAGATTGATAAAACAGAAAAGGACACTAAAAGATGAACTACATGCAGGACTCATGGTGTTGTGCTCCACAGTCATCTGGGCAATTAAATGTTTCCGCACCAGTTAACACTCTACGGGTAGGTCCTGTCCAAACATGGCTGTCTCACACGTCCGCCTGCAGGTTCTTCCACCAATCAATGTGAAGTGCCAGGTCTATGGTCACTGCAAACACTGCACAGCACGGATGTTTGAGAAAGATGAGATAAAAAAAAGAGGCAGAAAGCACCTTTCATCGCCTTTACACAAGGGTTGCATGCAGATTTGTTTGAGGAATAACTCTATTACACTTTTGAAGCAAAGATGGATTGAACATTTACTCCAAAACCAGCCAATTTTGAGGAAGCACTCAAGTCAGACAAACTGGACTTAGGGGTTCAGATGTGCTTGGGAATGGATTACTGTGAGTGTGCCCTGACAATCAACCATGATGGCTTAAAGAATAAATAACAAACAGATGCTTTATCAATAGTGTGTACTTCTACTTTTATACCGTTTGTTTTCCTTTTTTAGTCTATATACATTCTTCTTTTGTTATTGTGTCATATACAATGTCTGTGCACTTTGGTTCAACTCTTCATCTTAAAAACAGAAAAGGAAAGTACGTGAATAAATTAAAAAGTCATAAAAAAATTGCTTTATGTCAAAAAGACAAGACGAGAGTTCAGCCTACATACAGTATGGCTGCATCAGCATTCACAATCAAAAAGTTGATCATTAACAGTCTATCACTATAATCACAAGTATACTCTGTGTTCCTTCTGTCACTGATTCTTACGTCTTTTTTAACTGGACATTATGTTTTCCATTTCTCTAATTTGATGTTGATATTTCCGTGAAAGGCTAAATTATTACAGGTCCTTTTTTTGTCCTTTTTACTTAAGTTGAGAAAGTAAAACTGAAGATTTGCATGAGATAAACAAACAGATTAAGAACATTTTCTCCTGTGTTCCATGATAACATTGATCTAATCCGCTGTTTTACTTTTTGTTTTAATTGTTTTTCTGTCTGAGAGACTGCAGAGGAAACAACGTGAATGTATTTAAAAAAAAGTAATCAAGTCTATCTGTCGTGTATCTTCCCTCTTTTCTCTTCTGTCTCTCAGTCCCGTCAGACACCCGAGGGCGAGTTTCTACCTCTGGACCAGTGTGAACTGGATGTTGGCTTCGGGACAGGGGCCGACCAGCTCTTTCTGGTGTCTCCTCTAACCATTTGCCACGAAATCAACCCCAAGAGCCCCTTCTTTGACTTATCCCAGCGCTCCCTCCAGAACGAACAGTTTGAGATTGTGGTTATACTGGAAGGCATCGTGGAGACCACAGGTGAGGGATAAAACTTCCTACCACTTCTCTGACCTTTTAGATTTATTTTTATTTTTGTATACACACTCCTGTCCCATTCACATTGCTTCTTTTCTTCACTCTTCTTGCTCTCACTCTAAATGTAAATTCCCTTCTTAATAACTGCCCACATGCATCACTGTTTAATAGATTCTCGTAATCTAAACTCTGTGAAATCTCATTACACCACCTGCCCAGTTTTGCATCCCTAAAAGATATGGAGGCAGAAAAAAAGGACAGCCACCCATGAGAATGACGTTGTGATTAAATTACAAGACATATTTTATTACCGTAGAATTGGTTATTGTCCATCTTATGTATAATAAAGCTTGTGGTCATAGACACGTATGTCGCTTTGATAAATGAGCAAGCGGTTTTGGTAGATGTTCGGCTCTGTTTTCCAGATGACAACCGATAAAGGTAGTAGTTCTTAACCTGTAAGACATTGTTATATACTGTACAACAGTGTTTCCTCTGTTGCATTGTTAAAAGGATTATTCCTCCCTAAAGTCCGATACAAATAACTCAATCCTTTTCTTTTCTCTTTTGGCTCTGTCGATATCAATCCCCGTAACGCTCAGTTTGCCTTTGTCGTGGAGAAAAAACACAGAGCAGAATAGGCTTAGAGGAGGAGGGAGGGATCAGCAGGGAAGCGAAGAGCGAGCAGGCAACACGGTCTGTGCACTGTTGATAAAACCATTAAATCAGCACACAGCCAAAAGTTTAGAGTCACATGTGCTGTGGCTCTCAGAGCTGACGGGTGGAGGAGGGAAGCCCTGGGAGTGTCACTTTAAATCTGGATGGTTGTCTTTCATAACATGCTCCAGCCCTCACAATTCAAGATGTCTTCTCAAACAGAAGGTTCTAGCCGAATCTTATAGGAGCCACGCAAACTTCACTTTAGCCCCATACCTTCAAAGAGAAAAAACAAGTCTTGATCCAAAATAGAATGACAGGATAGAACATGTCGTTATTGTCATTGCTTTCAAAATCACTCAGTCAATCTTTAATTACAAAGAGCCAATTCCTAGCAAATGCTGTCAAAAGACACTTTACAAAAACAACAGGTCTAGACCATATACTCTTTGTTATATTAAATACAAAGACCCAACAGCAATCTACCATGAGCACAGCACGAAGCGACATTAAGCAAAGTCACAGTGGCAAAGATAAACTGCATTTTAACAGGCAGAAACATCGAGCAGAACCAGACTCACCTGGTGGAACTTCTTGCCCTTAATACGAGTCAACTGATTTCCTTAGAGCGGGACAGCTTGAGCAGGCTCTGAGCTTCGGAGATAATTGAAAGCCCGATTCATTTCATACACAACCTAAAGGGCATTCGTACGTAAATCATAAGGGACGTGGCAGGGCATTGGTATTCAATGACCTCTAACAATGAAGATGATAAGATTCTTTTTAAGGTGGCAGGTTCACCCTCTCCTCCCTGCCTGTGTATGTTTAGATTATTGCAGGGACCAGATTTAAACATAGCCTCACCAAAAAGGCAGGAATAATAAGGAACTCAGTAAACAGTGCCACTGAAGGCTACTGCCAGAAATTTTACATAAGGTTTTCTTCAGGGACTCCCTGCTCACTAGCTGCCAAGTGTTTGCATAGTTCTGCCGAGGGCCTTTATTTTCATGCAAGATTCAGTAGATTAACCAGTTTGTTGATGACCCACATGCCTTTTAAGTTTATAACCTATGGCATTCTTCTGCAGAAATACGAGATATGACTTTTGTATATAGTCAGCAGAAATGTATCAAATCCACTGGTATGACAATACAACCCAGCCAAAGAACTATCCTGAGCTAACCCATATAATTAAAGAAAAGCTGCTGGCTCATTAAGAGTAGAAATGACCTTCGTGTGGATGTAGGACTGTTGAAGGCTTTCTCTGGATGAACATGAGTACGGAGCCTGGAATAGCATCAGGCTATGACATAACACTGCAAATATCATCCCTCAGAAGGACGGGATCAGACTCCTACTCTCCTGCTAAGTGAAGTGTTTAACAGAAAAGCTCCGATTGAACCACAGCCACTGAATCAGAAAACACATGGATAAGTGCCTATCGATCACAATGAGACCTCTGAGAAGCATCAAAATGTCAAGAATTTTATGTTTACAAGAGGTCATACGGGGGGGAAATGCCTGAAAACATCTTTGATACAGCAGACATGTAGGATCCAAAATCTCAATAAAGTCTTTGCTTGTCCAGGATTCATCTTTGCTTTATGAGCACAAATACAATAACTAGAGAAATGGCAAGCCATTGATTTGTCAGTGGATGATTGTCTTGGGATTGTGTTCAGGCCAGTACAATTAATAATCAACACCACAAGCTACAATGAGGATGTGTAAAAGCAGGGCCAATGCCTCTTGCCATTGATGTATTGATGGCAGGACGGTGCTCGGTGACTGCTAATGACGTTTATCAGATTGAATCTGGCAATTATCACAAAACAAGCCACACTGATAACAAGTGGCACTCACTTTTCACCTGTGTGTTATAGCACAACATGCTATAGTTATAGCACGATAAACAGCTATGGTCTGAGCCCAGAATTTTTCTTTTTTTTTTAAGAAAGTAAATAGTGCATATTGTACTTTCAGTACATACCATGGCACATAACTGTTCTATTTCAAATCAGAGCTGACATCCTCTGAATGTCTAAAGACTGTAATAAAAGTCAACATTGTTCCCTTTTAGCGTTGGAATATTGTTATTGTTCCCTGTGGATTTACTGTTGGCGCAGTATTTTCTTCTCCACTCCATGACTAAATCATATGTTGCACAAGAATGAGCATTAAGCAGAGATTCAAAAAGCAATAAGAGAGAGCAGTGCAGATAAATGGATGGGAGGGAATGCCGCTCTTTCTCATTACCACTCATGAGCCAGTAATTGTTTTGTGGGACCTAAATGTGTATTTCATTGCCGTGCTGTCACTCTCTTATAGGTATGACATGCCAGGCTAGGACTTCCTACACCGAGGATGAGGTTTTATGGGGCCATCGCTTCCTGCCGGTGATGTCCCTAGAGGAGGGCTTTTTCCGGGTAGATTACTCTCAGTTCCACAGCACATTTGAGGTACCAACACCTGCATACAGCGTCAAAGAATACGAGGAAAAGAACTCACTGCCCTCCCCTTTATCTACTCCTACGCATGCACTGACTGAGAGCCACGGTGCCCGGCGTAACCGTGTGTTTTCTGTGGATTGCATCAACACTTCTGAGGAAAGGGGTCGTCAGGGAGGCATTGGGGGTCGTCTGCCAAGCAAGCTGCAGAGGATGAGTTCATCAGGGAAGGAGGACCTGCAAAGGAAAGTGCTCATGCTCAGCTCCCAGCACTCAGAAAAGGCCTGCAGCACAGGAGACCTGCCCCTTAAGCTGCAACGCCTCAGCTCGTCACCGGGACCTGAGGAGGAGAACCGGCTGCAGCTCAAGTCCCTTAAGGTAGGCTTTGAACCCATGACACAGTCGACTGGAGATCTGTACCAGCACAGCTTAGCGCCAACACTAGCCCCTGCTCCAGTCCCAATGCACAGCCCACTCCTTTCGGGTGGAAGGCCAGAGGACAATTTACCTGCGAAGCTGCGGAAAATGAACGCGGACCGCTGAGACCCAAAGTGTTGCACACTGCAACAAAAGACTCCAACGGACCTCTGAACAAGATGGACAGAGAAAGACTAAGGGATGTATTTCGCAGTTGAAGGGTTTGAAAGGAGTAACATTTATGTATTAATTAGTTTTTTCTTGAGACACAATCTTTACTGGGATTACTGGGATTGTGGTGTGTCATAGCTGAGGTATCCATGTAGGCTTTATTAAACATGATACAAGAAAACACAAACTTCATGCTAAGTCCAAATTTGATCATTCTGCAAGAGTTCATGCACGTACACACTAAATCCATTGTTCAATGTATGCACCACTGAAATGAATTGTCAACCTTAGTTTTATCTAAATATAAATTATATTAAAGAATGATAATAAATACTGAGCTTTCTCTTCCTTGTGTTTTTGTTGTCGCGAGCATAATTGTTTGGTTTATGAACTCATTATTACAAATGCAACAGCTGTGCCTAATGTCAATAAGTGATCCAACAAAGCAATGCAATTTCTTTTTAATGGGATGTTTCTTTTGAAGGAACCATTTTCTAAGTGGATAAAGTGTGTCAAAGAGAGATAGAGGTTAACAAGCTGGGCTGCAGCAGAATATGAAGAGTGTTTATTGGAATACAGTGAACAAATGAGAAACACAAAGAAACGCCTCACAATTTAAACGCACAATCCAAAGACAGAGGGATAAAATTCCACTTGATTTCATTATACCATAACTTAATCACAGAGGAAAAAATGTTTTGTTTTCAAATTGTTCTTAAAGTGAATGGGTTCAAAAGGGTATTTAAGAGACAAGACAGGCGTTTGCAGCCCTGATCCCCTCAGGCAGCTCATTAAATGTCTATATGAGCCTATATGCCTGCAGAGGCTTTATTAATGTTGTTCATCATCTAAATTGTGAAATTACGGTAAACAACTTGTAAATCGGAAAAGGGCCAAAACACATCTGATAAGTAAATGAAAAATAGATTATGCTTTCTTAATCACCATTTATTTTGGAGCACATGACTACACTCTGTGTAGCATACGTTGTATCCCTTCATGCAGACTATATTATTTACATTTAGGAAGCTTTAGTGCTAAACTCAATCCATAAATAAACACACCAAAATGCATGGATGACAGAAAACAATAAGCCTCATTAGCACCACAGACTCCGAGTATCTGAAGCACTTCGAACATCTAAGCCTTCATTCCAACACTGCAGCACAGAGGCAATAAAATCAATGGGAAGAGAAGATTCCTGCTTCACACTTGAAGAGACCTTCCCCCCTCTCGTTAGGAATCTGCAGCCTCCAAAGACCACCCACTCATTTTCAAAGAGCCTGGACTGTTCCGTTTACTCTATTCCTCCCTTTTAGGTTTACGTGTGTTTTTACTCCAACACACCCAACATGGTTTTTCACTAGTCTCTTCACTGCTGAGTATGACATGAAAACAATTACTAGATACAGTGTCTGAAAAAGCAGACATTTAAGAACAGATAAAACAGAGAGACATGTTAACCACCCATTGTGCTCTTGATGTTACAACCAGATAGGTGATGTTGTAAGTTTTTCTTTTTTAAACGTGTTAAATAAATCAAAACTAATTTTATATATCCCTGATGATCATGGAGCTCAAACAGAATTATATTTTACCCCACTAGGCCTAACTGTTTATGGAATAAAAAGGCACAGGCCACCAATTAGGAGTTATTGATTAAACCTATACAGTAGGTACAGGGATGTGGATAATGAATTGTAAAATAAAACATATATATGTAGATGTTGGCAACAAAATTTCAGACATAGCCAAAGCTTTACAAAGATGAAATATAATAAAAACAGCCATGAGAACTAGCTTTACTGCTAGCTTAACTGTTAGCATTAGCTTGGGGAAAATGTGAAGACTAGTTTAATCCTTAATAAGACACGTGTATACTTTTACATTTACAGATATCATGTGTCAAATATAATTATGTAATTTAACAGCAGAATCTATATGTATCAGGTTTAAATTTGTTTGATATACAGTATTTGAAACAGACGTTTATTTTGTCATTTAAGATTAACATACAATTTCATATGTACACTATTTACACTTACACTATTACACTATATAAAGACATTTCATAAAGAAGCCCTCAATATTGTGCCATAACTCACTTTTTGCCTGTTGCTCCTCAGCAATTGAATCCAGCCTGTTAACAATTACCTTCCCAGTCAGGTGAATGGATCGTCCGTTTTTTTTTAATTCCAGTGATTAACTACACCTAAGTGTCAGGTATTAGCAGAGGGCAATCCAAATGACCGATCTCGTGCTTACTTAATAATTTCACAACCTCATCCTACTTGCAAAGACAGAAATTGGCCTCATATATAAGTCGCTGACACCCATCACCACTGAATTAATGTTATTATTCTCCATGTGGCGATGCAGTTATGTAGCAATGACCATTAGTGTGTGACAACAGGAATTATTATTTCCCGTGGAGCCCTTAGTTCTCGCTGCAGGGACATGCTCATCAGGGCATGAGAAGGGTGGAGACAAACCAAATGCAATTTAGGACCGAAGAAATTTTCCCCCTGAAACCTCAATTATGTCTCTGCAGGGAAGACAGGGTGATAAGGGTCATTTTGTTCTTCCTAATGGAATGACAGGACAGCTGCGTGTAATGATGGGGTCTCTTTTTATTCTCTTGGCTTTCACTCACTGTCCACATCACTGTCACACTTCTCGCTTCACACACACACACAGAGTGCACAATGAAGTACACTGAAGGAAGAGTATGATTAAAAGTTCTTAGAAAGGGTCTGATTAAAAAGTAAAAGACTCCTCTCTGTCTGAGGATGGATTTCAAATGAGGTCTGAGAAAAAGTTCCATTGCTTCTGCTGAAGGCTGCGAATTGCAGGAGAGTGTCGGATGCTGAAATGCATTTGAATTTGTGCGATCATAATTCTCCAAAATGCATGCCTGCGTGTGACAAGTACAATTTCACAGAAGAGGTAGCGTCAGACAAACGATTCGTCAGCGGAGGAAAACTGCTTATCGAGCACATTGTGTGTCGAGCGGCAGTAAAAAGAGCCGAAAGGAAGTAAAAAGAAATAAATAGACAAGAAGGGAAAGGGAGGAAAAATAGATAAATGGAGCAGAGAGGGGCAGTGATAACTCATGTTTAAAGGTTTGAGAGTCCAGGATTTCATTGATGGATGTCAGAAAGGAAAGAGAAATGCTTAGGAAAGACTGGAGGTGTTTCAATGCATCATTAAAAAAAAGAAAGTTTGTTCGATACCGAAACAAAAAGACTTGCGGCCATAAACAAACACACTGCATTATCTCTCACTTAGTGGCATTTCTTTGTATCAATCCCCACACCACGTTGTGCTTTGGAAACACAATAAGAAATCTCAGGATCACAAATACTTGATACATGCTCTGATGCGACTTTACTTACTCTGTGTACTCTTTGAAATATTATCTAAAGAGACTCAAAACAACAAGCTCCTTGGCAACAGAAAAAAAAAAAACATTTTCCCTTTACAGATAGAATCCTAGTGCCGAGCCGTGCTCATCGATGAACATCCATCTTTCTCAAACACTCAGCAAATTTCTTCAAGACCCTCGTCCATTCCAAACTCTCTTTTCATTCATATATCTTAGTTATTAAGCCAGAAAGTTAAAACTATTTCTCTCAAGTAGAACATTTTCCAATAATGTGTCTTTAGAGCAGTTTGTCCCACTCAGGCAAAAGTCACATCTTGTTAAATCACATCCACTGGCATTGAATTCAGCATTTCCCTGAAAAACAGTTAAATCAGTTATTGCTTTTTTATATTGATATAGAAATAAATCCAAAGACGTTTGTGTGTACTCCTCCATTTAACTTCAAGGTTCACTTTGATTCTATCATTAAGAAGATCACTGAGCTGTAGCCACTACCTGTCTGGGCACTAAACCCAAGATGAGGGAAGATCTAACTCTGTTCAAAATCTTCTGTGCATTTAGAGTTTTTAATTTTAAGCAGTAAGAAGTCATTTTGCAAACTTTGTCTCTCTTTCTAAACACTGAAGCAAAAACTAGTTTAGAAAGTTTTTTCATGTTTATTTAAAAGATTTTTTTTTTTAACATACAATTAATTAAAAAAAACATTTGGATTGTAGGTATTAAGCATAAGGTTTTTCTGGGCATTGCTCTTCCTCATGGGCTTGGTCTTTATATTGTGATATGGCCTAATTAAGAGATATGTTTCATAATTGCAGTTTGTGTGGAGAGAATGAAAGGACAATAGGCTACAGAAGGCGGCCATCATTGATCATGAATACTTTTGCATAATTGCATTATGATTTATTGATATCAGCTATGTTTCTAAAGTCTGATAGCCATTATATCTACATCCACTGGCTCGAGTAACATTTAAACAAGGGAGAAGTGCTAACATTGAGAGGCAGCAAAGCCTCTGAGGCTGGAAGGTGTGCAACTGTGCAAATATATGAGAGAGAGGTTTTTCTGATTTTCAGCTGTGATAGAAACTGACGTTGGATTCTTTTTCTTTGATCATCACACACAGGAAGTCCAAATCTTCCCAGAAAATATTGAAATGTGATGGCAGCACACCAACCTGGGATGAGCAAAAGGTGCATTTTTTATTCTCTGGGGTTCTCTTGTGTTGAGTCTCTGTGATGAATATGAGCTCAAACTCGTTTATTTCATGTGAGGTGAGGCGCATGAGGTCAGATTGCTCCAAACTTCCCTCTGAGCCGTAGATGGACCTCCATCCTCCGCACCCCTCCTGACACAAGCTGTCCTCACAGTGTGCAGTGATTATCCCGGCCTCCGTCTGAGCACCAGAGTGCATTGCAGATCACAGGTCTTGCTGAGGAGGTGAGACAGGTATTGATTTGTGCTTCGATCTTTAGCCTGGCTACTATACGCAGAGCAATGAGAGGGATGCCCCCAGAGAAGCTCAGTCTACTCTTCCTCTTTCAAGATGAACCTTTTATTCAAGCACTCCAGTATGGGCACGGGTGCTTTGAGCTTTAAAGAACCAATATTTACATGTTCCTCACATACATCCCACAGGCTAGCATTATGTTAATAAATGCATGGGAAAAATATATCGAGGCAGTCAAGCATTTTTTATTCTCAAGCGTGTCAACAGTGGTCGTCTCCACTGTAAAGCTGACATGTTGGAATTAAAATGCTACACGGAGAGTTGATGATATTTGCTTCCTTCCTGATTCCCACAGGCTTCCTCTGCACGGATAAGAAGGAATTAATCACAAAGCCGCAGATGAAACGGCAAATATCTGCGACTTGGATCAGCAGTCCAACTCATCCCAGACACAAACACAAAAGCAGAATCCTGTTTTAAATGCACACATACATACACAAATGCTATATGTGTATCCTCACTGCTGCAGGGGGAAAGGGTACCCTGTTGCCTTGGTGACAGGGGTTAAAAGAAGTGGCTTGCATTTGATTGACAGCTCTGCATCTGTTGTGTACGTGTGTGTCTGTGTGTGTGTGTGTGTGTGTGTGTGTGTGTGTGTGTGTGTGTGTGTGTGTGTGTGTGTATGTGTCCCAGTGAGGTTGTTCAGTCAAGCACATTTCCCTCCTAGACACCACAAGTGGCCTCATTAGTCATTCAATCACAGTTGGTGCAACACAGTAGAAAGGAAATGAACAGCTTTGCATTAAAACATCCCAAAACTAATAATCTGACAGGGAAGAATTATAAACTTTGTCAGTATGGAGTTTTTGTTAAATTGTCAACGGCAGATCATTTAGTGAGACAGCTTTTAAATAATCATGTTGTCACAAACTATCCATGTTCCTGTTATTATTAACCAGAGACATCTGTGTCAGAGTCACTGAGGCAGAGAATGAAGACCTCAGTCAACACCTCAGACAGGAGCTGAACCTGTAAAACGACAGGAAAAGTTGTCCCTGTGGTCCGACATGTTAAAGCAGGAGGCAACGATGTCTCCATATCTTAGTGTCAAAATTCAAGGGCATCACATGCAATGTAATAGCTTGAGCAAACAAAGTTTACGAGCAAAAAAAGAAAAAAGTTTATGTCCTGTTGTGAATGAGGTTGCCAGGTTATGATTAAAAAAAAAAAAAAACCTCTTATTGTATTTCAAAAGTCCATGTTTGAATAGCAAACATGCAGTCTGTGACTGAAAAGGAGAAGCAACGTAGGCTAATGTTGCTAACCATTTAGCATTGGGGCTTGTGAGCCAGCGTTTTTATTTTATTTTTAAATAACGTAAGCAAGTTGGGTAACAATGACATGCACACATTAGGAGACAGAAGCATTATGTAAGTTCAAGTCCTATATGAGTGATGTGCATATACAAGTTGTCTTGCATTCCTTTCTTTTTATGTTTGGATGTGTTTGTCTATTGTTTTTATTACAAGTGGAAGCAGCTGAATGTTTGGCAACAGTTTGACTCCAAGACAAATTTCAAGTGATTTGTTTCGTAGTAATCCGTTTAAATATATAACTTTAAATGACAAGATGAATAAACTTGTGACTTACTAGTTAGTACCAATTCCAATAAAGGAGGCCAACCTCCTTCTTGTTTACTAAATCTGTCTTAAGCTCTGTCTCCACACACTCTCTGTAGTCCTGATGTCGTGGCATATGGAGTCTACAATCCCACACCTGATGTTCACTTTCCTCCCTCTGTCTCTTGGCTTTGAAATGTAAAATCTGTCTCCAGTCTCCTTGCCCCACCATCTCTCTAAACACAGGTCACACAACGTGTTCCAAATGTCCACCACACCGTGTCAGCTTTAAAAGCGCCCTCCACATCACAGAAGAACTCACACGCTGTTCGAACAGCTGCCTGACTGTGAGCTAGCCTGCCCAACTGTAAAAAGGAAACCACACTTTTCATATTTTTCACTATAAGTGAGCCATCCAAGCTGACTAATGTTTAATTTTATTTACATTTATGAAGAAACTACAAAGATGTTTTGATTTCACTTACAATCTAAACCTATTTTAAGTTCTGAATACAGAAAAAGTTCTGTATATCTCTTCATCAGTACATTATACATCATATACAAGAGCCAACACAGTATTCTAACACTGACACTTGTCTACCTCAACACATGATTAAGATGTAAACAAACAAAGGATTTTCGCAACACACTTTGAGCTACATATCTCTCGGTACATTGATATAAATGAAAATTTTAAATTTAAAAAACAAAAGGACATCTTTCCTTTCCCCCGCTACCAGAAGCAGACCACATGCATCAAAACAACAAACTTAGTGTCTCATAATTCATTTTTATTGAAGTCAGACTTGACTCAGACTAAAGTCTAAGTAATAAGGTTGGCAATTCTTTCTGCTGGAGGAATATCTATTCATTTCCACAGCTCGTCTGTATTGCACAGTGCGCCTGCCAGCTACAAATGTGTGAGTCGCCAGTGAATCAACAAATATAACAATGTGTTTTGGACTGAGAGACGCTTCCACAGGATGCAAGCCATATGCTGCAGTCCTTGGAATTATAGACTTCAAAGTATTCATAGAACTGTGCAACTGTGTGGAGTTTCAAATAAACAAAGTAAACACATAAATAGCAAAAAGGCCTTGAGCCCACATGTTTTTGTTTTTTTCGGAAACAAGCAAAGAGGAGTGGCAAAGAATAAAGTCACATATTTGAAGAAATACACTGTACCATGGTTTTAAAACGATAAATATGTTTCTGTAGTCTGTCTATAAACTCTCCAATTGTGAAAAAAGTCCATCCCTCGGTTCATTATTGCTTCACTTTTCAGTAAAAGTGGGGGGGGGGGGGGGGGGGGGGGGGGGGGGGGGTATCCAATAAATGAAAAGTTAAACTTCTGAAAATACATTCCAATACACTCAATTCAACTCAGAGCTTCTAAGCACGTAAAAACAGAAAGAGGGGAAAAGTGACAGATGCGTTGGACCACCTCCTGTTTCTCTTTGTCATTCTGTGCTGTAATGTTTCCTCACATAACACTTCACAGCAGGTCTGACACCGATGACAAAACATGTCAGCAACATGCCAGTGAAATATGTCAGCTAGCTTGGTAATACACAGCGTGATGTCAGATACTGTCTAATTATCCCCCTCTCATACTGTGTGACTTCCTGTCACCAACACTTCTGTGTATCATGAAAGATCAAGAGACTAAAAAATAAAGCACATCATACCTCCTGATGTTGTCTCTGCATGTGCACCTTTTATATCTCTGCCCCTGCAGAGAACAAATTACTACAGGGAAATAGGTCCTGTTACATATGAAAGACTGTTATGTAGAATTAAAAACTAAAATAGGGGACTGATGGTTGTTCAAGGGCGAAAAGTACAGTATGTTCATTATTAAACTCTTATCGAGGGATTTCAGCAAATATGCAAGCTTTTTATCTAATCAAATTTATACATTATACAGGTGTTTAAGTTACTTCACAAGTAGTAACTTTATGTAACAACACCTAGCATAACAGAGAGTAACCTAAAGTAGCAATGTTACGTTTTGTAACATGTCTCAACGTTATGAAGCGTTTCAAAAATGAGTGTAAACTTTGTTCAGTACCTCGAGCATTTTGACAAAATGCTAATGCATCATTACATGCTGAAACATAGCATAGAAAGCTAAAGTAGGGTATTACACAATATAATGTGATTCAACGTAACATGACTCAACGTAACAGTGTATCAAAAAGTAATGTAAAGTAACTTGAAGTAGCATTGGTAAGTCATTAGCATATAGCATCATAATACATGCTATATGCATGTATAATACATAATACAATAATAACACATAATACAATACATGACTGTCGTAAATAAGGTAACGTAGCATATACTGTCACCAAACGTAGTCTAAAGAAAAATAGTGTAACTTAGTAAAGTAGCATTAAACACCAAGAACATTGACCATGTTGGGTTGGAGCTCAGTCTGCCAAGAAAAGTGGTCTTGTGATTATTTTTGGTGTTGGATACAAACAGCTAAACGCTTTCTGTCCGACAGACAAACAGATGGCTCTCCAGACGATTCATGTTTCTCTGCAAGACAGGGTTGACGTTTATCAGCAGGGACACCATACACACACACACACACACGCACACACACACGCACACGCACACGCACACGCACACCTGTCCAGATATCTAATGGGCTCCTGGAAGAATAGGCATTCATACTGTTCAAAGGGGGGGGGGGGGGTTAGTTTAACATTTACGCTTCTGTTGAACAAATCAGTTGATCGTAGATTATGTCATGAAGTGCTTCTACATGTTTCTGCACAGGAAACAGGAAGCTGCAGAGTGTCCTGAGAAAGATGATACTTTTTCTTCTTCTCTCTCACCCCAGTGTGTTCCTGTTGAAATAATGGACTGGATGTCACTGACACTTGTGACAAGGAAAAGTGTAAATGAGCTCTGCTGTAGCCGTCTGATCTCTCACTGAAAACAGTTGTGACACGAGCTGTGTTTGACAGTTGTACTCATTAAATCACTTAGTGACCGCTTTCATGCTGCAACGCGAAAGATAATGATAATGAAACAAGTCTCTGTGCAGAGCTGTCTAAAAAGGAATAACTCAAATTAGTGTTAATCTTTGCTGATGTGTTGACAAACTCTAATAAGTAATTAAAACAGAATAATTAGGACTCCTGTCAGTTTACATTTACGGAGGTTTATTATTGCTGGTTTTGGGGTTAACACTGTTTTAGCTTCTGTTTAAAAAGGATGAGCATAAATAAAAAGTGAGTGAATGAGAAAACAGACTGACTGTAAATGTTTTATGGACAGACTTAGTCATTAAAATCTAATAAATCTTAAACCATATTGTGCCCTCGATTCCGGTTAATCATACATTTCTTTTAGTTTAGGAGAGTCACCTCTGTTTAAAAAAAGAGAATGATGAATGAATTCATAAAGCATAATGTCTTGGATTTCCCCTGTAATTCAGACTGAATCTATTACTCTGCTTAGATCAGTATATTGATTGTCTTTTGGATTATCCTTCTGAACAGTTTTGAACACAAACTGGAGTTTTTGTCTGGATTAAAAGCAGCTTTGGGTGACTTGATCCCCTCTGATAATCATGATGTGGTTGTTCAAAATCAAGAGGTAACAGATAAACCTATTAAGTTCAATTCATGAAATGTAATTTCCCAGGGTTTTCTTTCTTTCTTTCAAAGAAAATAGTGTTTTAGCTAATCGTTTTTCACTCAAAAACAGATATTAGATATTACACTGCATTTATTTGAAAAGTCAGAAAATGTTTAATATGTTACAATTATATGTATTTTTTTTTAAGTTTGAATACTCTGAGGTTTTTTGCCTTGATTAGAGAGAGCAAAAAATCAGTTCCTTATTGTGTCTTTTTATGAAATATGTAAGCAAACTGATTTGTCTCTATAGCACAGACAACCTTCATTAATATCCCACTGGAGGAACATTTATGATACCTGGTAAATCTGATATAGTACTCAATCTCCATAACTCTAGTTGGGCCTCCACAAGTTAGTTCCATTAAGTGACCCCTTAAATACTGGATGACATGTTTACCTTTGAATTATTCCATCTGTAAATTTAGGGTTCAAATGTTTATGCGATGTGTTTACACTGACATTCATGGATCAAAAATAGCTGTAATGTTTTCAGGACCAAAGAGAAAATCTTCAGCCTCCTTCTGTGTTGTTCTGGTAGATTTATGTGAACAAGGTCAACTTTAAAGGAATCTATTGAGCCCAGTGACACTCAGACTTTTTCCTCATATAACAAGCTTTGACTCTGTTCATGTTATTCACTGTACAGGTTCTTGATTAAAGTAAACACGCTTATTGCTTCATTTCCAGGAATGTAATTTGGCAGAAGGCTTCCTTTGGGAGCAGGAGTAAAATGCAGTGTGAGTTGCTGACAAGGCGCCTCGCCGCACAGCACAGGCGGCTGCCAAATGATCCTGTCAGGTCTGTGTGGAGAGAGGCTAAACCACAGGTCTACTGCGTTTAGCCCTGTCAAATGCAGTTAGAGCTCTGTGTGCAGACACCTTCTCTTAGTGCTAACTATATCAGCTGTTATTTGTAATCAAAAGTGGATCTGGTGATATCTCAGCTGCTATTTGTTCATCAGAAGTGGAAACCACTGGGGGTCAACAACATGTTTTTTTGTATTCATTCATAGATTTGTTTTAAATATTGATAGTCACATTTCTTCAAAAAAGTATTGTTATATAGAATGAATATCTCTGAAACCGATGATGAGCCTACGACGTGTTTAACTGTCCAAAGAGAAGTTACAAAATAACACATGGAAGACTTCAGACACAATTTGCAAAGGAAAACATGTGCTGCACTTCATGTCTGTTCATCCACAAGTATCATCCACTCCCTCGGTCCTGCTACATGTATGGAGGATGCAAAGTGTTTTTATTTCAGATTTAATGGAATATGTTCCCCTGATGGTGAAGAAAGCTATGATGTTGGGTCAGTTGTTAACAACCAAGCCAAAAAGCCACCTCTTTGCTATGGCAGACCTTTTGCTTTTATCAGATCAAAGGGATGAGATCCAGCTCTTTCATCAAGTTCTATTACAAGCAATTTTTTCATACACCACAAATTGAGGATCATTGGTTTTGCAATGTTGACTATACCTCCCAGGAAAACAAAACTGTCACCTCTCTTTGTGGAAGATATGGGGTTTAAATTACCCCCCAAAAATCTTAATCTTTAAGAGTGATTGGTCTAATATTCCACTATTTTCTTTCTAGTTTCTCCAAGCAGGTTGCCCGGGTTCAAGTCTGACCTGCAGCTCATTTCTTGTATGTCATTCCACAATGTTTTTGTCCTGGTTTTATATTCTATCCATTTTACTATCAAATAAAGGCAAAACCTAAAAATAGATTTAAAAAAAAAAAATCCAAGAAATCTTGTAATCGATCTGATCCCATTTCCCATGTGTGGACAAATTTGGCCTCTCTGTATTAGGTGGTGCACATTCTGTGCCTGCATCACATTTTGATGTGCCCAAATTGAATACTGCTTGCAATTTCATAATACCCCCCCAAAAAACTGAACTTTTCTTCTGAAGATAGTGAGGGTAATGGAAATTGAATGGTTTAGAAGTTTGAAGTTTTTATGGTATGGTATTGTTATTGTTATATTGTATTGGTATATAAAACACAGGGCAACCCTCTCGGAGAACAATTGCCTTGCTGGGCCGCGACCTCACCGCTATAGGCTACCAGTTTTGTCTTTCAGAGATATTATTCATAAATTTGTCATTTCATTTTTCAATTGAATGGAATTTTCCAAGGATTTTAAAATACATCTTCAGGGATCTTTGAAAATTCTTTGGAATTTTTCATCAGAAATTTTCAGGAATGTCATGTAGGCCTAAATTTTCAACAGCAATATTTGAAAGGGAATTCTCTGAAACTTTTATTGGAACACCTTAAGGAATACTCAACAGAACTGTCCTGATTTTAAAATGGAATTTCCAATCATTTCCATTTCCAGAAAGTGCAAGTAGCACACATCATGTATTATTGTTCCTTAATGAGAATGTTATTGTTGTAAAGCAAATTTCAGTTGAGCAGGAGTGATGAGTGTCAAAGTATTTGGGTCAGTTGTAGACGAAGCTGGGTCAGATTTGATCACTGCTAGTTTATCTTCACCCACAGTGTTAGTTAAAACCCAGGAGAGGAGTCCTTTTATATCTCCTGATCCTGAACCGGAGCAGAGCAGCTAGAAAGCATTACACACACACACAAACTCTCTATCTCTCATACACACATGCACACACACTAACATAGACAGCCAACATCTTATGGGCAAACTATCATTCAGAAACACCCTAGAGCTCTGTCCCAAATTCTTTAAAGATATTTCCCTTAAAAAAAAGAATTGGGTGGGTTTGGTCTTTTTATGAATCCTGATGCTTCCGATTATAATCAAAGCTTTTCTTTCCAAGGTTCACTTGTCTTTGTGGTTTGGCCTTTCAATGTTTTTTTTTCTTGCAAGAAGAGGAGGTGATAGGAGCTTCACATTGTGGTGTTGGTTAAATGCTGAATCATGTTGGTTGTTGCTTTGTGTGTAGTTTCCTTGCAATATTTGCACACTGTTTTTGTCTTGTCTTCTTACCTCTTTCATTTTTTTTTTCTTGGGGAAGCCAAAATGTATCTACCGATACCGTATCTAATGTAGCTACCGACCGCCTCTCTACAGCTGCTGACGCTCACAATATTATACAGATTCATTTTTCTGAGTATCAATGTAAATCTCGACACCTTTGACTCGATTTATCAAGATTTTACAATCTTTACATACCTATTTATTCTGAAGAAAAAACGACCAGTGATTTTCACCCAAACAGCCATTGATCGTAAATAAACTCCTTCAACGGGCATGATGATCATAAGCTATACCTCTATGCATTGTGTTTATGACCTGGACCCTGAGAAACATGACTTATTGCTTTGTTTTTTTTTGCTTTTTTAATATTTCTTCAATGCCAGTGTTTCTAGCTCAAGCTTAAACAGGATGTAATGTGGTTTGGTACAATTAGCCTAAACAAAGAATTTGTAATTTACTTTCATGGCAGATTTTTGTCCTATTGACCATAGTCCTGCTAACAGCTGTATTTTACAAGAGCTTTTTTGGCTGATGGTATCGGGCTTCATCTTTGCCCAGTTGTCTCTGGGTTCTCTCAATTAAGGCAATAATGGCTGTGCAGTTTCTTTTGCATAAAAACGTTCGAAAATTAGGACGCTTGACTATCGATCAGGATGCTCTAAACATCCCTGGTGTATTCCACGCTAACATGCTAATCACATGCATACACATCATCGTGTAAACACGCATACACGCTCATGCTTAATCCTGCCCGTCATACAGTAGATCCCCTTGACAATACTTCAAGCAATGCCTGTCAAGCAACCAGCAAACAAAGCAGCCTAATAAGCCAGGAATATAAATAAATCCAACACATCTGCTCAAATCAGTCACTTCCTGTCTGCGAGGGACAGGCACTAATGGACAGTGTAAAAGTAGCCAGTTATCCTTGATGTGTCTGGGAAGGAGTCAGCGATGCCAGGCATTCTGTTTACTGTCTTGCTTGGCCCCTTCCTGTCACACTCCTGAAGCTGCAGACAACCTGAAACACACTCTCAAGCTTGCCACACACTGACACAGTCTGACCTGACTGTTAATAATTACCGAGAGGCAACCACCTTTCTTAACTGAATGTCGGTGAAGCAGAAGTGATGTGGAGTGATAAGGTGACAACTACAGGACAGGACAAAAACAGAGTGAGAGAAAATGACACAGCAAACTGAGCATCTCAAGTTTTTAGACATAACCATTGTTCATGTTTCTATAGACAGGGATTTATATGAGACGAGCCAAAGGATGTGTTTCGAATAAATGGAATCGATATGTCTATAAAAATCGGCAATTTGCTCCAGTTTTTAAAAATGTAAAATTACTGTTATATTTTTATGTCATTTTGCCTTTGTTAGATGGGACAGTGGGAGAGAGAGGGGGATGACTTACAGACTAGGGCTGAGGTGTGATTGGAACCCAGCCTCGTCAATGTTATAACAGCTAGGCTCTTAGACGCCTCATCTTATTGTCTTGTTTATCAGGGCAGGAACCAAAGGATTTCTCTCTAAAGAGGACACAGAGAAATGTGTTCATGCTTTTATTGTTGTAAGGCTCATTTATTGTCACCGTGTCTGACGAAACAATCCAGACAGCTGCAACTCGGCAACACCAAAGAAGTAGAACACATTGCACAAGTCCTCCAATCAATACACTGGGTTCCTGTCAGTCAAAGGATAGATTTTAAAATCCTAGGCCTCGTTTATAAAGCACTAAATTATCTTGGGCCTGAATACCTATCAGATTTTCTAATCCCTGAATGCAGATCCCTTTGGGACAATTAACTCATTGTTGCTACCTAAATTAACCCTACTGATGCATTTTTCATGACTTATCTCATTGAATTTTAATGAATTATGTTCATGAATTTCAATGATGTGTTTGAAACACTTCTAAACATGTCAGTTGATAAACTGTAAAAAACTGTGGGTGGAGTTTTCCACCACAGCACCCCATGGTGGGGTTTCCAGGGCCCCCTTGGTGCTGTGCTCCCCGCAGAGTGAGTAAACTGTGAGTGTAAATCCTTGGACAGAGTGGCTGCGGTGGATTGTTAAACAGAATCCATTTCGATTAGGGAAGACCAGCAGGTGTATCTGTGACCGTTGGGAAGATTAGACTCTGTAGGCAGGCACTTCAGAGCTCAAGAACACTGGAAGCTGAGCAGAGATAATAACGTCTTTTTCTGCTTAATGTGGACAGAAATGGATCTTCTGAGCAGGAAACAGTGGCTACTACATACAGTATGTGTCTCACCGTTAAAGGAACATTTTGATTAGGGAAACTATCCAAATGCAGGGTTTTAAGGTGGGTTGATGCCATGTTTAACTGCATCCATGGGGCGTCACATTAATTTAAAGCATTAGTTCCTTAAATTAATAATTCATGTCAACTTCCTTCAAGTGAAAAAAAAAACAACACACAAAGTTGACTAAATTAGTCTAGGTATAGTCACGACAGATTGTCCAAGTCAGAGGCAGGTGCAGGAGGACAGCCGGACAAATAAGTGTAACAGTATGGTGGAAAAGTCTGGCCACCCCTAACCTCCCTGACAACTCTTATCTTAGCTACCTCTGCTTTTCTAAGCGTCACACTCCCACAGAGCGATCAGCTGTCAACACTCCCACCAGAAACAGCTTTGTAATGTGTGTTTGGACTCTTCAAAGCAATCTCTCTCTTGCCCGACACCTGCAAGAGCCAACAATAAGCACAACCATCTTTAGAAGCATGATACTGTTCCATATCAGCAAAACAGCTCTGATCAGCGCTTTCTTTCTCCTGGAACCAAGATGATAGGAGGATAAGACGGTGATGTTAATGATTCTAACACACGTGGATTTTGTTATAGTGTCTGTAGCTGGAAAATAATCCAACACCAGACATGTCTGCAGGCATTGGCTGTAAAAACAGTCAGTGTGGAGAGCAAAAAAAGTGGTATATATTCCTGTATAATACAATCCTGGAGCTAGTTTGCAGTCATCTAATAATGATTGACATTTTATGAATAAAAGAATAGAACAGGCAAGACAAGTGCAGCTAATGATCTAATGATCCTCAACAGAAACTAATCTCACTGTAACCCATGCAATGTAATTTTCTCTAGATATACAATTTAATATTTTGGCTGAAATTGTCTTTTGGTCCTGACAGACATTAATAATTCATGTGCTCTGAAAAAGGAACAAAGAAAATCTGTCATCTGTAGTAGTTGTACACCTGCAAAAACTTGCAAGACCAATGTCTGCCAATTTGATAAACCAATCATGCCTCACTGTCTCCCTGTCTCCAACATGTTGTTGCTCCCAAATTATAAATCATTAGCCCAAATTATAAATCATAAATCATTATGGGTTGACTGCCATTTAGAGAGAATTATAATTAAGACACCAGTAACTTTATTCACATTAGAAGATTAAACCGTGAATAGAACAAGCCAATTTGCAATATCCTTTAAGGACCCTGCAGAATTTTTTCATTATAATGAAATAATAAAGAGGCAAACATTCATCGAGAAACTGAACAGAGCTGCTGGATTAGCTTGAAATAGTCAATGTGTCATATTTGAACTTATTCACAATGGACATGCTTTGTTTCCCATGTCAAAGCAATTGCTTTATTAAGTGTTTTTTAAGATATCAAAATCAGCTAAAAAGCGATGTCATCATGTTCAGTGTCAGTCTCAAAACTCCCAAAGAGACACAGAGGACTCTAGTGAGAGATCTTTTTAGATCAGAGCTCCCAGTGATACAAAGAAAAAGAAAAGTCAATAGAAAGACGAGAGCAGCATCTCCTCTGTGGTCCTAAAGTACAAACGTGTGTGTGTGTGTGTGTGTGTGTGTGTACAGTTTTCCACTTGTCTCTGTGTTCAAGGACATGTTGTGTTATTGAGATACTTAAAGTTCCTCCAGGATAGCTGCCATCAAGCACTCGACAAGGTGTTAGGACTCACAGGTTTGTGGAGTAGTGGTGTGAAAGATGTGACCATGAGGCAAATGAGCCACAGAAACAGGAGCTGCAGGATACCAGACCCTCTCCAACTGAAAATATGCTGCTTTTCCACATCTGGTAAAACAAAATACATATTAATGAGAACCAAAAGGTCAGCTTAGCACATTTTATCCTGTCAGCGAAGCCTCGAGTGACCACGGGCCATGATATTATGGGCATGCCAACTTGCTCGGAGGTTTCCACCCAGGCCAGTGTGCCCTCGGGCTCATTGGTCTAAAAGGGTTCTCAAAGGTACATGCATTGTTAGAATTCAGCCCTGCAGCCATCTGAAAAATTGAGCAGCTGAGGTGGCGAGGGAGCTTTGCTGTAAATCATATGAAGCGTGACAGATCTTTAAAGGCCACCCTCTGACCATGTTTGCACTTTAATGATATACAGAACTACTATCTTTGTCTGTTTATTACACCAAAAATGTCTTGTTTGGATTTATACTGGGAGTACTTACTATATCTGTCTGTTCAAACTTATTTTCTACTGATGTCTATACTTTATCTATTTAAGTGTATCGGCAGGCCCAATAAACAAAACCAACAGTTTCTACAGTTGTTTTTCCCTACAAAGTTTTGATTAGGTAATAAATTAATTAACTAAAAAGTACTGTTTTGTAAACATGGTTCAAAGAGTTATTAAAACCAAGGAAATAATGGAAATCGATGAACAGTTAAAGTTGTTATCTAAAAGTTGTCGCGGAAAAAAAGTAATTAATACATCATAGCCAAATGGATCCACAGTTAAAAATAGTAAGCCAACGTTAATAAAAGGCTGAAAAAGTTGAGTAAAGACTACACGATTAAAGCTAGTAAGCAATGGGACTTATGGGGTGAAAATAGTCCGCTAAAGTAATATAAAACAGTTGAAATAGTTAACTAAAACTATACATACAGTACATGGCTAACATAGCTAGCTAAAGGAAGTAATTGAAATAGTTAACACAATCAAAAAGCTTTTGAAAAGGTTAGCAAGAAACTATAATTAGTGGGCTTAAATAGTAATGTCTCTTACATTGACACTTCACTACACTTGGTGTGTAAAAACTATCTTAAGAATGTCTACTGTAAAAGAACATGTTCGCTCATTGCCTATGTTTAGAACATGATAAGCTGAAAAACCTAAAAAGCTAGGCCTTTGAGAAGTCAAATAACCGTGCTGTTCAGGTATCCTTCCTCCAGCCAAAATGTTTGGGAACAAGTTCCTTTAAACATGTTTGAAAGGATGATTATCTTTCATCCTGATTAAACATGATTTGCATTGAAAAGCGGTCTCCAAAAGGATCCAGGTGGATAAGCTTGTGGAAATAGATCTGAAAGATTAGGATGGGATCTGTGTAAAAATAAAGTTCCTTATTTTAGTAAAGGCCAGCTAGTGGTCTTTGAATATCCTTTTGGGACAAAGATTGAATAATCTTTTCTTAGCCACTTCATTTGTTTGTATTTGTTTCCTTCTTGTGAATTGGCCTCTGGCAGACATTATCCCAACCAACTTTACCCACATTCAATTAAACTATTAAAACCAAGATTTCTTCCTCCACCCACTACACTCTCTTGCTCTCACTCTATTTTTAAAGCCTGTAAAATGCAAGACGGTCAGGCTGCCTCCCACACTCACAGATAAAGAATTGCATGAAACTACATTACATCCCAGCCTGCTTTAACAGGGCACTGTGCCACAAAATCACAACGCAAGCCAGGAGCTGCAGGGAGGGATGATGGGAACAAAATCAATTTCCTTTGTCGCCTCACTAGCGTCGGCTGCTCCCTTGGACCGAATAAAATGTAATCCTGCTGTGACTCCTCAATTAAAGAAAAGTTTTAAAAAGTATATTACGTTGTGATTTTTCTTGCTCCTGAGATTAGCCACAGAAATTACTTCTTGACAGTAACAGAAAAATGTTGTAAAAGAAATAGAGAAGAGAGACGATTCAGGACATTTTGATCTCTCCTCTGCTACGAAAAGGAGAGCTTCCTGTTTTTGACGGGCAGACTTTGGAAGTTGAACTGATTTCTTCAATACACGTTTTTTCTGTGTTTATGTGTGTGGTAAAAGACAGCTTTTATTATATAATGAGAAATGTCCCTGACATTCAGGTGAATTTAAAAAATGTCTTCAACATTACCGACATAAACATTAAAATTAAATAGCCAAAGAGGAAGCATATCAAATGAAATAGTTTGCTGTAAAATAAATGTCGGGGGGGGAAATGAAAGAGCACATTCTTTGTATGCAGTGTCCTTCTGAGACGTAAAAAACATATTTTCAAGGGAAGCAAGTGCGTGCTGTTCCCCTGGGAATGACAACCGAGATGAGAAACGAATCTGAGTGAAGAGAATGGAGAAGGTGTAAATGAAAACTTGTCAGATGCGTATGAGCCCGCGCTGAATCCTCCTCAAGCTATAGATGACTTCACGTGACCCCTGACCTGTCTTCAGGGACTCGTGAGGAAGCACGAGGTTAAGCTCGGCGGATTGATGACAGGGGGAAGATGACAGCTCGCAGATGTGTTTTTGCTGTCACACAACTCTAAGACTTAGTGAGATCAGGGAGGATATAGAGGCCCGAAAAGGAAAAGAACAGGAGAGGTTAATGACCTATTTAAGTAAAAAGGAAGAAATGAGAACGAAATATAGAGTGAGAAGGGAGTTTGCAATGTGTTTCTTGATGACACGATAAAGGCCACAGAGCCATAAAGTATCAGTCTAATAAAGTAAATACATTTATGTGCTGGCTGCTGGCCTTTCACTCTCCATGCACATTGGTAGTCTGTGAAGTTGTGCCGAAAAAGCCAGACTTTGCTTATTTTGCACATCTCAGTGGGAAGTACTCTCCGATGGAGTTACAGACAACAAGGAGAATGACAGTGGCTGTTACAGGTCAAATAAACGTGTTAGATTAAATATAAAATATTTACAGATTTACAGACAAAGATAGATATGTCAAATACTAATAATGTGTATTTATTAGCTCAATGTGTTGCATTTTGATGTTCTAAACTATTTAAAAAAGATTCGTTTTCTGGAGCAGGTATTTTGATGCCTTTTTTAAATATACACTGTAAAGTCAAATCAGTGGAGACTTGGAAGAAGCACATGATCCATATATTGTGATCTCAGTATCAATCAAAAACAATTTAGAGGTTTTTACATAATTGAGCAGTACTATTTTGTATGGTTCTGTAGGCTGCATAATTGATGAAAATGTACTTTAATTTCCTATTTAGTCTGGATTGTTAAGAGTTACAACTAACAGGCTCAACCTTTCTTGTTACTGTCAGGAATGATATTGTGTATCTTTGCACGTGTAGACCTCAGAGGCACACTAAGAATGAGTAATCCCCTTCTTGACCTTACACAATTCCCACTGTTTGAACAGCCCTGTCTCTTAGCCTCTGGTAAATGTTGCCATTAGCATTTTGGCATTTGCAGTGTTTGTGCTTTTTGCATCTCTGATTCAAGTTGGGCCTCAGCTCAAGAGGATCTGCGTTTTTGTTGCACTGAGACTTTTTTGTAGTTATTATCCTCCCCAAATAACTTTTTGCCATGAGTTTAAAACAAATGTGTCACGAACAAGAGGCGGGAAATCTTAGACGTCAAGATCATCCTCAGTGGATATTCTCGACGTACTGCCTGCCCTTTTCAGGAGGTCAAAAGCTCACTTTTCACTGATCTCATTACAGACAGTGGCATTTCATTAGCCAGGATCTATCATAAAGTACCATTATCTCTCCATCTGATGGAGTCTGCTCTTCACAGCCTCCCAGGCTTTCTATAAATGATAGCTAATCTAATCCTGGAGCTGTGTGAGTCCCAAGTGAGAACAGGAGAGAAAGGAAAGGGGAATGGAAAAGTGGTGAGGACAAGAAAAGATTTGATTTGAGCCAAAAACTCCAAACATGAGAAAGTTGGGTGTATTCCTGCTCGCTGCATTCAGAGTAACTGCAGAAATCTAATTTCCTATAGATATCCAATATTTTCAAAGCTTTTATTTCAATATGGCCTTGGTCCATCTTTGCCTTAATTATCACTGTAGCCTGTGTAAAATATGACAGTGCAGGGTTATTGCCATTCTTTCATCTGAAACTAAAAAGCTATTCAATACACTCAGCCGAAGTAATCTCCTCTGACGCCTAAGCAGCCCTCTCTAGGGAGCCCTCTATGACATCCATGTAGGTGTGTTATGACCTCTCTGCCTCTCTCTCTGTGTGGGAGGCTTGAGAACAGTCAAGCTAACAGCGGTAATTAACTCAATTACAGCCAACTGTGCCATAGCATTATGTTATAGGCCTTAATTAACAATGAAAATTGACCGGGCCCACCTAATTCATTGGTCCTTGAAATTATAGCGGCGTGGTGTATTGATATCACAGCTGTATTTCTTCGGCTCGCTGGCGTCATTGCATGCTTTCTGCTTGTAATTCACACTTAAAGAAATACAGACAGACGTGCATTAATTCAAAAGCTTTGCAGTAAAGCTTATTTTTGGTGATTTGTGTGAAATCCTGCCAAAGACAGTGTTTCCTGGATGTCATGAATGCTGTCACGGAGGGGTTGAAGTGGCTCTCAGCTGCCGGCTGTCAGCAGACTGATAGACAATCTATGAAAGCCTTTGAAGTGTAAAGCACCACAGCTCTGTTGTGTTCAATTAAGTCTAAATGTTTCTTTTGATACAGACCCTGGTGAGTGTCACCAATTCAATATTGACTTGATTGTGGAAAAAAACATCTTTGAGGATTAACAGTCAGCAATTGATTATTTATTATGGTGTTGTGGAAAACTGACCAAAAACTTGGCTGAGTTTATAGACTAAAGTTCCACAGAAATACTGAAACATAGAGTCATCAGTTTGGCATCACCTTGGTCCTGAATTGCCTTTGAGTTAAATCTACATATAACCTTATATCATTGCCCCCATTGTTACTTATAGAACTTATAGTGTAAAAGACAGCACAACAAAAAGCAGCATTATTGGCCTACATTTCTCTGTAGCTTGGTAGTACTGTTGCTGTTTTTTTACACAAACTTGCACAAAATGTATGCTGTAGTGCCTTAACATTTGGACTAAAGAATAACTGTAAACTTCCTGAAGCTGCATGAGTGAACACATGCATCTAATTTTTCATTGACTTTAGACAAACGCTCTCCCGCCAACCCTTCTTGTAAATGTCGACATGAAGGGTGAATTGATTTGAAAAAGCAGCAGGTAACATTCAGTAATAATCCCTGCAAGCGAGCAAACCCTGTGAACCGGGGACTACCATAGATTGTTTACATGTGGCTGGTACAATCTCCATGCACACAACTATACTGCTTCAATAGGTTTTGTGTTTGCCAGTTTCTCTGCTCTTTTTGGTTGATATTTTGCATCTGTCAAACTAGGAAAGGGGAAATAATCCTCATTGTATAGCAGTCTGTGTTGCTTCATTTACCACTGGGTCATTCTCTTTAACTCATGACCATCCTGAGACAACCATCCCCTGTCCAACAGGAAGAGTCTCTCCATGTGGGGTGCATGTGTGGACAAAAAACTCAAGAGGAGTTAAAGGCCAGTCCATCTGAAATTGTATGTGATGGACCAAAGATTATAAACTAAATATATACTTAAAAGCTAACATGTAAACTATGTAAGCATGGTATGAGTAAAAGGTCTTTATGTGGTTAAATGAGAGTCAAAGTTGAGGTAGAGAAAGCTCTTTATGCATCTCTCTTCTTCATAGAATAGATAATGAGTGCTAAATAGGCTCTCCGTGCAGTACGTGGATACACATAATTCCCACAATCCCTGGGCCCAATACAACTAAATACAGTTAACCATCAATATCACCATTTTTCCACGGCTTCCTTCCACCCACTCGCCACCAGCAGCACCATTTCTTGTCTAATAGGAGACCTGGATATAAATCCCAGTCTGACATTAGCTTCATCCGCTCTAGTATCAGGAGGGGGAACACAATGTGATTAACAGAGAGGCATCAGTTTGCATGAATAATAAACCCATTGAATCCCTTTATGCTGCTTCCTGTAATCTGCTTTGTTTCAAATTAAGATAAACGTTCACACTTTTTAAAGATGATATGATACTTCACTGTGTAGGATATATTGTGTGGTTTTTATTAAGGTTTAGTTAAGTTAAACCAAATAAAGTCGAGACCATTACAAAAACAACATCCACGGTTAATACTGTAACTTAGAAGGACATTTATAGCTCCTGCATTGAACTGTTCTGCAGGAACAGGTACCAGAGTGCATGACGCTGCAAGATGCAGCCTTGGAATCCTTTTTCCCTTTTCTTCAGCCTTATTTTTAAATTGTTCAATAAAAAAAGATGCTGAAAATCAGAGTCTGCCAAACACTATAAAATGTATCCTTGACTATAACATCTTAAGTAGACATACCTTGTGATGTACAGCAAACTCTACTGTTAATAGTATATGCTCGCTACTTGGCAATTTTGGGAAATTAAGGGGAGGTCCAAGTTAAACAGGCCATAAATAAACAAACAATAAACAGCTTAAGTTTATCAACAGAAGCACAGAGGATATCTGGAACATCTGCAGGGTTTTTTTTTTTCGCATTCTAGAACATATGGGCACGAATCTTTTTAAAAAATATCCACTAATTATGTAGTGGAGACTTTATGGAGTTTGTTTCTTTATATTGGCTGACACTTGGGAGCTTTTGAGTTGAAATGCATTTTTGGGCTATTGTGTTCAATTCTGAGATTAATTCTAATAAAATGTATTATTTTTACAGAAATGTCTAATCTAATTCTAGTTCACCCTCAATGTGGATTCCTCTCTCAGCAGCACAGCACTGAAACCACCCTCCTCATAGTCACCAATAATGTGCTCCAATCTGTAGACTCTGGCCATCTTAATATTTTCACATCATGCTCAACCTCACAGCAGCTTTCAACACCATCGATCACGCTGTCCTTCACCTCAATCTGGAATCCTTACTCAACGTCACTGGTAACGACACATCCTGGTTTCGGTCATATCTCTCAAACAAGAGTTAATAAATACCAACAACTGCACTCTGTCCCAAAGGTGTCCCCCAAGGTTTGGTGCTTGGTCCTCTCTTATTCATAATCTACATCGTCCAGTTTGGTAAAATCATATGTAAATTTGGCCTCCATTTCGGCTGTTGTGTCAATGACTTCCAGATCTACATCTCCACAGAATACGTTGCCACAGCAACCTGCTCCACTCTGACCCACTGACTCATAGAAATAAAAACCTGGATGCAAGCCTAAACTAAATTGTGACAAATCTGTCCCAAATCCCTCACCAAAACAATTTCTGTCTCATTGATAACTCCACTCTGTTTCCATCACCCCACGTAGACAGCCTTGGATTCATTTGCAACCGCAAACTCTCATCCAAACACCATGTTAGTTGTATCACCAGAACTGCTTTCTTTACAAACAAAGCAAGTCGTAGCTCATTGCTCTCCTTCTCTGGTGCCAAAAACCCCGTTGTCGTTTTTAAAAGTTCCTTTGGTTTTTTTTTACATTTCACTGCACATCTTTTACCTTTCACTGCACATCTGTATAAGTATGCGACAAAAAAAAAAATCTGGGATCAAAGGAAATTGTCATTTCGCTTTTGACTTGTGAAATCTAACAGGAAAAAAATTAGGAATATGGTGTAATTGCTCTTCTTGGACAAATTCTATCCTCCACAGCCATTTTCGTTTTGCATAACACTTGATAATGGCATGTTTTGCTTGCCAATTTAACTGCAGAGCTTCAGGAATAAAGCCAACGCTAATTCCAAATAATTTGGTTTACAAAATAAGGATGTAGTGTGAATTTGTTAGCAACCTTTCATCATCCTTTTTTCACACCAAGCGTGTTTGTAGCATTTTGGCTTTTAATAATAGTAAACATAACACAACACTTAAACATATCACAGCCTTGTTGATGATAGGTGAATTACAGCATCATACAGTCTGCTATGATAACAAAAAAGGCCTTTGCTGTCGGAGCAGCTCTGATCCAGTCTGATCTCAGAGCCACGTGCAATCATACTGCAGGAACAAGTCAACTTCAGCACGTTCATAGCAATGTAACCAATTTAATCATTAACACTGTAAAAAAATAAGAAGAGAGAGCTGGTGGCTGTTCCAACTGTAGAATTGGATTAGTATTTGTTTTGCGCGACAAATACAATCCTTTATAAATCAATCAAGACATTTCAATGGCAATATCTGATGTCAACATGTCTTTTAGCACATTGCCTTGAAGGCATTATTATCTTAACTTTGAGGTATTCTGGTGCTGTAATAACTTAATAATTATAAACCATATTTTTCTCCTACGCAGTCATGTTTTTTTTTTGTCAATACGATGTTTTTAAGAGAAAAGAAAACGACTCATTGTAGCTACCTTTATAAATTTTTTCTTTTCAGGACTGTAATGATGTAACACACGGACATAAATGTAGAGAAAAAAAACTAACACTCCGTAATGATTGCATCACAGTAATGATGGTTCAGAGTCTGCTGCACAGAAATGAAATCAAATGTAGTCTGATAGTTACGGGGAGAAACGTAAGTGTTCCTGTCAGGGTCTCAGTAAACAGTGTACTTCAAAAGGGACACAGTGTTGCCTTTCAAAGTACAAAAAAAAAGACATCTCTTCTCAATTGCTACATTTGTCTGGACCAGGTTTGGTCTGCTTAGTAGGACTTCACTGTCTTGTGCTGACCTATTTCTTGCAACAGTACTTAAGCTATCCCTGATTAGCAATTGGGAACTACTGATGCTTCTGCACTTTTAGTAAGAGCTGACGTGCTTTGGAGATTGGGTCTCGTCCTTCAATCTGCATTCACAGATGCACACTAACACAGCGGCTGTTGTGTGTCTAAACTAATCACGGCCATATTAGCATCTGCAGCTGAGGAGGCACAAATGCAGGTGAAGCTAATAATGATAAAGACTCATCCTTCTGGGATGATTGTGATTAGTTGAGAGCCTGGGAGGCCTTTACTTCAGATCAGGATATTATGATGAATAAAACATCAACTGTCAACACTCTAAAAGTGCACAGTTAAAAGCGAGGATATAAAAAGACTAAACAGCCAAAAGACAAATTCCACAAAAGGATTCATCTTATTCATACTTGCTCTATCAACATGCATTAAAAAATATTAAATCATTTAATAATACAGAAACCCAGGATCGTCAATGAAAATATGACACTAAAATCACATAAGAAAATATCTCAAACACAGCATACTATCCTGCACCGCACAAGAACCTCTATAATCAGCTGGTTCCAGATAGACTGGTCTACTGCAACACCAAATGCAAATGATGGTAAAAGGACTTTAGCTTGTATAGCGCTATTCTAGTTTTCTGACTACTCAAAGCATTTTACACTGCATGTCACACCTAGCCATTCACAACAGTTCACACGCTGATGGAAGTGGTTGCTTAGTATCAGAGGTAACTAATCTCATTCATACGCATTCATGCTCCGACGAAGAGTCGAGTGTCTTGCCCAAGGACACATCAGACATGTAGCTGCAGGAGCTGGGGACCACTTATGGGGTTGACTTTCACTTGTTTACGAAGTTTGTTGATCGAAGGCGTAATTTCTCTCTGGTCCACCTGTGGATGGGGGATGGAGGGCTGACTTTTTAAGGTGCAAATTTACATCCCTGTGAAGTTTGCCTTCACTGTGAATGTCAATGGGTAGACAAAGTGATTCACTCTCTGTACAGCCTTCAGAGGTTGTAACTGAGGTGTTACAGGGGCATGAGGGAATCAGAGAAGAGAGTGGGGGAGAACAGCACTGTGTGTTTGTGCATTTGTGTCCATGTCTCATACTGCTTCTGTACACATTGTGCTTCTGCAACAACGTAAGGCACTGGGAATTCACAGAATGGCACACTTATGTTATGTCGTTGCAGAACCAATGAATGTACAGAGACCTTAACTGGAGCTTGATTACAGAATCAGGCTTGTGACATGTTGTTGCTCTTCATTTTCGAAAAACAAAGATCTTCTGAATGCATGTGAACGGGATTCATTAATAAGAGATTAAAGAGATTTAAAGATAATCTAGTGGCAGGTATCAATTAGAAGGATTAGATGAGGGTGGGAATTTCCACACCACTCTTTTAGTCTACAACACTTATCAACCATACAGTTCCAGTTCTCCATGGCGATATATCCACAAATCACCAGAGCTGAGGACACGTCTGTGAAGCCATTAATTATCTACACTCTTTTTTCTTTTTTTTGTGGAAGTTAATTTAAAAAATGATTAATGGAACATTTAACTTGTTGAATTTAGTTTCTTTTAACATTATTTTTGTTACTTAAACTCCCTTTAGCCAACCCCTGTCAGCTGACCTCGTTTGCTCCCGACTCTCTGAAGAGACGAGACCGCCGACCCTGTTGTTATCTCTTTTTATAACAGTCACATCGGCATCATGTGTGATGCAGCCATGGAGAGGAGAGAAAGGAAGTCGTGTATCTTCTTACGCTCTAGTTGGCTACTGTACCCTAGGAGCAATGAATGGAAGGTCGTGCTTGGTCAAATGAGGTGTCATCCGAAAGATCACAACCTTGTGAAATATAGTACAGTTGAACAGTGGAGGGAAAGTTTGAATCAACCCGTGGATCTTTCTGGATCTCATGGGTTTGGATTAAATCGTTTACTGGATTTGGATCATGTTAACACTCGCCGATGCAGGAGCTTTAAAGTACAGTAGACCATCAGACGGTAAGAAAAATGAATCAAACAGATGCGTTTGTTTGTCGATGCATTGACAGATACATGGATTAGGGCTGCTGTGTTGTTTGGATCTAGGATTGGTTTACATGGTCAAAGTCACAGGAATCAGGGCTTTTTAGTGACGTATATGAATGATACACCGAATATAAACAACAACAGAATCAGTTTTTTAAAGTGACGGTGATAATGACATGACCCACAGTCAGGCAGCTGTCAGAGGAGGTGATAAGAAAAGTTTCTCTTGTTTTTAGTTTGCTATAGGCTACAGAAACGTGTTAAAGTTTTCTAAGTCATTGTGGCCTCTTAAGAACCTAAATCTATTTACTTTGCAAAAAGCTGATCATTTTGTTGTTTATTGATAAGACCAATTCAATTAAATTCAGAAAACTTTATTTGTCCCCGGAGGGCAATTCAACCGTTATTCCCTCTGCTAATTCCACGTGAGCAGTAAAATAAAGGCCTTACCAGCCCCAACGTATCGCTGAAGAAGGAGAGAACAACCTTCTCTTTCAGAAATCTAAAACGTAACAGAGGCACTGCTCTTGGTTCTAGTGATAGTCAGCAAGCTGCTGAGACCATTACCTTTTAGCAGCTAATTCGAACCAGACCCCACAAAGCAGTTCAACATTAAGAAGACAAACCTCAACGAAGGGAAGGCATTCAGAGCTGCCACTTACTCTAATATAAAAAAATAGTCCCTTACTGATGACATATTTTTATATGATCTAACTTCAAAAGTTGCACTGGTTCCGACCCAGGCATGGTGAAAAAATGTTGTTACTGAAATGTTCAGTTATATTAAACATAATGTTATTATCACTGTTCTTCACTCCAGCAGTTACAAACACCTGCAAAGTTGCTGCACACTCTCTCCTGCCCATTCAGTGTCATGTTGGAGCACAGTAGAGGTGATTCATGCTGAGCGATCCACTGTGAGGAGTGTGATTTATCACTGGATGTGTCAGCGGGGGAAAAAGAAAAAAAAAAAAAGAATGGGACCGGCTGAAAAATGGAGGTGAGTGGGAAAAGCCCACTGAAGATTAGCCATTTTAAGAGTAAAGAAAGCCAGTGAGTGTCCCTGACCCTGAAAAGATATATACCGGTCTGACTGTGCTTTAGTGCAAATGAGCCTTCTCTGTATTCATAGGAAATGTGAGCTATGAGCTACTACCACAGCTTGAAATGCACAGTTGTGGTCTCTCATGCTTTGCCGGTCCAATCGTTTGACCCCATTTGAGTCCTGCACACACACAGAATCCCACACAAGACGAATTAATAATTAATCCATTCTGTTCTGCTGCAATGCCATATGGGGCTTGGAAATACTGTAGAGAAGAGAAGGATATCTCTGAGGAAAGAGCAGTGCAACTTTCTGGTCAATGAGCCTGGAGTGCAATGTTTTCCGACCACTTCACCATCCGACCAGTGCGATCAAGTAAAGACGCTCCTTTTTTATCTCTCTGCTGGGCTAAGCGCACACTTAACCACAGCCTGACTATCACAGTATTGGTTCACTAGCCTTTACAGTGCACGCCTACATGCATCCCTGCACACAAAATGACAGCACATCCACAAGATAAGCACAAATAAATAGACAGACTCAGCGTAGATTTAAAAAAAAAAAAAAAAAAAAAAACTAATACATTTAGGCAGGAAGATGAAGCATGCTTCACACCGACCACCAGCACCATCATTATTTCTTTCTTATCCCATTCATCTGCAGTCAGTTTGCAGAAGAGCCTTACACATTCAATCACATACAGATCTTAAATACATTTCATGCAGGTGCCTTAAAAAAAGAGGCAGCCCCGGGAAAAGTAATATGGGCAGTTTGTATGGATGGAAAGATTTGACAACCTCGGCGGCACAGCTCAGAAGCTTCAAAGCTCAGATATTAAAGAGTAAAAGCTGATTAGGTTTACACAACAAAACTAGGCTGTGCTTTAGATTTGCACTACAACCAGTGTGCTGCGTGCTGGAGAGACTGGCAGAGAGGAGGAACAGGTTTGTCTACAGATATTATCCCTTTGGTTTTCCTTGATAAGTCTCATCAACGCGCACAATCATTTTCAAGCGGTGTGTGGCTTCTTCATTTCTGCGTATTTCTGTTAATGGGTAATTAATGGGTGCAAGTTAACCAAGCATGTTCACTGTCGGATAAAATGTTCTGTTCGTAACACTTTGATGAGCATGGTTAGTGCAATATATCACAGAAGGGTGCTGGAACAGTCATAATAAATAATGACCAGAATAATACTGATACATTAACAAATGTTGATCTAAACTTTTAAATAATAAGAAGTCAACCAGAGAGGAGATGAATGTCATTGAAGAAGTTCAGTATGGTGGTATTGCCAGTAATATTGAAATATTATATAAGCCCATCTCTCATTTTTTTTATAGTTTTAGAGAAAAAAAAAAGAAAAACATCTTGAAGCCACTGAGGGATATCGGAGACTTGAATACATTTGCAATGGAGTAGAAATGTGTCGCACCAATAAGGGTGTAAAAGATAAAATGTTTGGCGGTGAGTAAACTATTTTCAGTGTAGTGTCCATCAATGCCACAGTTATTATTATTATTATTATTATTATTATTATTATAGGGGAGAAAAACATCACAGCTGATGATGTTATATCACAAGTTAAGTTGCAAAGATGAATATGAGCAGTCAAATGATCCAACAGGTGGTGATAACAGCTTTAGGAGAGGTGAAAAGATTCTGCACATGAGGAGCACTCAATACAACAACAATCATGTGGAGTTTCACCTCTTGAATAAATTGTTGTACGTTGTCGTTGACTTGCATACAACATGTTCGTTCGAAGCATCACAATAACTGACAAAAAGGACGCCGTGAACTTTGGAAATAAGGGCCAATTCATGACCAAAAGAATCCTTTAAGAAGTCATATTGAGAACCAATAATAGATTCCCATTGTGTTGTTCAGAACAAAGCACATTCACATAAAATTATCAAAGAGTCAGACATGAAAAGAAGAGAGAGTGAGGTGAGTTCACAGGATTGCAGCCTCACAATCAGTGACATGATGAATGTGGAGCAGAGATAAAAAGCAATGTTGAGAGATTGAGATTGAAATTGAAGTAGGTGGGAGGTGTGTGTGTGCCACCGGAGAAGAACAGGAGTGTGAAAAGAGGGCGCGAATAAAAGAGACAGACACAGACAGGAGGTGAGAATGAATCGGGAGCAGGCAGAGGGCATTAAGAGGCAATCAGATCCTCACACTGGATGGACCGATCTGTGAACAGACAGTGGACAGATGATAAGCAGGTGTCAGTGTGCGGCCTCAGCCCCGCGATGACATGTTATCTGAATGAGACAATTAAAAGGCCTGTCACACAGGCAGCAGGGGGAGGAGGGAGAGTATGTCTGTGGAATCACTTTGTTCCATTTACGGCCCTGTTGAAACTACACCGTGCTCTGTGACTGCAACAATCACCAAGTCATTTATCATTTAATTTCTGTTGGTACAGAAGGAAAAGACTTCCTCTGACAAGCCATTATGACTCATATCAGAAGTTGCAATTGGTGCAGTTGTTGGCCTTTAAACTGTATTTCAATCTCACTCCATTGATCTGTGAGAAGTTTTTCTTGCATGTTCTATTCAAAGTTTCTTCAACATTAACACAAAACTATTCAGTTAAGTTGTTTATATTCAGAACACTTTTTCTCCTCATATATCTAAAGTACCAACCATAAAATCAATGACTGAAAAATCTGAATATAACGATCCTTCATTTAAAAATCTGCATTATTTCGATCCCAGTAGACACAACAAATCCACAGCTACGGTCACTTGCAACCACCAGTCGACCCCTGCATGATAAACGCAGAGACATCTGATTGGTCGACTGCTCCTGATGAGGACAGACGCATGGTCCGACTATGTTGACGTACTGTATCGTTTTAGGAAGCATCTTTATATGGCAACGATTGTAGAAGTGACATTAAGTGAAGACTGTGTTTCTGTTTTAATCATGCGTTGTGTTTCACTATTTGGGAAAAATAGGTTTATTTACACCCTCATTTTATTTGACATAATCGATGGTTTAATAGTCACTTTTATGAATTGATCCTTTATCAGAAGTGTCCTCTTTAATTACACTTTTAACCTATACATAATACATTACAGGTTACTGAACCTGAAATCAAAAGATGAGTGACAATTGGAGCTTACTCTGCATAAGCTCAGTTTTACATTGAAGTGATTCCTTTTACATGCCAAACCTGAACACCTTTAGCTTTAAACAATATCCACAGGGAAGAGCTTTACTTACACACACAATCACGACAGTGCGTGGTGCTAAGATCACGATCGGAGCTATAAGGGGAAAAGCCTATAAGGGTCATCAGAGTGGCAACACGTAAACACATATGAAGTGTCAACACTGCTGGCGTGATTTGAAAGCCGGAGTGAGCGAGTGAGTGAGAAGAATGCACAACGAAAGCCATGATTTAATTTAACATGTTTCACGATGGAAGCCGCTTCCGCGTTGTGCTGTGCTGGCCATGCATAAAGACCTGAAAATATAAGAGGATGGAGAAACATAACTCAGTAGTTGTTTACATTTTGACAATGAGCTATTAACATGCTTCTGCAAACAGACACACGCATACATTAAAACTTGGACACAAGCCTTATTTCTCTAATTATAAATGTGTAGTAATTTATCATTCATTTGCATACAGAGAGAGGAGGGGAACATTTTTAATTAATCCTTGTAAAAAATGGATTCATTGTTCATATTTAATCATTGTTACATGGTGCTTTGAGATGCATAGGCCAGCCTGCTTTCATGCATAGCTCAGTGGTTTACATGGGAATAGGGCCTGACTAATTGAATTGCTGTGTTGTGTGCTGTAACAGATCTTAATCGTGCGAGAGCATCGGCACACAGACAGCAAGTTCATGCCTCTCCAGGCCTGACATCTGATCGCTGGAAGAATAATTACAAACCGATGCACTGGACTGCTGCACTTGTTTACAAAGAAAAAAGGTGAGCTGATAATTAATGAGGCCCTCTGAGCTTTCAAGATTTCTTGTTTCCTGCTCAATTGTAATCTTAATCTGCCGATATGGCTGGAAGCGGTTATAGAGGCCCTTGAAATCACAAAGTATACAAGAATAACCAAAGACTCAAGTGTTTATCTGATATTCAAACTATTAAGGGGAAGATCATCTGCATGTAGATGCTGTTTTAAGAGAGCGCACCACAATAGTCTGGTCACATGGAGAGTCCTGCTAAGAGCCAATACTTGAGAATGAATGTGCAGATTTATGTGTTACCTGCATATTGATGAACGAATGTGCAGATGTAATTTAAAACAGGAGGAGTGAGAACAATATACCAAAGAAAACAAATAATCTATTAAAAGACAAGTTCAATTATTCAATATAAAAGGAATGAGGTGGGTTTCATTTGTATTATCAGTGGTGAATGTGTTGTGTGTGAAAGCATTATCAGTCTATGGGTGTGAGGTGTTGAAGTGCGCACCAACATGAAAAACTAAAGGAACAGATGTGAGCGTGTGGATCAGGCTGAGGAAGAGCCAGAGGTCAGAGAGTCAGAGAATGGATAAAGGAAGCCAGCAGATCTTTTTACTGTAGTCGAGAATGCACCAGGCCGAGGTGCAGCTGATCCTGCCGATGAGCCTCCAACCAGGACACACCTCCTGCAGCAAATCACACAGACTGACAAGAGCAGCAGGCCGGAGACTGCAGGTGGACAGGTGACAGGGTCGTCACTCCTGGACAATCTTTTTCTTTTTTTCTTTTGCCAACGTTTCGTTATCGCTTTGTGTGACACCTCCCCTTCAGATGGTTTAGGACATTTAAAATATAACCGCAAATATAACCGCAGCTTATTTTAGTAGGTTAGACAGAGGAGGCAGTATTCATGTTTCATAACCAGATCAAAAGTCTTAACAGAAGCATTCAAGTCATTTACAAGTAATTCCTTTAGCTATAGTTACACGGGACCAGAAATATCCAAAACACCTTTTGATTAAGGCTAATATATTTAGAGAAGCAAATATGGGAAATGTCAAATTAAAGAGCTACAACTGTGAAATAGCTCAAAGATATTCAGTATTTGAACAAGTGTACTTCCCGAGTCTGATCCTTAACAAGCTTTTCAGTCAATTTCTTCAGGAAATGGGAGAATATCTGACTAAGTAGATGGATTTTATTCAGTCCTGGACCCTGCTGCTGGCCCATGGGGGGGGACCCGAAAGTGGGGACACCATTACTCTGCTTTTATTACAAACACTTCACTCACTCCATCTTCTGTTATCTATCCATCTATATCTGGCTGGTTTCAAAATTGCCTGGCTTATCCATCTAATTCTGTGGCGTAAATAGTATTCAGCGTACAGCTCCAGTGAGAGAGAACAAAACATCCCCCAGTCACCCTTTGCAAAAATCCCTGACAACAACAAAACACCTGCTGCTTCGGCTGCACTGATGAGAGGAGTGAGAATATTCAGCGCTGTGCGTAGTCCAGCTCCGGTCTGATAAACCTGCATTTTCTGCTGAGGCCTTTTCAACCTGAACATCCAAAGCCATCATTTGTCCTGCTGGTTTGAAAACATGAGATATATTTGCATAGGAGGTGTTGTCCATGGTAATGGAGGGCTCCAAATGTTCCACATTTGTTTATCCAGTCATTACAGGGCTCTCCAACCTGTGTGACTACACTGTTGTCTTAGCGGGAGCCGCACTGTCATTACAACCCCCTCCTCCACCCACTTTTCTTCTTCATCTCCATCGTCACGGGAGCAGCAGCCACAGGGAAGAGCAGGTCCACAGGAAATTGGGAGTGTGACAAGATAAGACCCAGCGTTCATCTGATACAGTTCCCAGGCAACCAGTAAGAGCAGTGGGGAACAACAACAAAATACTGAGCAATGTGTTAGCGTGTGAGTGTTATGGAAACATTGTCACATCAGCGACGTCCCCACATGAAAGTATACTCTGCACATTCAAAACGACTCGAGCAACGGACGCTTACTCAACCCCGCAGACAAGTCGAGACTGCGTGTCTGGGGAGTTGATAATGCACTATCATTCTTCGAAAACAGAGAACGCAAGATGTGTGACTGTAGACTTGTCTCACGTCAGCTGATAAAGTGTTATTAAAGAAGCTCAGAGTCGCAACAAAATTCATAAAAACTTCCACTGTTACACAAAATCCTTCAATCTGACGCAAGACATGTCAAAAAAACAAGATGAAGCAAGTTCAGACTTTTCACTGCAGTTTAAGCATTTTTTAGGCGTTTTATTTCTTTGTCTTGACTTTATAGAAGATAGGAGGGTTGATGTTGCCAGATTTAAAAAAAAAACAAAAAAAAAACAGGTCAACAGGTTTTTTTTTGTGTGCTCTCTTTTCTCATTTAATCAAAAAGGTCCCAACACGATAAAGTGTGTTCCTTGAGCACACTCTGGGGATAAAGAATGAACCAGGATCGTTACCAAGTGGCAGAGGGGGAGAATGTGTTTGTCCATGTCGTGATCTGGCTGCTTAGATACACTTTGGTCTTTGTTGTTCCTCAATGGGGTCTTCCTGGAAGCACACAATCACGCTCTGGTATAGAAACACGTCAGCAAAAAAACCCCCAGCCAAACCCACCCCTACTCACACACACTTTCCATACATTAAAGTCAACTGGAGGTCGACCCCAGTCACCTCAGAAATCTCACAGAAATACCTGAAATAACAACAAAAACAGTGTGCTCGTTCTCACAGCTCTCCTGCCTTATCTTCTAAGACTATCAAACAATGTTGTAGGCTAGAAAGGGATTTCGTGCTAACATCAGCCGTTGTCTTACGAAAGCTAACGCTGTTTTTACATTCCTGTGCTATCACTCAGGTTCAGCTTCATAAAGCCCACGCAGGGACACAAATCCAGGTAACCCATCACTCTTATGGTCGAACACTTTGTTCATTACACCTGGATATGACAGCTGAGCCATCCATCTGCCCTCCATCAGCGCTTCAGAATCAGCAATGCTGTGATTTAGTTGGTCACCTACGCCATTACTGCAGAGGTCAGATCTCATCTCCAGAAGCTTTACTGACATCATTAGACGTCAAGCTCATGCGTTTAATTCGATACGATTTACTGTCTCACATTCGTGGAATCAGGAGCAGAAGCTTTTTCTGGATGCTTGAGACAGTTTGTTGAGACAGTCAAGTCACAAATGGGCGCATGTGAAAGACAGAGCTAGTTCTTGGTTAGCTGTTGGAAAAGATTCAGTAAGCTTGATAGGATTTTCATTCATGAGGAAGTCCTGTGGCCGCTAAAAGACTGATGCAGATGAGCACCTCAGCCAGGCCGAGGAGGAGCGTCTAATGTGTCTCTTTATCAAGCACAGGTGGTTGACAAGCAGCCCAAACTAGATCAGCAGGATGTGTACAAATCTGCACCAGGTGTTATTTTTAATTACTACACGACAACAGCAAGCCGTCGGGTAGAAAGGCAGCCAGATTAATCGCTCTGAAAGGTGAGTGGACATGATGTTAGAAAGTTAGCATCTGTTTGCAAATATAGAATGACATGAATTAATCTATTTCTAGATGTGTCTGCATGTGTAGAGTAGGAACAACCCGGAGCATCTTTGTGTTTCTCTGACCTTTTTTAGACTCTAAAATGTTGGCAACAAATTGATTTGTGTTGAAGTCACAGGCAGAGATCCTCTTAGTAAAGGAGGAGAGACGGACACAGGAGGAGCACTTAGCTGAGAGGAAAAAAACGGGGCTTGATCACAAACGCACCCAAACAAAACTGAAACTCTGACCTTCAGTTCTCCTCTCAGAGACGCACATGTTCCTCACATGTGACAGCCAATCCACCAGAGACATTTAGATTTCACATTTAACATTTCCTGTCCGCGTCACATTGACAGCAGGAGCATTTAGGAAAGCCGGTGCCAATTTCTGCTGACATTCAGAGATCAACAGCTTTTGGATGCAATTTAGATCCTAACAGAAACCGGCTATCATCCCCTAATGTCGTCATCAAAACAAAACAAATCACACCATGAAAGGATGTGTGAGGAGCTCATTCAGACTTTTCTACAGTGTGCTCCAAAGAAACATCACAGAAATAAGTAGCAAAGAAATGGTAAAAATAGCTCAAAAACAAACCAGTGCTGAAAAATCAAATGTCTGGAGACAAACGTCACAACTACCTTCACATTTAGTCTCCTGAGGAAGGCTCTTTTGAACCTTAAGGACTCTAAACTCGCCCTTTTTAAACTCATACTGGTTTGAATACAGTTTACTTCAACAATTAAAAAACGATATGTCACAACTAATCATGAATAGCAACAAATGTCAGATTGCTGAACTTATCGACAAATAACATCTAATTAAAAATGTCAGTTGGGAACAGAAGAAGACTCGCAATGTGTCAAAATGAATAGTTTCCAGTGAAATGTTTCACTGACAAGACGTTTTCTAAACTTTAAACCAGGGCTGACAGCAAGTTAAACACCATTAATTAAGGTCTGATATTAGCGTGTTACTTGTTTATTAATCATGAAACTCAGATCTTCTTTATTCTGCTCTCCCCTCTACTTCCTCCAATGCTCACAACCAATTCAATACAGCAACCAGAGGCCTCGGCTAAACAATACGTCATTTTAAGATGTTAAAAAGGAAGATTTATACGGCTGTATTTTGTATGGAGGTCAAAAAACACCTAAATGTATGTGCTAGTCTCCAGAAAGGAAAAAATAAGTAATAGTCCCTGAAAAGGGGGGGCGGAGAGAGATCTTCCAAATAGTTTACAGAAATAAATATGCTATTTACTGCATGTAAAATATAAATCACAGCTTTATTCTGTTATTGTTTGATGGTGATGAAACATGTAGTAAAAAAGATTAAGGTATCAAACATAAGATGATTCATAAATTAAGATCAGAGGCTTCAAAGGGAACAAATAGACTCATGTACAGTTTATTAATTCACTGGTTGAAAACATTATACTAATACGGGGCAGCTGAAGAGACATCACAGTGTTATGTTACCAGCCCTCATCATCAGCCTTCTCTGCCAGCCCCATTCATTTCAGGATCTTTAAGGCGTCCTATGTTGAGCAGGGTGCCGTGCCCACCCATGGTTGCTGCCACTGTAGCAGCTATCACACAATAGATAAGTGTCACTTCACATCATGAATCAGATCCTCTACTCTGCAGGGGGCCCCTCTGTCTCCCTGCGTGACCACACAACCCGTTTCTCTTCTGCTCGAACCATTCCTTCAGTGTTTGAACACAACGATCCGAGCTCATTTAGAACATTGAACGTTTTCATTTTTGCAGTACGTCTTTGTGGAAGCAAATTATAAGCAAGGGTTGGGAAACAGAATTCCTACTTTTTGACAATGAAGCTATGGTTAAGATTGAGCGGCCAACAAATGTGAATGAACAACAATAGATGCCGCCACCAGCCTCTAGATCCTCGCACACAAATAGGGTAGGGTAATTAGCTTAGGGTAAAACCGCTTATTCAGAAATAATTATAATGATACAATTTCGCTAACCAACTATTATGAGATAAACCAAAGCTGAGGCATATGTGGTTGAAAAATGAAGCCAAAGCTGGAGTGCAAAATCCTACAGTTCGTCGAGTGTCCTCTTGAGGCTGGCTCCAGGAGCATAAAGTCACATACACACAACGGTCAAAAAGTCTGTTTGTACAGCCTGGTACCAAAAACAATATTTAACTGATTAGTTATTGTCCTCATGGGCACATAAAGACTGTATCTGTTATGTTATTTATGTAGCTGGCCTGACTGACAGGTGGGCATGATGTAACGTTTGTCAGGAGGCTTTAAACCCGCCTCAGCTCCAGCTCTCAGTCTGTCTTTAGTTTGACTGAAAGTTAGGCTGAGACAGGATTTAAAGCATGATGGTTGCTGTCGGTAAGCCTCGAGCCCCATGCAGTAACAGATGGGTGACACCACTCAGGCTTTGTCCATAAATATTACAGTTCATAATACATTCCATGCATAAACCTGGTTTAGGGTTTTTAACCTACGTATTCATGGACAATGAGAGCACACTGGCGTTGAAACAGCAAAGGACTCGCACAAAAATCTAAATATTGTCTTTGAGGTTTTCAGTTTCGCACAAAGAGGGCTTTGTAGGGCTGCTGTGTAGATGTTAGAGTTTTCATCTCAGCTCTCACAACAACAACTCCACTGTTTATCTGTAAAAAAAAAAAAAAAAAGAAAACCTATAGGAAAGAGACAGTCACCCATGCTTAAATCTTGCTCTGTTACTTAGGTTTGGGAGTAACGTGACATTTGGTTGCTGAAGGCCGGAATCTGACTCAAAATGACAGCATACCAACGTCATTCAGTTTATGGCCATGTCAAGGGGAGATCAGCACGCAAGAGGTTTGCACACAATGCACACGACGAGGCAGAAAATATGAGAAAGACTTCCTCCATAGTTAAAAGTCATGTATTTCAGTAGTACTGATGGCAAAAGAGAGAATGACTAAAAGCTACATTTCCTTTAGTGAGGTCAAAGTAATCATTATGTTACATTATGCCTATCTTTTTATATATCCATTTGATATCATAAATTATCATTCTGTCGTTTGTTGAGGACAGACAGTGAAGATGTCTGTTTACACCTCTGTATGCAAACATTCATATAATCTACAAGAGAACAGTATTACAGAAACTGTTTGAAAAGATGCTTCCAAAATGACTTGAGTGATCTAAAACACGTGCTGCAACTGAATGTTTGTGAATGCATAAGTACATTTTAATTTTCTTCAGAGAGATTCTCAATAAATTATACACTAAACGTCGTGGAAGTAAAGACCGTACTTATTGTATCAAGCTCAGCTCTGCAGGCAGACATTTTTAAATATTTTATATTTTAAAACATGAACTCTTATTGTGATTTTGTATGTAATTTTATTGACTTCATCTTCAACTTCACTATCATCCCAAAAGACATTTGATCATTTTGACATGTATTGCCCTGTTTTTAATCTGAAATACATTATTCTTGGATAATTATGATGCTGCATACGTGATTAAGATGCATAATTATTTATTTGCAGCAATTCAATTTTTGCAGCAATTCAATTTTGCATACTATTTGTTGGTAAAGCGTGTGCTGCAGGATTGTCCAATAGGAGCACATCTCTTCTGGATGCTGGGCTGAATCACACATTTAGCATATACAAGAAGGGAAAAAAAGGCATGCACACTCACACAGACTCCTTCCCTGCTCTTCTTGCTCCAGCTCCACGTGTTATGTGCATTCACATGACCCCTGACCTCGACATTAGTATGTGAAAGTCAGTACATTTAACGTGTCCACGGGCAGTCAGTCAGACAGGCTGTCAGCTCCCATCAGCCCCTGCTCCTCTGTGATTCAGCAGCTGCATGGGGATCCAGGGGTGTGTAAGAAAGGAGGGATTTGGATGTAGGGGTATGTGTACTTTCTAGGCTTCCCACCGGGCCTGGAGTCACAGGGCACGTCAGGACGTCGATGACAGGACGACATGGAGACACGAATTCGCAGGTTAACGGAGGCCTACATTATTCACCTCCCCGTTGGACGGTTCTGACTTTTTCAAATAACAGAAAGTCATTACAGCTCATTCAGCCACTGGCTCTGCATCACGACACCTTTTGAAACTTCAGTACAGTGTGCCTGTAACGTGCGAGTCTGTGTGTGTAGTTCACATCCTTAAAACTTGTGATAAAAGCTTTTATCATGTCTTTATGTTATACAAGGTTTAAGGTTCAGAAATATGGGTTCCTGTGATTCACCAAAGTCAATTGGATTGACGGAAAAATTACACTAATGCCAGATTTCACTCAGTGAATGTATGACCCGTTTATTATCCTTAAAGAAAACAAAGGGCTTCTTTTAGTGAAGGAATGAACAGAATATATTAAAGACAACAACATGTCATTGAAGTCTTGTGTATAGCTCAGGAAGCATCATCTGATATCTGGTTGTATGCTTGTCATTAAGGAACAGGTACAACCCTTGACATTGATGAAAACGAGGACAGAACGTACCTCTGGCGGTGTCATGCAGCAGCAAAAGCAAAATATCTCAAACTGTGTTTATGGAGACAACAACATGACTTCAAGCTATGGCTGCCTTTCCATGTTCTTTTTGCTTATTGTTTGTCTGTCTTGTTCGTTTCCTTCTCTTCTGCCATCTGAGCCCAAGAAACCCAGCTCTCACTTTCACATTACAGCCTTATTATTATTAGTATTGCAACCTCAATTGGAAACATTATGTGGACAGTAAAACTGTAAGCATGCACATTTTACAGAATATCTCCGTCTTGTTATCCTGAACCCCTAAATAGCTTAGGGGGTGTACGTAAATGCATGGATCATTTAGACTATCATCCTCATTCAAGACAAGCAGCAGGTCAGTTCTTTTAACCTTAAAGACATCATTGCCACGCACTCTGGTGTCAGATTCTTGTCAACTGGCCTGTGTCCCTAAAGTTAGACAAAACTGGGATTGGCAGAAAAGATCTAGCAAGTTCTTAATGGGCACAACCCACATACTCAGCTCTGCTGCTCATCCCACAAATTCAAGTAACATACAATAAGATTTTCATTGGGAAGAAGAAACATTGCTGGCTGCTGTTTGGTGTATTAGCATCATACACAAAATGTCTGACTGAAAAATAAAGTGAAACATAAAAAGCCATTCATTCTATCATCAGGCTAAAAAGAGCATCTCGGTTAAGTGTAAGGAAATGACAAAATGTGTTAAATATGTAAAGGAGAGCTTTGCTAGTTACTCAGCCAGCTGCTTGTTCAAAATGTCAATAAACCAACCAGAAGAGATCAGCACATTACTATGTTTAAGGTACATTCAAATAGCCCATTTGCATCCCAAAAGGACTCTCCTAAATGTGCTACAACCAGTGACAAATTGGTGCCTGAATGTAATGTATTATGGTGACTGTACACACAGCAACACACAAAGCTCATAAAATCTTATAAGACGCTAACAGAGAAGCTAGAGCAGAGCTTAGTGCTATCAGAGCAACATTCATCAGTAGAGTTCAGCAGTGGTGGGTTACATTCAAAGTTCGACTTCATTTTATGAACCACAAGACATTTCCTCTTTGTTCTGTTTGGTGGGAGGGGAGGTCTATTTCAAGGGCTTTAAAAACTTCTGAGGAAATGGAAGAAATGGAGTGTTTTGTAAGCCACGAAGGGAAGAAGGAAAAATGAAGAGGGGGAAAAAAAACTTGATACAAGTATTATCCCTTTACATAATGTCTCAGTGCACACATGGATTCTCATAATCTCAATTTAGTTGAGAAGGCAATTCAAGTGGAGCTACTTATTTGAAACCAATACTTTCCTCTATACTCCGTCCTTCTTGGTTTCCAACTAACAAACAGCTGATTCTTAGTTTAAAAGCATTGATTTATCAACTGTACATTTTCATGCTCATTTTTTAGTATTTAGCAACTCAAGAGATAAATATATTCTGCAGTAGCTGTTAGAGACTGAAAACAGAACTAAATATAACACAAAACATTATATTTGTCTGTTGTTTTGTGTGTAACTTTTTTCCAAGCTAAAATATTGTGCTGCCTTGGTTGGGTTAGTGGATTTTCTTTTAATTTTTGAATTTAGAATTACAAGGTGCATCTAATAATAACTACGAGTGGGAGAGGGGACCAATTTCTACATTCCATTGTTCCAAAATTCCAATAGTGCAAAAAAAAAAAAAAAAAGAAAGTCCCAAGGCACCCATTTGTCCGATAACCAATTCTTCTGAAGGGCTAATGGTCTGGACGATTTTCCATTGGATTGTTTTACGCTTAGCTGTAATGCTTAGGGATGCATTCCCTCTTCTCCTAGTTATATCCTCACACTGATTCAGCACCATGGACAGCTACTGTCGTATTGATGAAACATTGAGGCTCTGTTTCACTTCATGCATTTTTTGGACAACTGAGCTTTCAGATCAATGTTTTTTTTGTTCCATTTATAAGCCTGGGAAATAGGCTTTGAATCTTTCAATTTTGTGTGGGATCTTAGAATGAATGTTTGAGAGCAAGACACCTTACTGATGGTCTATGCTAGATCAATGTGCAGAAGCAAGCCAACGAAAAGATGCCAACATACAGTTTGCTTGTAAGTTACACTTTAAGATCTATTACTATTTTGTGTCTCTTGTGATCAACAGTCAATAATATTTTCTCTTTATGATGCAGAGTGTGACTCACCACCCACAGTATAGAGGGAATGTTTAACGTCCTCTTTAAACACATGACCTGTCAAGCATCTGCTGAATTAGCTCAGCTGTTGTCATTTGGGTCATTAAACAGGGTGTATATATGTGGAAAACTCAGCAGTCAAGTAGACTTGACATGTGATGGCCACTAAAGCACATTCACCCGATGCCAGCAGGCCACATGAAAGAGGTTCTAACAGCGACTTTAAGATTCAAGTCACTCATCTCTTACAGTCACCGCTACTCCTCTATTAGCAAAAACATCACCAGGCATAAATGTTTCATCCAGCCAGTTCAGTGAGATAGTATTAGTGCATTTAAGAAGATATGAGAATAACAATGAGGATGTTTTGATATTCAGAGACTGAAGTGAGGGACTGCAATGAGGAAATAAAGCTATAAAATAATGTTTGTTCACAGGTAGCATACACTTTAAAATACACTCAAGATAGTGTGCAGACAAAAGCAGGCTTTTTCTGAAAGAGACATTATTCAAGTAGTATAGTGACGCCACTTTCATCCCTTTCCAGTAAATACAGGGACTCAACCAGTAGCATGTTAGCTTAGCATCGCATACAGAAAACAAAGGGAAACAGCTCACTTGGTTCCTAAACAACATTCGGTTTTCATACCAAAAGTAGCAATTACTGTTAACTGATACATGTCAAAAATATTTCAAAATAAAAGCCTTCCAGGAAACTGAGGAGATTACAGCTTTATGAACACGAGAAGGCTTTGATGCGAAAAAAGAAAGGTTTTTACCAGATACACTAGCAAATCAGAACATATTTTGTTTTCTTTCTCGAGATTCGGCTTATGGGATATTGTTCCAATTTAATGTGACATGTCACATGGGTCAATTTCAGGGCTTCTTCTTATTCTCAATATACACACTCTTCTTAGACTCTATATTAAAAAAATAATAATTATCTAAGTTTTACATTGCAGTTAAAGTTTGCAACTGCCCCTAATACTGACTTATTCACTGTACTGTAAAAAAAGAATCATGTGTTTTTCAGTATATAAATAAAGAATATTTAAAAGCCTTCAGAGCATCAACATACTGCTGTGTATGCATGTAAAAATAAATAAATCCTCTAAATGAAAAAGCATAGTGGAGGGGAGAATTTTTTTAAAAATCCAACACTATAATTTGCACTTTAAGTACAATGTTCAAGTTTGGCATCCTCTGTTTTTTTGGTATGTGTATGCTTGTGTGTGTGGGCATGCGTTTGTTTTTGTTTGTCTTTGCATGTGTGTTTGTCACTAGCACCTAGGGAGGTGGCGGCTGAGGCTAAATAGTGGTTGTGCATATATCAGCTTCACTTAATCATGGCTTTTAGTGCCTCGTCTTATCACCTGGAGTATGCATGAGCCTACTTCATCATCATGAGCATGTGCACACAACCACTCACGATCCAGCCACTGAGAGGAAGAGTGTCTAATTTATTCACCGATGTGAATGGAGCCGAGAACAATGAAGCTGTGGTTAAGCTTTTAAGCCATGTCTTCATTTGTCAACATCGCATCTTTGCTGAGAACACAATCTAATCGTTTATTCCTGGAATGTAGTAGCACACATCACATTCTCTTTCTCTATGTTTTTTGTTACTTATCTAATTCACTCTCTGCTCTCTTTTGAGTTCATAAATGTCCGACTATTACCTGGTTTTCTGATGATTTTGTTGATACAGAAATTAGTCACTTTAGGTAGTCTGTTAACGTTCCACAAAATGCCAACCATCAGTTAAAACATTTTTAGATCAAGAGAAGATCCTAAAATGTTTAATGTCGTTGTCGATCATAGTGCAGATTTGACTTTCTCCACAATCAGCATGTCAGCCGCTTACATGGCTGAAGTCTCTGTTTGGCACATTTGTCAGCCCTTCTGGTCTTCTCCTCAGGCACATTTGTCAGAGTTAACAATGATAAGGCTGGAAGCATGCAGCTAAAGTTTCACTATCACAAAGAGAAACAAAGAAATCAAAGACGTTTGCTCTTATTTAGTGGAAGCAGTTTGGTGTTGATTTTTTGGCTTGAGATTAATTAGGCAATTATCTGACTTGTGTGCCCTTAGACACACACACACGTTTCCTGGTAATATACATTGAATGCACATTATGAGGTAACCGATGGGTCAGTCAACTGTAAAAACCAGTTAGCATCTACTGATTAAACCACAGAACTGGTAAAGGGTATTGACTTTGAGCAGGTATTGAACCTGAGTGAAAAGGAGCAGCAGCATTGCTTCACCACACACGTACGAAAGCAGCAAAAAAGCTGAAGAGACTGAAATGTGGACTGAACTGATCCGACCCCCATCACAGAGAGTTGTGGACGACTGAGTGCCTGATGTGACCCATGCATACTGACAACAGAATGCAAGGAGATAATCCATGCACAGCATGATGACACTAGAAAAGGTCAGCAACTATGATTAGTTTCTCACACTGACCTGCAGAAGCACCTGCCACTGATGAGACTGAACAGTTTGCACACAAAAGCATCAAGTCCTCTTTCTTTCTGTGTTCAATCCCTTTCAAGCAGACAGAATTGATCTTTTGTTTGGAGGAAATACACTGAGTATCAAATGTAGAGCAATGAACACTGCAATTAGCTCTTCAATTTTTTTAAGAAAGCTTCCTTTGAATCCACTATCCTCTCTGTCCGTCTCTGTCTCTCTCTGCCTCATAGAGCTCTTTCTCTGGTGACTCAGCCAGCATACAGAGCCAGACATCAATACTTGATCAGGGTCCAAGGCAGCCTGCAGCTAGCCAGCTCCACCAGCTGGTCGGGGCAGCTTTACCGCAGAGAGGGGATGGAAAAGACCGGAAGAGGCATGGCTCACAGGCCCCTGCAGGCTTTCTGTGTCCAGAGAAGCAGCAGGAAGCACTCAGTGGTGAACAATCAGCCTCAGGTAGCTCAGAGAGGGCACGCTAGGAATACATCTTAAAATATCCAGAATACAAAACACTAAAAATAAAAACGCTACCTGTTGAGAAGTTGATGGATAAGCTTGTGGAGAAGGAGTTTGTTTGAGGAGTCCCTCAGGGGTCCTAAATGTGTTAAGTCTCATGTGAGACAACGGCCCAGTGCGGCGTCTGCCACAAAAACTCACTGCCTCTATTTTTCTCCGTCACAGCAGCGAGCAAAGCCACAGTTCATCTCAGAGGACACATTCAGGCCTGTCACTCTGTGGCATCTCCAGAGGAAACTTTGTCTCCAGGCAGAACTGCAGGACACTGAGGACAGCCTCCATTCTTATGATTTTGAACGTAATGTGAAATCCTTTTCATATGATTGTCAGAAAGAGATTTCAGCAATTAATGGCTAGAGGGGGATTTGAAGCTTTTAAATCACCAACTGACAAAACAAACAATAAAAATATGTATTTTGTCTGCAAGCTTCAAATGTATCTTAAAGATTTGGGTAGTTTCTGTGTTTCTACACACAGAAGTGTGTCGTCTGTCTGTGTAGAGTCTGTGTTGTAAAAATTTGGCTCAGACTCTTGGAAAAATATGAGAAAATTGCTGAACAAATTGAGACAGAGAGCAGCGCTCGTCTGTGCTGCCAGCTCAGTCATTGATCTTTGATTGTGAGAAAAATCTGCTCGGAAACATTTGTGTATGTTAGTTAAACGGCGGTGTGACAGCGTCCCACAGAGATTCATTTGTGCCACAGTTGGACGGAGAGAGAGCGTCCTTCATCCCTTCTGGCCTGAGGAGTCAAGACAGTAAGCAGTTAGTTCCTGGAGTCAATCCATCGAAGTATTTATAGTTCAACAACTGACAAAGCTCGACAAACATGTCCCACGTCTAATTAGCACTGAACTGTGTTGAATTTCTCTCCCTCATAAACAGTGTAAACAGAGTGACAGGCATGTCTGAGCACTGTTTGTGAAGCAATAATCACAGGACCTTTTTGGCTCACAGATCTGGAAATTCGACGAGAAGCTTCAAGCTAGCAGACTGTAGCCTGACACTTGTCTGTGAAGTCTGAACAATTAGGTAGGGAGGAAGATAAAGCCAACGATGCAATGATACACTTTAATGACCTGCACAGGCAGGAGGAGGCACACAATTTAGGAAATATTGAATGTGTCATCATTGTCTCCTAATCATTCTCCCTCTTTGTCCTTCCTCTTCAGCAACATGAAGCTGCCAGGCAGGGACAACAGAAATGGAAAGATACCTCTTCCTCTCTGATGTGTGCTCAACACAACTTTGTGTCATGGACCCCTCGGAGACTTCCTTTTTCCCCATGAGTCTGTGGGCTCAGCTTGCAGGACTGCTCCTGCAAGCTGAATCCTCTGGGAAGCCTCCCGCTCAGTCTGACAGTTTCTCCTCAGTAAACTGTGCGCTGCTAAACTGCACATGTATGAGCGAAGCACTGCTCCATACTCAACAGGGGGGCTTTTGTTTACAGACTTTGCCGCAGCATTGCTGACCTATAAACAATACAACATGGGTGAAACTGCTCGACTACACACATGGCCACAAATACACTCAAAACACACGGGGAGGAACAGTGACGTCCTTGTAAAAGTGACACACAGGCCGAGCTGCTATCTGCTTCACTGGGATCTGATGTGCACCTGAGCCTGGGGCCTCTCGCCTGTATGCGTCAGTGGAGAGATGAAACTTACACGAAAAAGGCCAAAGCATGATGAGATTGCAAATCCCTGTGGGGGGTGAAGTACGTCTGATCTCCCTTTTATTACCTCTCTTACGCTGCCCACCTTTGGACAACAACACACAGCAGCTCCGAGATGTAGTCTTTCATCCAAAACTCAGAAAGGAAACACAAGCTGATCCGCTCGTCGTGTGTGTGTGTGTGTGTGTGTGTGTGTGTGTGTGTGTGTGTGTGTGTGTGTGTGTGTGTGTGTGTGTGTGTGTGTGTGTGTGTGTGTCAGAGTCACTAAGCCGTATCAGACAAAAGCAGTAAGTCTGAGCGCTTCAACATCCAAATAAGAGGACAGCCTGCTTTCTCATCCAATTTAGGTAGCATCTTGTTGATTACTGTGGCGCACATGAGTCACCATAAAAATCTCAAATCACAGTAGGAGTAAGTGTTGCACAGTGTATGTCTCTATTAGGCATGTGGGGATGTATTTTGTGAAGATAAATGGACTTATTATGAATATTGGAAGGCTGATGGTGTGTATTGATTTATTTGGGTACCCAAATCATAGCACAGGAATAATTCAAGAAAGTCATTATGAGAAAAATTCTTTTGTCACTATGCATCAATACATAGTTTACTTCTTCAGGTCAGACAACACTGAGACCTGCACAGAATACGCAACCACTCAGCACGGATTCACTGGTTGTCCTCTGTGTTTTGTATTAAATTATTATTTCTCATTTTGATCATTAGCTCTTGTGAAGACAAAAATGTCTTTTATCTGAGTAGAACTTCAGTAAAAGGTGGATCTTTCTCATAGAGTTAAAGGTACCACTACAGAGTGGAGATGTTTAAAAGAGATGGTCTCAACGTACATGAGCACAGAGACTCGAGAAGGTGACAAACTAGACAGTCCTGTTATTATTAGTTTTTGTAGGTAAAGCCAAAGAAATGTAGTATTTCAACAACACTGAAAAGAAGAAGAAAACTTAGCTAACAAGTAGGAAAGACAACCATATTAGGAGGACAATGGGTAGATATAGTGTCCTCCAACCTCTGCTGAATCAAGAATTAACTGTGACAAAGGTCAAACAACCAAAGAAAAGAAAAGTAGAAATTCTACCATGTTTTATTCCCAGAATGCAGAATCTGTTTACACATTTGGAGCATGCATGAAAATACTGAATTTAGATCATATAGCTGCCCATCTCATGCAGTGCATCGTAGGAAGCGAGAACAATCATGAGCATGTTTTCCTGCATTGTAAACACTAATCAAGTTTCACTCTGCCACTGCACAAGGTCAGGATAGATCCAACTCTATTCCAGGAAGAATTAATTCATTAATTCCTTTTTGGACACTGTGCCAGTCTAGGCCCCTGATGTGGGAGACAAGAACAAGGACATCACTGAGTGTCCAGATGAATACACAAGAGAAACAACATCCCGGATCACAACATGTTCTTTTGCAAAATGTCAGAACAAACTGAGATGTACTCTGGTTTCTTTTGTCAATGCGGAACTGAGGGTCAACATGTTCTGTTGAATTTCATTTGAATCGATTTCCCAGACTTTAATTAAAAAATGGTAATATAATAGATAGCTGATGTATCTTGTTTCTTTTTTTTTTCAAAGTTAGGCAGAATTTTCTTTTCTCTATAATTTGCTATGAATGTGAATTATCTAAAAAAAAAAAAGGTCTTGTTTTTTTCCTTATAAATTCCAAAGACAATAACTTGTATTTATGAGTTGAAATTAATCTCCGCAACCAGATGAGCCTCGCTGCAGAAGCCGTGCCTGAAAATATTTATAAAGATCATTCAATGTTTAATTAATCTTTTTTGTCACTGCTTTAACAGTACTTTCTAGTATTCATCTCCTCTGTGTCTGACTGACTCTGGCTGTTCGGTAATGCAAAGACCTTCTCCTTTTTGTTGAGTAGGAAACAGTGAGCGCTTTGGGGGGGGGACAAGGGGAGGGAGTCTTTTAATTATCATGGCTGAACGCGCAGCACAAACAGCAGCACACAGTCACTCTTACAACCAACATCTTTGCCCCCTACATGGCAGTATACCCTGCTCTATTGCTGGGGGGACGACGACATGAAAAACCAAAATTTGTAAAGATGTAAGCTTACAATTTCAGAAGCATCAAAGATTGTTATTTCATCTTCCTGAGTTTATAATTTGTTGGTTTTTCCCTCCTTTTTAATGTCTTTCATCATCATCATCATTTCCTCTATATAAAAAGTTGAACAGCCACTAACACTAACAAATAAAAAAAACTCTACTTCCTCTGTATTTGGTTTGTTTTGTGAGAAGGATTCTCAAAGATAAAGGAAGCGCTATTAGGAGTGTGAGGGCTCATTTGACACTGCTTAAAGTCAACGTACTATTACAGCAGGAAACCCATAAGCACACCACAGACCAGGTCAGGCTAAAATGTTCATGGGTTTATTAATGTTTGTCATCAAAAATCATAGTTGATTAAAAAAAAATTCATCAGTTCATGTCCCTGTATTATTCAATAATATTCATGCCCCTAACTCTGATGACTCACAGTTAATGAATGGCCAGTTTGAACATCTTTCTTTGCTTCACAATTACTTCATATTTGGAGGAGACGCAAATGAACGATTAATCCAACTTAAACCGCTCTATCCCTTAAACCCTGGCCCCATCATTACTGTCAAGATCACTTTCTCACTTCATGTCAAAGAATGGTTGCATTAATCCACAGTTTGCATCTATCAGATGATTCAATTAAATTATTCATTCATTTCTGCCACAACTAATGACTTTATTGCTATTCATCAGGATGCAGTGATCCCATCTCTTGCTCATTGCTGTGGGTGTTGCTAAAGGCGTACCTTTAGGGTCAAATCATCTCCTATCTAGTTCATTTGCATAAAACCTGTAAAGCTAAACTGCAAGAACTCTCTATTGACATTAGCAAATTTGATGAAAAACGTGTCGCTTGCCCCTCCTGCAATTTATTCAAACATAATCTTGTATTGTAGTTTGAACTTTACCTCATCACAGCCACTGTCACTGAGAGCCTTCTCTTGCACGCACTCGTCATGCTGTATAAACATGGCGATAAGTCAAGCAGTCTCCTGGCTCATTAATAACACCACCAAGCCGCTTCATGCATAATCCCCCAAAATTAAAGATCCATTTGGTACATCTCTTTTTACAGACATCTAAATCTTCATCTGATTCACCTGAAATGAATTCTTTCTTAGATAGTCTCACTTGTTGTCTCATCAACTCAGATGTTGCTAAAGAACTTAATTTATGTAGACGACCCTTGTTATGAAAAGAGGGCAAAATAACAAAGCTTGTGGACATGTTGGACTTTCAGTAGAATTTTTAAAAAGGTTAAAATAAACCAGCCCTACTAATGCACTCTGTGCACTCGGCTAGTTACTGCATCTCTTTAAGACAAGCTCCTGCTCCTAAAAAAGGGACTGACGTCTTTCCTCAATAAATGTGGATACTAAGATCCTCAGAGGCTCAGACCCATCGCTTGGAAAGTATTCCCCCAGCTATAATGTCATATAAACTGGAGTTATTTAAAGGCCTCCAGTTTTTCTACAATGTCCATACCTTTTTAAATCTTTTACACAAGCACAACTCCAGAAGTAATGATCTCAGTTGACGCAAAAAAAAAAAAAAAAAAAAAAAGCCTTGGAGAGGGTTGAATTGAACTTGCTTTCTTTATTGGGGAAATTTATTTGTATGTTCCCTCAAGCAATTTGGAGAGTAAATGTAGTTGAAGCTTTCGTAATGGCTTCTGCTTTAAGGTTTTTATCCACTGTTTAACTACCTTGGTTATAAAATTGCCTCTCCTTTTCTGATTAAACTATGTATCTCCAAAAAAGGATTTGAATTAACATCTGGGCAAGTGACAACAGTTTCATATCGCTGGCACATGAACAGCGATGTTGATCGTCTATGTCCCTGTGCAAAATAAATTTAAAGAAAGGAATTTAAAGGAAAGCAGTGAGCACCTTTAAAGCAGCCAGGCTTTTTGTCAGCAATCTGATTAGAAATTCAATGCACGGTGGCGCCATTAGACAGTTCAGGCACATTTAACTCTCATGTGCCTGCAAAAACCTCCAGCACACAGTCCTTTGGCATCCATGTTCTCCCTCCCACGTTGTTTATCTTAACAAAGATTTTATTTCAAATTATCTTTTGTAGTGACAAGTGTTTACTTCACAAATAATGTGACACTGCAGGCGGGTTATTCCGGTATAATTGAGGCGTTCTGGCCCAGGGAGCCCTGCAGTATGGTAATTAAGACAAAGGCTGTTACGCAGCAACATCCAGGGGGACAAAAGAGGACGGGAAAGCTAGACATTCCAGGAAAAGCTTTGTGTCTCCTCCAGAAATGATATTAAACAGGTGTTAGATAGAACTACAAGGTGTCGTTGCTCTAGCTGTCTGAAAAAAGGTGTATAATGTGTATGTTCACAGCTTGTCTATTTTTGAGTGGCTAAATACATGTAAAAAAAAAAAAGAAAAAAAAAAGGTGGAATCCCTGAGGTGTGTTCAGGTTTTACTGTTTTACACTCAGAACATCTGGCTTCTTGTCAACATTAGAACAGTTGTTATGTAATCCTCCATATGTTCCACTCAGCTTCTATAAAGAGAGGAGTTTACTCATACACCTTAGAGGTAGCCTCAGTAGCAGCCTGACTGGAAAATAATTGGAAATACAAAGAGACCGAGAGGAGAGGAAAAGTTGGAGCAGGCAGTCTTAATTTTCCACCTCTTCCCTTCCTCTTTTGATCAGCTCTAAATCCCTCACCTGAGGTCATGCTCCAGTTCAGGCATCACGTCTCCACAGCAGATGTGATATATCAGAGCATGTTATCATCAACACCTCTGTCCGAGTCAGCTGCATATAGGAAACAAATGCAAACAAAGTAGTTTACAAAAACACTTGAAGGAAAATGTTTAAAACCAAGAAAATTCCTTTATGAAGAAAAAACATTGAGAATGATAAAGTAATAAGATGGGAAATTAAACAAACACAAAAGAAGCATGAAAGCTCCTTTTTGTTTTCACTTATTTATTAAGATGTAACATTCATCATTTGTGACTTGACTGGAACAATCAATTGTCCTTGATTTCATTTGTGAGATGAAAAAAGTGCCTAAATTTAGCCAATGGACTTTTTTTTTTTTTTTTTTTTTTCATATACTTTATTAATCCCGCGAGGGGAAATTCGGTTTTCACTCTGCATTTAATGGAGAGGTCTCAGAGTGAGGGGGCTGCCCACAGAGAGCGCCCCAGAGCAGTTGTTGGGGTTCGGTGCCTTGCTCAAGGGCACCTCGGCAGTGCTCAGGAAGTGGACTGGCACCTCTCCAGCTACCAGACCAATTTCCGGACTTGGTCCGTGCCGGGACTCGAACCGGCGACCCTCCGGTTCCCAACCCAAGTCCCTACAGACTGAGCTACTGCCGGACTTCATCAAATTATTGTATAACAGCCATTTGTGTGTGAGATTAAAAACCAAGCTTATTTGCTCAAGTGCTGCATTTGAATACCACTGACTTTGGGGCATTGTACTTACCTGAGATCAGATTCCACTTAATAAGATGTAAACCAACAGTTCTGGGAGGTTTGGTGAAGCAAACGTATCACTAAAGTTTGGTAAAGAACTCTTACTTCACTGTAGATTGACATTTAAACAACAAAATAACATCCAAAAAAGCAAAGTGAACCGTTGAAAAAGTGGGTCCCTTTTATACAGACCAGAGGCAAAATGACTCCAACACTAGGTTTAAATACTTCCTGGTTAAACCACAGTGTTACAATGATGGGTAAAGTTCAAAGACTGTTTAAGTTATGAAGAATAATTTAACACAAACTGACAATACCTCTTCAACATTAGCCCCCTAGCTTGATATATTCTCACAACAGCAGGTTTGAAACAAAATACAAAGAGAGAAATCATTGCCTTCTCCCCCATCCCAAAATGCCATTTGGTACAATCCAAATTGCCACCACCTGCTGGAGCAAGGGGCATATGTTCATGAGAGCACAACCATTAAACATGAAATTGATTTTCCTGACCGAAAAAGTAATTTAAAGCAAACAAAGAATAAAGAAAACAAATACTCCAATACAGCACTTATCACGTAAACCCAACAGAAAGGTAAAAAGAGTTTATTTTACCCGACTGGTGAGGAACAATGACTATTGATTAAGAATATACACAGTTAGATTTAAGGGATAGTATTAGTATTATATGTTTATAGTATTAGAATAATATGTTTTAAGTTGGATTGTGTGAGATACGCGAGGGCGCAGGAATCTCAGTTGGGTAGCTGGCTTTTTAAGGAAATATTTTAATGTCCATGGTTTGCTGCTCCTTTGTGCTACTTGACCTTGAAACCTTTACTCTACCTCACTTTGATTGCTTGGTCTGGACTGAGTGTGAATCTCGTCAGGGGGACCAATAACCAAAATTCTTAAGGGTGTTGCTGTTGCCTTGAGACTAGAACTTCACTATTGGTTATTAGGAGCGGTTAAAGTAATACGCAATCTACTCAGCTTCTGTACCTCTGAAAGTTATTGAGTTATGACAGGTTTTAAATTGGTTCCCATGTATAGTCAGATCATAGGCTGTTACTGCTGGAAAGGCTTTTGTCGCAGCCGTTACCTGGAGTGGGCTCTCCTTGGGTCTCTAACCCCCTAGTGGGTCCTAACCACTTTACAGCAGAGTGCCACTGCTGCAGTCTATGTTTCCCTCTCTGGTATTGGAACAATGGGGATTAGGAGCTTCTTACCTTGGATCCTCTAGTCCTGGTTCCTTCATGGTCTGAGGAAAGAGAAAGTATAGAATTCTAAAAAAGGGTTTGTTTTGTTGGAAAGTCCTTACAATGGAAGGTTTCATTTTATTTTTTATATACCACAATGGTTCAGAAATACAGAGTTTATTAAAACAGTAAAAAGCTCACAATTGAGTGCTGGCCCACAATGGGTGTTTGAAGCTAAAAGATTAACTAAGAGAGTCTTGTCACAAGTGTCAGTGAAAACTGGAAAATCAAGTGAAGACCGAAGAGAAGCTTGTGCTTCCCTGCTATATACTTGAGCTGACTCTCAGCATTTGCATAATAGAAACTTATTGTGGTTACATTTCTTGTTTCAGTAAGCAGTCTTTAGTGGAAAACAGATATGTGGTTATCTATATGTGTTACAAATGGCTATGTGAAATTCCCTTTTCTTAGCATGGTTACATTCTAGCAAGCAAACCAAAATTAAAAGTTTCATGAGGAGAAGACATCTGTGATCCTTCAACACCCTCCTTGACCAATGTTGAGCCTCACTAAAGGATGCAGTATGTTATGTACGGCATTCCAGTTGGCTGGACGCAGCACCCGTACCGTCCATTAGCATTGAATCTACATATGGAGACTCTGCAGGTTTTCTTTGTTTTCCCTGCCAGACCCTCTGGGTCCTGGATTGGTGGGATGTCCTCAACCAGGGTAGAGATGGATATTCTCGACCGCTTCCTCTGGTTCTTGTTCTGCCACATTGGAGCTCCTTCCTGGGTTGACGAAACTGATTTTCTCCCATTCGGCTTGACCCCTAGCCATTTCCTGATGGCTAACTTTTCTAGCTACCCACTTTTCCCATTGGTTCCTACCTACTTGAAAGAATTGAACCCTGGTGTCTGAGTCTTTTGATCTACTTTCTTTTCTTTCTGCTCCTATAGGGGAACCTGGTTCTTGGCCTTTTTGTACTTCTACTTTATCGTTATCTTGGATTGTTCTTTTCTTAGTAGGCCATGGGAAGAGTTCCCCCATTCTCCTTTTCCCTTGTGTTAAGGTGAATTCTATCTTTCCGTCTCTATTTTGATTTCTCCCATTCACTAACTCTACCCAACATGAGCAATTCCTAATTTTGTTCCATGTTGCTTGAACATTTCCCCACATGTCTTCGGTGGTAGTTATATGTTTAACTCAAGTACAGGTCAGGTTTTGGGAGTTATTTTGGACTTTCTTTATTATCCCATGAAGGGTGAAGCGTATTCTGTCGCTCCATACTTGGTGTATCAGGCTTTGACTAGTCCTCTTCGATTGCTCCTTTTCAGGTGCAAGCTACTACATAAGTTTTATCCAATCCCAATCTTCTTCTTCCGAGATGTTTTTGAATTCCCATCCTTGGGTAACTTATGATCTATTTATTTTTCCTGAGGGAATCAAAGCATCCCATTGGACTTCCCATTGGGTCTGATTGAACTGGGTAATGTTTTTGTCTCCCATGCTCTGGTTTCTGGGTCTACGAATCTCCAGCTAACCAGGTGTACCTCGTTCCTGGGTGTGGTGACCACGGTGTATTCTACAGTGGAGTATTCTAATGTACCACGTAAGTATCCCAGATATATGGGGAGTAAGAGGATGACGATGAGTGTAAACAGGGAATACGGAACTTTTTCCTCTTTTGATTCTCTACCATCCCTACTCTGGCCTCATCCATGGCCCTCTGTTCCTCCGGCTCCACTGGCTGGACGGGTGGGGTTTTTTTATTGCGCGCTCAGCTATTCCATTAGTGTTACTTTGATAAGGTATGCTATAAATGCCTTTTATTCCTAAAGTTTCTAATAGCTTTGACACGTTTTTGAATGGTGATCCATTATCCATTCTTAGTGTTTGTGCTTCTTTTCTTGTGGCGAAGAATCTCCCTATACAGTTAGATACTGTTCTTTTTATCTGTGTTTTTAAGGGAAATATTTCTCAATCCCCTCCAAAGTTGTCGACTATTAGTAGAAATAATTTATGGCCTAGTGTACCTTTATTTGGCATTACAGCTATGTCAGAGCTATAATGCTTGCCTGGCTCTGTTGCTAGCTCATCTACTTCTCTATTTCCTTCATACTTTTCACCTTGTTGGTCGGTGTGGCTGTAAACATGTTCTTCTGCGAGATCCTTTCCTTTTCTTAGGCCTGCTATTATTGTCCACAGACTGGCATGTTCTAAGGCCTTGCCTTTCTGATTGGTAAAATTCGTGCCCTGCCAAAATTCTAAGTCTTCTGTCAGTGCCCTATATACATAAAATGAATCTTTCACGAGCAGAATTGTTTTGTATTTACATTTATCTGCGTGGGCTAAGGCTTCCAGCACTGCTGTGACTTCAGCCGCTTGTGCTGTGCCATGGATGTAGCCACTAAATTAATTTCCACAACTGTGATATAAAGTATAAACATTATTCTAGTTTAAAAAGAGTGAAATGGGGCTATAAAATATGTCCAGTTGTCAATATTCTTACAATGACAAAAACATTGTTGCCCCATGTGGCCTACAGTTACATTTTTCATTGAAGACTGGAGTCTCAGATCTGGTTTTGCGCTTAGTCTCAGATTCTCAGATCTCATTATTCCAAAATGCACAGGTGTGAGATAACACTGCCACAAATCTAGCCTTTCACCAACAACTAATCAGTAATTTACATGAACAGTGCACACACTTTTCCCCTGAGGATGGTTGTGTTACCTCTGACAGAGTAATGTGCATGTTTCTATTTGCAGAAGAGAGAAGTCATTACTGTCCTCTGTTCTCACACATGCCTCTTGTGTAACGAGTTGAAGCCAGAGGTGTTATTCTATTCAACTGAGTCATTGGATGAAAAGAGGATTGCTGTGACGATTGCCCAGGGCAACTTTTCACTCTCACATGTATGCACAAGCAGGTTTATTTATCACCTAAACACGCAAACATACTACAATATAGCATGTCAGCAGAACAACATACAAATAAACAAAACTGCATATCATCTGTGTAATGACTTCTTCTACTGCTGATACATCCACACACAAATGGAGAACAAAGCGTGGGCTCTGGTCTGTGCTGACAAAGACGGAGTAGAACGTTGCGTCTGAACTTTCTCCCCCACTCCATCGTCGGAGTGGGCGATGAGTATGGGTGATGCAAGCTTAGGCGGAGGCAAATTCTCATTTCCCTGCTTCAAAAAGCCGGCAGATCTGTTGTGTTTCATGTGCTGACAGCCGAGGCTTTCCCTCTGCTCTGCTGGCGAACACAACCTGACCCAGAATCCACTGTGGGGGAGCCGCCAGCACTGACTGCAGGGATCGCCTTCTGTTCAGGCTCTGCTTTCATGTGAAAGTGTGAGCTAGGTGGGCATTAGTCTGTGGCAGGAGCAGAGTGGGTGTCGGGTTTCAGTGTAATACCACCAGCAATACAATAGCAATTAAAGCACCGGCATGATTAGGCTACCAAACCCGTTTTTTTTCTTCCCATTTTAATTCTCTTTCGTCTAATTCTCCCTGCTGGCATTAATTTCTTCCTTCCTCACCTCAGTCATCACTACAAGAGCTGAACCCCGCTGACCTACCGTTCACTTTAAGCCTGCAGTGGACCTGCCTCCTATCAGCACTAATTGAAGAATACAGCTGTAATTAACATCCAGTCTTCATTGACACAGCCTAATGAGCCTGCTTATCAAGTCAGGATATTTTCTGCAGCATGTGATGTTCTGTAGGTGATTAACTTATTATTTGCTTCACCATTGCTGTTTAACCCCACCCCCTCCTCCCCCAATACACACACACGCACACACACACACACATGTACAAACACTCAGGGATACATCGATTTGGGTAAATCCACTATAGCAGCTCCATGATTTATGGTCACTGTCAGGAGCTGCAGAATCAAAGAGGACGTCAAGGATCGATGCCCTGCATGCTCAAAATGATCATATGTTATATGTCACATGTAGAGAAATACTGTAGTCGATTTTACAATTGTAATATGAGGGATAATGATTTTTCTACAGGAACAGGATGCATACAAAAAGCTAGTAAAAGTATAAAAATTAACATGGGATGAAAATGGGACCTGTATGGAATCCGAATTCCGTCAGGAGAGAAAAAACAGTGCATGCCGGAGTTAGACTATTTCTTAACTGTGAATATCTCTGGCTTAATATCACAGACAAATACAATAGTGAAAAAGATGATACTGACAGCTGAGCCAAGCAGTAAACTCTGCTCAACATGAAGAGTCATCACCCTGCCCACTCGCTCACAGTCAAGGTTGATTTGCACCTTTTTGAGAACATCCTTGGAATATTTACGCGATTAAAAATGTTTTTTGAACAGGAACCTTTTTGAAGCACCCCCTTAAGCTGATTTATGGTTTTGTATTCATAGAAATAATTGAACAAGCAAAGCCTTTAAATTAAGTGTATGTATTTTGAAATGTCAGGAGGAAAGATTTGTGATTCGGCAAAACAAGAGGCCTTGTTGCAGCCTGCAATATATGCACAGAAAAGAATGAGGTGCCTCCCACCAGGGGATCAATAATAACCTCAGATACAGTAGATATGTAGGCAAATATGAATGTGTAAAACATTACCTTCAGCTGTCGCCTCGTGGGGCTGTGTTTGTGTGCGTAGTATGTAGTGACAGCGTGACTCACTGGACCCTGGGTCATCTGTCAGGCCTCTTTTCTCAGTGCTGACTGAATGCTCCTGCTTCTGTAAACATAGACAAATATGCTCTACAGGAGCACCTGCCACCCCGCAGCTCCACCATGCCTCAATCTAATGAATGTTTAAAGACACCATCAATCAAATCACAGACCAGATCAATAGACCACAGAGTGGATTTCATCAGTGCTACGCTGTGAGGTTTCCGCAGAAATATCTCTTCTGAACGGATGTCTTGTCAGGCAGCATCACTTCAACTGAGCTGGTTACAGCAATCAACCACGAAGACGGTAACAGAATTAAAGCAGCTGTCCATCCGGTGTGAGAATAAGTGTGATTAAAGAGGTTAGAGTGTTTGATGGCAACATGTCTTCTACGCAGAGCGAACTGAGCCGACATGGTTGAGTAAGACTTCTGATAGGTCAATCAGAACAAGACCCAAGTGGGCCATCAACGATTGAATCATTTTACAAACTACTGAGGTCGTCATGCAACAATTGAATGCCAGTTTTACCAGGTTCGGAAGCGAAGCACACACACACACACACACACACACACACACACACACACACACACACACACACACACACACACACACACACACACACACACACACACACACACACACACACACACACACACACACACACACACACACACACACACACACACACACACACACACACACTAACATGTTCATCTTCATGCAGCCAGTGATGGAAAGATAAAGGAGGGAGAGAGGGGGGGTTGGCATGCGACAAAGGCCCCGGGCCGATTTTGATTACAGTTGTAGAGTAGGACAAGGCCACCTTCCTGACTTTCCCTCTTTGACAGGCTGTCTGAATACCTGCAGGATTACGACCATATTAAAAAACAGATATTGCATCTCTTTCCACTTTTTCACTCTGCCTTCCATTAAAGCCAAACAACAACAAACACTCTGGATTTTTGGTACACTGAACAAACAAACCTGTATTTGTATTTCGCATTTGAAATTGAAATGATTGAAACCAGCTTCTTTGAGCTTTTGATTCTTTATAGTGGCATGGTGTATGTTGCTGTGTCCTTTAAGATTTACCCCCCAAAAAAACCTACATGTCATTTTCTATGATGAATTAACTTAATGATAATCAGCCAATATCTTCATCCAGCTAAAGATGTTAAAGAGCCTCCCTGAATCTATTTCACTTACCGCTAAGTGCTTCTGATTTCTCCCCTCTGCTGCTGATCTGAACTTTTCCACAATTTAAGCCCTTCCATCACTTAAGCCGTCATGGGTTATGTGTACTGTTCTGTCAGCCCTTAAGAAATATCTTAACTTCTTTGGTCTAGGAAGCTCTTTTAAAAAGGCTCGGGCTATGTCCACATTAACATGTTATACTTTTCATCCACATTTTATGTGGAAGAACAACTGTGTAATAGCGGCTTTAGCATTTCTGTAGCCGGACTAACGTGCAGCCAGTTGTAGACAGGAAGTAGATTTCTACTTCAAGGTTGGTTTCTGAATGCAGAAAATACTGCCAACAAAAAAACTCAGACCTGTGATGTTTTTGTCTAGAATAGAAACTCTCTTTTCCGACCCATACACATGCAAACCTCTATGTTTTTCAAACTGCCACAGAGCCAGGGTCCACTGTTTTAGATATGAAGTGCTAATGCAGCCTCTGGTTCACTCTGTGGTGATAATTCCGTCTAATTCAGCCAGCATGTGAAGTGTCCGTCCACTCAGACCCTCTGTGTGAAAATTCCACAAGAGTGGATCAATTTTACCCAGTGACAAACATAGAACTGTCCTCTCCCCATCTTTTCTTCACCCTTCAGCTTTTGGAAAAGCAAGAAATTACTTCAAAATCAGGCCCAGAATCTAGGCAGGAAGCAATTTCTCAGGTCAATGCTGCAGAGATAAGAAAAGGAGAGCGGAGAAACCCAATGAATCCAATTTGATTCTATTACATTAAGCTGGAAATGATGGGAGGTATACAAAATAGAGGTGATATCATGAGCAATGATTGAGGGAAAAATACAGATCAAATGTGATTAAAAAAAAAGAGTGGATGGATGTGATGAATATGAATTTCTCTTCTGTAAATATAATTAGGTCAGATTCATAGTCTGTTTAAAGGAGAAATGTCAAGAAGAAGAATGAAGACAATTTACTAAAAGTATGTCCTGTTGTTAGACTAAAATATCACTTTTGCCTTCAGGACAGCACGCTCATGTGAAGTGAGCAGGAACAAAGTACAGGGTAGGAGCACATGGACGGCTCAACACAGCCCGCGGCTCTGTGCGACACTGAACAAAAGTTCATTTTCAGGGTGATTTCATTCTGTAATTTCTCTGACTTGAATTTAAAAAAATGATGTGAGGACAACCTCGACCTTCCGCCTCTTAGTCCCAGTTCATCTCTGAACCAAGTCTTGTCAGACTTGCATCTTGCTTGAGGATCCTAAAGATGCCAACAAATAATAAAAAGAGGGTCATTTACCTCAAACGGGGTTAAAGGACAGCTCTAAAACCTGAATTCTGTCTCCATAACAGGTGGTTTATCTGGTGCACAGTGTCTCTGCTGTCCTCAAAGGGCATACAAACACATGGCTAATAATTATCATGTAATGTTAATGAAATAGCACCAATAGTTTACTATTGAATTGAAGTAAAAACAGGGATACCGTGTGTCTGTTTGGAAGATATTCAGCTACTGTTCGTCTCTTGTGGGTTAGGGACACGTTGACTTTTATCAACCTTGAACTAGAGGTCATGAGATTCTGGATATACGATGTGTTTGTGGCGTTTTAGCTGTTTTAACTTTTGTGAGTCCAGTAAAAGGAAGGAATAAGATTTTTACTGTTTTGACAAATGTGCCTAACAAACATTTGACATCCCTAAAGCAGGAATCGTGTTTATTTCGAAATGATGTAACACATTACAAAGTGAAGGGGTCGCTCGTATCGTTCGGCCACCAGAGAATTTTCACAGGAATCTGCAGCTCTAACTGGCTTTATGGATCTTTATCAAGTTACAGCTCCAGGGGAGAAGAGCAGGAGAACGGTACAGACGTTACAGATATGGTCTTCAATACGCAAGAGACATGAGTAGGAGGTTTGGTCAAAAATGATCATCGCGAAGCAACATTTTGTTTGTCTCAAAATAACAGATCCAGTAATGTCTTTGAAAAAAAATGGCACAGACTAATGGGAGGAAAACAAGAGGCAACTTTATACAAAAAGTGCAGACATCCTAGCAGACGACCAATATGTTCATTGACTTTGTAATATGATTACGATGTAAGTAATCAACTGAATAGATACATATTAAAATATATCACATTTAAATTAAATGGGTGGTGGTGGGATCTGATTATCATTAAGTGTCTGTTGGTTCCATGTTGTTGATTTTTTTTAACTCCGCATAATCCACAAATACCAGCACACATGTTAATATGCTGTTGCCTCCAACATCCTGCAATCCACAGCAAAAGCAACAAAAGAAAAGAATGTTTGCTGTTTTTCTCTTTTCGCCTGCCAAGAAAGAGATTTCATAGAGAAAAAATGAAGCAGTGGAGCTGTTTGGCTAAAAGCCTACAGGATTCTTTGAATCTCAAGGACATTTCCACGTCCTATACTCCGCTGAGTCCCCCTGCCTTTATCCGAGCCCAGCCCACCCAGCCCTATTGTATGGCTCTCAGTCGCAGAGAGCTTCCTGCTTTTCTAACCCAGCTGCTTAAAAAACAGAGAGCCGTGTAAGCCTGTGGAGCCGCGGGGATGGGAGATCCCTGGGGTAAAAGCTGCAAACATTTAGAAAAACTCTCGTTTGGCTTTTGGATCTTTTTTTCTTTCTTTCTTTCTGTGCCCCATTTTGAAAGTCAAGAGATTTTTAAGTCGCTCTTCACAGGAAATTGGCTTTTTAAAAAGTTGAAATACTGAGAGAACTTTGTGAGCCCAGCAGGTCTTATAAAACAGGGTCTTTAAAAGTTAAAAATGTCACAAGTGGCACTCAGAATGAGAAATGTTCTGCATTTTCAGAATGCCATGTGTTCATTCACATTCAGACTGAGAGTTAACGTCATATAAAAGGTTTAAAAAAACATATAAAAGGTACTATCAGGAAGAACAATCCTTGCTGCATTGTTGCCAGATGCAGAAAATGAACAATGAATTTAATCTATGCTCTCCATATGAGAAGCCCCCTCAGCCATGGCCATTAGATAAACTGTGCGACTTTCTATTGAATGATGTCTTTACCGCCTTCTCTCTGCTGCGAGATAAAGCTTTAAAACACATTGTTTTAGCAGGACAATAGTCAAATGTGGATCTTAAGATCAATTGTTTGATTTCACTTTAGAGTTCTTCTTAACCGCTTTCCTGCAATCCCAAACGAGCCAGACAGTCTCAGGGTACATCCAGACTAAATGTGTTGAGGTTTCTATTAAAAAATGACACTTCCATTGTGAACAGGAACGAAAAGAAGCCCCTCATGAGCTACCACACTTGGTTTAATTCTAAAGGATACATTTGTTTTCTTGTTCTAATAAAAAAAATTAGACAACATTTTGGGATTGAACAGACCCAGAGTTGCTCTTTATCAAATGTAGGGTTTATTAAAAAAAAAAAAAAAAAAAAAGGACAACAAGGGGAAGCTATTTTAAATATGGAGAATATAACAAATACAGAAAGAGCCGTGAGGTCACATTTTGGGATTTGAGTAGATTTGACTATTTTGGGATTTGACTATTAAAAATGTTGACAACAAACATAACATGAACAAAATAAGAGATGTTGTTTCATCCATTTCCAGGTAAAAAATGTATGACTTATAAGTCTTTAAACTAAGAACATTATTATTCCTGTCAGAAACTAACATGTATTATGCATTTGTCTTTACTCAGTTTCTGCCCTCCGATGCTTTCATGGGTCAAGGTCAAAATGGCAGCAGGCTAATAAAAATCCCACCTCTCTCCTTGATATGGTTGCTCCTTGTCTGTCTGTCTGTCTGTCTGTCTGTCTGTCTGTCTGTCTGTCTGTCTGTCTGTCTGTCTGTCTGTCTGTCTGTCTGTCTGTCTGTCTGTCTGTCTGTCTGCCTGCCTGTCTGCCTGCAGTTAAACATGCCTATAGAATTCCTTTTTTCTATTGAACAGCAGCAGTGCCACTCTTAGTCACTACCACCATGTGTTTCCAATAAACTGTATGTAGACATTTCTCATTTGGGTTGTCCAAGTAATTTAGTTCTTCAGACTGTTTTGCACAGTCGTTTCACTTTTTTTCTTCTTTTCAAAGATGAGCACCTGTGATGACCATGCAGTTTGTCCACGTGTCATCATTCAGGCCAACACTCCACGTTTGATAAACATTGAAACCAAAGCACAGAAGGGATGCTTCTTATGTACAATACACAAATAATTGACATCATATTACAAGCCGCAATCAAACTGCTCTCTCATATGTACACACACTAAGACTATACTCACTTTTGTTCTTTTTCCTCTGGAGTTTGCCTTGGATTGTGTCTTCATCAACATCATCAGTTCACTCTGTCTCTCTCCCACATTTCTGATAGATATTTTCATGGTTCGCCTCAAGCTTCAGAGAGCTGATAAGACAGAGAAAACAAAACATCTTTTTTTTTTTTTATGTGGGAAGCATAACCACCCACGCCAAACAAAGACTATGGGCACACAGAATACAATAGGGGGTACATGTACGTCTCCCAGCAGACTGGCCGACAAGACTTCAAATAAATCGTTGAAGGAAAATGAAATACTTTTTCTGTCTTATTTTCAAAAACATTTCTCAGTCCAGGCCCTGATGAAGTATCACATGCACGAACAGGTGAAGAAAATACAGAAAAAAATGTGATAGCGCCACAAAACACTGCGTTTAATAAAGCATTGTCATCATAGCAACGTGAAACAGCACTGTTAGAAACAGCCAGAGTTGATGGATTTTCCGCTTAAAAGCCCGCACCTGCTAGGGAGAACGAGGGAAATTTATTTGAGTTGCCTGCCACGCTGTCAACAACAGTCATCACACACAAAGGCTGTTGTCAGCCGCTGATGGCCAAGAATGTTTCTCACTGTCTGTGATTGAGGGAGCAAACGCAATAGATAAATCATCAGAGCGCTGCTCCAGTTCCACAGCTTCTCAAAGGCCATCTGTTAAAAAAAGACCTCCCTCTTACACATTTACACTTTTTATGCCCCTCCCCTGCTGCCTGCAGAGCCCCAACAGGCCACAGATGTTGTGAAAAGCCACAGGGACAACCCTGATCAGTTAACAGCAGACAGTCTAAAGCATCAGTGATCAAATGACTCGTATTAAAATCATCACTTCTGAATGTGACTGTTATATTGTTTGAGATTAAAACCAGAAAAAACATTACTAACTCTGTAAGTCTCTTCCTTTTTTAAGTCCATCACCGCTGTGAGTAGCAGTGTTGGTGTAATGAGGAATCTAATGAAGAGGGAGTTTTAGGTAAAGCATCATTTACTTCCTCCTGTCGACTGCAGCTGGCGCCACAGTTTGTCCATCACACGTTGCGAGAACAGGCGGAGATCTTAGTTATGATAAAACCCTTTTACTCTAATTAAGGATGCCAATTTAAGAACAGCTGCCTCAGCAAACGGACAGCAAGCATTTGCTTCACATGGAAACATTATGATGCCACCTCCAGAACCCCTTTCCCAGTAATCTTTGGGCTATTCAGAACTCGACTTCTTCATTACAAATGACTGTTTCTTGATATACTGTACATTACATAATTATTCTCCTCAAGAGTAAGTCTAGAGGTGGAGAGAGTTTCAGGGCTTTCCAAACAAGTTTCAAACTAAAAATCTACAATTGCAGCAACCAAAAACCTATACTGAACTAAATTTATTTCTGAATCAAGAAAGAAAAACTAATCACAAACTCAAAATATTACAATTTTGGCCTTTAAATCCCTGGTTACGACGAGAAAAAAGAGACAACTAAGCACTGGAAATGAGACATTTTTAAATTAATATTCAAAATAGATCTTTATCGACTTGTCATACAGTGTCAGGTCAGCATCCTCTCAAATTACAGTTTTTTTTTAAAGCCTTTAAAGCCTTCTGCCTGCCCCATAGGAGTCATCAATAACACTTAACACGCTATCACATCCACCGTGCAATCAATCAATTAAACATTGTTTGTATAGTGCCAATTCTCAACAAATCGTTATCTTGAGACGCTTTACAAATAGCAGGTAAAGACCTTACTCATGTTATATTTCAAAAGAAAAATGGGATATTGGGAGATGGGATAAGATGCAAGACAAAGGCCGTGCATGAATGAGGACAGCGGTAGATGTGGAGACGACACAGTCTGATGGTTATGACTGGGCGTCAGGGACATCGGCGGTATTTGTAACACTGCAACAAGCAGGGCGTAAGATACTCTCCTAAAAGTGTTGCCTAATGTGAAAGTGCCATCGATACTGTGACTGTAATCTTGTCATATTTGCCGCTTTTTAATGCAGTTGTAAATAAAAAGCCTTCCAGGTAAGCTCGTCTGGCAGTAAGGAAGTCCATTAACCCATAGTGAGACCACCAGACCACTCTCCCTGAAGCGAGGAAGAGATGTGCTTGCTAAGTGTGATTGAAGAACAATACGTCAGGCTTTTATAGCAGGTGGATGTCCCTTCTCTAGAGAGAAGATATCAGGTCAGTCTGCTCGTCACGTCTGGCGTTATATAATAAAGCTATGAAGACAGTGGAGGTGCTCCCACAGTGAAAACACATTACTTTCCAGGCACAATTTGCTGGCAATAAAGTCTGTGAAGCTAAAATATTTTATGCAACAAGTAGTGAATAAATGAAAGCTTTTAGATACATTAATCTACACCTTCAACAAGCTGGTTAAGAAAAATGGAGCCTATGAGCACTGCTGTGTTTTTTCCTTTGGTGAGGTCTTTGTGAGAAATTACTATTCCTACACTGGACTCCTGCCACCTCAGCAGCATCAAAGACAGTTTATAGTTCAATTACAGCCGGGCAAGTTCAATCTCAGGGGGAATCGACTGTTGCCAGCTGATAAGCTCTGCTGCTGCAGCTTAATACACCTACAGAATAACAGTTACCTTTTAGCGTGGTACTACTGCAAGCTAACTAACCAACGATGAACAATTGAACAATAAGAGGTGTGTCAGAGAGGAGAGACCAGAAGAAAAGACTAAGTAAAACTACCTTGATGATATACAGTATGTATGTTGGAGCACTATAAGTGGAGTGTTGGGATGGTTGTGATGAGACTACAATGATCTTGCTACTCTCGCTTCGAGCTAGGGCTGTTGAATAAACATACATGTGCTCCATTATGCTGGTGCTGAATTTCAAAGACACATGCCTGTACTAAAGCGCTGCACAGACACACCTAATGATGCATTTCCGTGACTGAAAGGTTGGCTCAAGCATTAACCAGTTTTTGCTGTCTCTGTACAGAGGTACTCTGCTTTCATGCTAGATGCTGGATTCAGCTGTGGAGGGGATAATTATCCCTGCTGGTGGCATGGATCTGCTTAAAGCAAAGTGAGCGACGCAGGGAAAAGTGGATGCAGAGCTATAATTTATGAGGAAAAAGCAGCGAGCTGAAGGGTAACCAAGATGTATTAACTATGACAACAAAGGAGATTCTTCAACTTTACTTCCTGAAATGGTTTAATGTTGAATGAGTTGATATAATGCAGAGTGAAAAAGCTGGTCATACCTCACTAAAGTGGAACATCTTCTTATACATCTGTGAAGAGAAGACACAGTCGGCTCCTCGTCCCCCTCTGGACCAATGGCTCTGCAGAGTAGAGGAAGTATCATATTAACACCAGGCTAATAGGACATCTTGAAATGTCAACTATCACATTCATAATCCCTTTTTATACAGTGTTTTCCTTAGGGATTGTCTTTTCTTCAGTTTAAGATTGATAGATGACATCATTGATTTTGGTTTTAAAGTGCACTTTAAAAGTTCATTTCACCTTATTTTAGTCTCTTGGGAAACTTACATTCAAACTCTTGGATTTTGGCAGAAAAAGTACAAGACATTTGAGACATTGGTGTGGGCTGCATTTTATTTGGTTGGTTGGTGCAGATGCAAGAATGTGGCTCGAGGTTAGCATACCTCACTAACACAACTAGTTACACTTGTGTTCCTATTTATTGTCAATTAATAATGGCTACCGTGAGAAAGGGCTAACAGGATAGGTTTACATTGAAGAGTCCAGTCATTGCAATACAAGGACAGGAAAAGGGACAACTCCACAGTAAAGTAAAACAAGTGCGAAATAGGCTATTGTCCAAAAAAAAATCTTAAGGAAGGCTGCATTAATTAAAATTGACCAGCATTGTTCTTTAACTGCCAACCCAGTGATTTAAAATCTTTTAAGGGGCATACTGAAAAACACAGAGACAAATGAGTAGGAATATGTCAAAAGATTTCACACAACACTCACATTTATTATCAATACTATTTTTCTTATTGCTGCCTACACGACCACATGACTAGCCTCCCTGGAGTTTACGCAAGCTTTTTTATATTTGAATATTTTGGCTCCTTCTTTCCTCTTGTCCGACGCAAACAGTTCAGCGGTTCGTGTACGCCACCTGGTGTTGACTGTTCTGATTTAAGTGTGAGAAAGGTGTCATAAAAGCATGGCATGAAAAATAAAAACATGGCAGTGAGCACGCGCTTAACACAGACTCACATCGACAACATACCTAAAGAGGCGCGTGGTCAAATCTACACACGTGCTTATGATTGCTGAAAGGTACCGTATTACAAGTCCCAAGAGCCTAATATCTGAACTTTACAAACGAGTGTTGTCAATAACAAAAAAAAAAAAAAACACGGCAAGAATCGGCATCCAGGGTTCAGGGTGCCACTTTTTATGCCTGTTGTAGTGGTTTTCTGTTATTTTGTGATTAAGCGCGTTTGCAAAGTTACGGTATCGCAAGCCCGTCAGGGTGCGCGCGCAGAAAGGTATGTTCATCGAGTACCCCCCAAGCTCGTGCGTTATCATTCGCTGCAGTTGTGCGCGTTCACAGTCTCACAGATTTGGAGATGTCGGTGCCGTCTCCGCGTGCATGGTGCAGGGTAGAAAAGTTTTTTGTTAGAGTCCTAAAAAGAATCCAACTTAAGGGACAAAATGTTGAGGTAAGTAACTGGAAATGTATTTGTTTTGATGTGTTCTTGCGCAAACAAAAAACCCGTAGTATTAAAAATCCTCTGTAGACCTAAGAGAAATGTATATCTTATCTTCTATAACGGGGATGTTGCGTCTGCATTTGTTAAACACCGATACAGAAAACTTTTCTGTAATGAGTGTGATTGCGCGACGTTTGTTTCTGCTGTTCTATCAATTGAATTTATTAAGCCAACTGGGATGGATTTATTATTGAAAGTTGTTGTTTTGTTTCTATAATAAGAAAACGCGGACTTTTAATGTTACCCATGATCCCTAAAACTGAGACCTAGACCAACTTTTAAATCATGTAGTTACATTCAGATCTTATATTCATGCATCAAGTGTTTTGTGTATCAGACACTCTGCCCAGACAGCTGTTCTCAAGTCATAATGAAACAACATTTTAAGCATTACAGGAAATGTTGTTCTGTTGAGATGGACTAGTCTTTAACTCAGAATTATTATCATTATTATTATTATTAATTTATTTAAAAAAAAGAACAAAGAGGAAATCTGACTTTTTTTTTTGGGGGGGGGGGGGGGTATGGGATTGATTGCTGACAGCCCTCAGGAATGTTCGAAATATTAGTGTTTGTGTTTAATTAAAATGCTAAAATCAAAATTAAAATGTTTTTTTAAGGCTATTCAGACAAGACTTTGGAAAGAGTAGCAGTAATATAAGCTTTGGGGCAGGAGAGAGACAGGAGAAAGCCCTGTATGATACAGCGAGTGTAACACAAATTAATCAGATTAAAGAATTACAGCATTCCACAGCAGACTCTCACACAATCATCCAGGCAAAAATGTAGGTTTACACAATGTTGTAATGTTGAAAGTTCAGCTGCATGCTGCTGAGGTTATTTGTACTTATATAAAACGGTAACTATGCTGTATAATAACAAATAAATCATAGTGTACCAAAAGAGCCAATGGCAGCTTCCCTCCAGAGAGATTACACACATCCACACAAACACACATAAGATCAGGTGGGGCAGTACAGGTTAATGAGTGACCAGACCGGGCTGAAGGGCAGCTTTTACTTCACACTTTCAGAAGAAAGCTAAATGCGGGAAAATGATGCCTGAATCAAACGTTAAATAATCCAGGAATACTTCAGCTGGGACTAAAAACACCTGCAGGGAGGAGGTCAAAGCTCATTAGAATGTTGGGCTTGTTTCGTTGAGGTTTCAACTGGGAGATTGGACATATTGTGAGTACAAGCAGGATTTCTTTCATACAGTTTTGCCTTCACTTATCGACTTTGTAGTTTGTTTGGTAAGCTTCAATAGAATAAATAATTTGTTGTTCATTGGTGGTTGTCGTCTCCCCCTTTATGTAGCAAAAGTCACTTTACAGCAAACTGTTTGTTGTCATGTCACTTCACTGTAAGAAGCACAAACAAAGGGCAAATGCACTTCAGCTTTTTATGTACTCAGATAAAGGTCATTTTTATGTGCATGTCGTAGGTGTGCCACATTTAGACACAGACAAAAACCACTGCTGATTGTGTTCTCTGTATTGTAGTCCAACAAAAATGGAAATGTTCATGCAAAATTGTCGTGAAGTGTGGCGATCATGTCATTATTCTCCTGTTTGGTCTCCCACAATCCCACTGAAACCACCAATTATTTTCTCCTCAACAGATGAGCACCCATCCATAACTTAGCTCGGACAATTGGCCGACCCTGATTGTTTCCCCCCCCCCCCCCACCCCCAAAACGTGTTGCTGCCTGCAGCTCCTGTGGGAACCCAAGTCGCCATGGAGACGGTGGTAATCGTGGCTATAGGGGTGTTGGCCACCATCTTTCTGGCCTCCTTCGTTGCCCTGGTGGTAGTGTGCAGACATCGCTACTGCCACCCTCATGACCTGCTGCACCACTTCGACTCCAAGTCAGTAAATCAAAACAAGTATTTTAACCTTGATCAGTCTATCTACTATATAAGATCATGATAATCTTTTTGTTTTTTTAAAGGATTATTTGGGACTTTTATTGCAGGTTTCTCCAAACTGCCCAAATATTTACCGTGTTTTTCTTTTAGAATATCTTAGCTATAGAAGTCACTTTAAAAGTAATAGGGAGCATGTTTGTGCATTTAAATCTCAGCTGGAGTAAATCCACCTTAACTATTAACAATTATGTTCTTAGTGCATCATCACCCCATGATGTAGTTTACAATTTGATCTAAAGCAGGGTGCTTTCACGGTTTGTATTTAAAAAAAGAACCTGCTTTAATAATGCATGTTCCACCCCCCAAAAAAACTTCACCACCAGGTAGAGTAAAACAATTGTGACTTCATGTGCCATTTGGATTCTGGTTAATAATCCTTTTCTGTGTGTATTTCAGGCCCACAGTGGATCTGATCGGAGCTATGGAGACCCAGAGTGAGCTGTCAGATCTGGAGCTGGACGATGTGGTCATCACCAACCCCCACATCGAGGCCATCTTAGAGAACGAGGACTGGATAGAGGACGCCTCGTAAGTCTTACTGGTTTATATGTTGCATGATATCAGAATTGTATTAACTCTACGTAGTTACTGTCATAAATCAAATCCAATTCTGCGATCTTGTTTGTTTTTTACGAAACAGGGGATTGGTCTCTCACTGCATTTCTATTCTAAAGGTAACAGTAGTTTACCATTTTAGTCTATATACATTTATTTACACCAATCAGCAGAAACTATAAAATATCTTACTTCCTTGAACAGATCTGCCACACTTTGACCGAAAAGCTGGTTGCCATGACTATGGGCTCAGGGGCAAAGGTCAAAGCACCAGCCAGCCTGAGTGACATCATCACTGTAGCCAAACGGATCAGCCCGAGGTAACGCACTGTTTGCTTCAGAAAAAATGAACATGATCACATTACTGACCTACCTACCTCCTCATATCTTCGTTGCCTCTTTCCTCAGGGTGGACGATGTTGTCAGATCTATGTACCCTCCTCTGGACCCAATCCTCCTTGATGCCAGGTAATCTCATTTATTGCCTCTTCATTTTAAAGCAGCCTTTTTGTATGACTGTGATTTGTTAATGCAAGGACCTACTAATGTAATTGATTAGGTGCCTATAAGAGCTGGAAAGAGCAAATGCTTTGCTTGACTTTTCCATAATGTAATACAATTGAAAGAGAGAGAGAGAGCAAAACAAATGCTAAAGTGTGGTAGCAAATGTGTGCTTTCAGGAGAACCGTATAACTCAAAGTTATTTGCTTTTCATCATGAACTGAATTGAAATTAAAGTTCTTAGTCGTAAAAAGCCTTTCCTTCGAAAATAAAAGCTTTTCAACCTGCAGAAGACTGTGCAATAAATTCTCCTTTTCTTTCTCCTCAGGGCCACAGCTCTCCTCCTTTCAGTCAGCCACCTGGTGCTTGTCACCCGCAACGCCTGTCACATGTCCGGCAGTATGGACTGGATCGACCAGTCGCTCCACGCTGCTGAAGATCACATGGTGGTTTTGCGTGAAGCAGCCCTGGCCTCCGAACCGGATCGTAGCATACCTGGAGCTGATGTGCAGAAAGAGCATGCCATCTAGTGCCAACACAAATATTAATTACAAACACACAAAAGCAGCAGTAGGCCATAAAAAAATATGTCCAATCTATCCTTGAGCTGCTGCTATTTACAATAAACAGGCACATATTCTGCAAGATGGTGCTGAAAAAGCACGTTTCCCTAACTCAACATCAAGCAAATAGGCTGTGCAGGACCCAAAAAAAAAGTCCTAGATTTTTATATTTTATCATATTTCACAAAGTGCTTTCTAGCTTTCACATCTGTAAAGATGTTCTGATAAAGGCGGTGTATTTTTTATGTAACCTTCGAGCAGATCTTTAAATAGTTGATCTGTTGAAGGTGTAAGCTGCCTGCAAGTGAGGGGCTTTCATAAATTTCTTCCAAAGTGCACCATCGCCCAGCGGTGGGCCTAAATCCAATCTCGCCGTCACATGGAGGCTTAGTCAGCTAATCCATTCTGAGAAAGGAAAAAAAAAAAATCAGTTAGCCAGTGAACCCAAAAGGGCTCCAATTCAGTTGACTATTAGAAAACCAACCTGACATGATTCCAGCCTGTGTTATCAGCATGACCTGTGGATGCTTAAAAACATCCCGCAGTTGCTCTTAGTTAGGAATCACTGATCCGGGAGTTTTCAGGCACAGATAGCATTCTTTTGAGCCACATCAGCAGTCGAGTAAACGTTTTTCCAGTTGAGTTATGCCCATATGTGCCATTGCTGCATAGACATTAGTATCTCCTCCACTGAAATATCACAAACCCCCACCAGATCAATTGATGCAAGACTCTGGGCGTACACCACTGGTCCTACGTGGATGTTCCCTATTGACCTCTGTGATCACGTAACTGTTCTTCAGGCTCCATGAGCAGATTCATATTTGTGGGTTTTAGTGTCTCAATAGAATCTGGCAGTGATATTCATGTACCCCTGGGGCAGAACGTTCTTAATGTTGCAATCATAATCACATAGTACAGGTTAATTGATAAAAATCCAATAGGCCTACTTTTGTTTGTACGGGGACATTCATCAGCCTGCTCTTTGCATTTATGGATTATTAGCTTGTGATAGCATGCTAACACATGAACATTTCAACGATAAACGCTGTTTCTGCTAGACATCTGCATGTTAGCTTTGTCACTGAGAGCATCCTGAAGAATTTGATACAGCTTCTAATGGTGTTACTCAGTAAAGTAATGTTGTTTATTCTGTCTGGAATATTGAGCCTTTACACACTATGAAGAAATATAGTGTCCCCGTAGACCCCATGTATCAGACTGCATCATGAGGAGGTTTTGCAAAGTGTGTTGAGGAAGGTGAAGCAGAATTAGCGTGTCGGTTTTGGCCAGAGGGATGTTATTAGAGCATGTGTACCTGCTCGTCCATGCATAGCTAATAGTGAATCCCAGAAGAGTCTTAATAAGGCATTACCCAGAGCCACAATAAGCACATGGGTTTAGGCTTCAATTCACATGGCACAAAGCTTTGGTGACACAACGCTAGGAAATTGAAACGTTAGTACAGCCAGTGACACAACGCTGCGAATTAAAAGTTATTGAGTCAAATGCACTCAATTTAAGACAATAAGAAGGGGGACCCAAAACCTCCATAAGCACGCAGAGATGTCTGATTAAGAGGTATTGATTGAGGAGGAAACATTTAGAAAGTGGTTAGCCTTTTATTTTATTTTATTCGTTTACATTGTTTATTAGCACTGACCTTTTTTTTGCAAGCACTCCTATGTTTTCTCATGCTTATCCAACAGTTTGTTACTGATGTCCTTCCCTCACTCCCACACATCTTTCTCTTTATAATTCTTATTGATTTGTACAGATAAAATGAAGTTTCATCGGAAAATGTATTCTGTTGTTGCTCTGAACAATAGCTACGGAGAAATCCACATCTGATAAGAAGTCCACACACTTGTACTAATTTGACATAAATAAAAGTGAATTCCTTTCCTCTTTTTACGACGTGAGGAGTCATTCGTGCAGCAACGTGGTACTAATAGCCCCCTGCCATCTTCCTTTCTCTGCGGAGGAGGAATCCTCGTTGCACGAGTGTCAGTCAGCCTCCGCTTGTCTAGCAAAGCAGCCCTTTGCTTTTCTTCAGATCTATTTGCTTACAGCTCGGCAGGGAGAGGTATTCATCTCTCTTCATTTCCAAAATAGTCTGAAACATAATTGTTGTGATTTATTTATGACAGAATATTTGTAGAAAAGAAAAAAAAATTTTTGAATGAAAAGTGAATTCTTAAGTTTGACTGAACCTTCTCTCAGGATTTATCATCTTATTAAAAACATGACAGTATCTATTTCTCATGGTGAACACTGCAGGCTGCTGGTTGAAAGACGTCACTACATGCTGCTCCGTCAGTTTACCTGGAAGTCTTGATCAGACAGGTAGACCTCCAGGTGCTGGGGATCCACTCCATCAGGTAAGGGGCTCCGCAGCAGCTCATCCAGGGGGTACTGGGTCTTCATGAGCTGGGCCAGGGCGTCCTGCACCAAGGTCAGCTTCACCGTCCCTGCGTCACCCTGACAGCAACAAATACAGAAAGAAACAGAGATGTGAATATTACTGTAAACGAGACGGAAGTTAATGACTGGACAAAAGACTAGAAATATTTGTTGTGTTTTGTCAATTTGCTTGAGTTTTTTTTTTTTTTTACCCCTTGTTGCCTCTTTCCCTTTTAAATATGATTCTAATAGATCAGATTTTTAAAGCTGTAAGCCGGATAGATTCTTTATCAAGTATATGAAGGGCAGACATTAAATAAACGTGGCAGGCAATTCCAAACTTTTTACCATAATAGCAAAGGTAAAAACTAAAAATCAAAGAAAATAAATTATGCCTTTACATATCTTTTGATATTTGGAGAAAAAAAAATCACATGCCCAATGTCCCGGGCTATATCTTGTGATATAAAAATTTATTCAAAGGGGCAGGATGAATGCTGGCTGTGATTCTAAATCCAAACTTGGATCTTAGAACTCATTGGTGTTTATACCTGCGGGTGGCTCCTCTCCCAACGAGGGAACACGTTGGTGAAGGTAAGAGGTTCTGCCCCCTCCAAGATGAGGTAGGCCTGGGGAGGGCGTCTCGGATTCATCTCTTGAACAACAAGAGAAAAATAATCAACTACTGCCCACTGTTTACATTCGGAGTCCTTTCTTTTGAACTGGGTCCTCTTACCTTTGCAGTACTGCAGAGCCGTTTGCATAGCACACCTCCGCTCGTTGTGCCAGCAGCTCCAGGCTGAGGCTGAGCTCTCTGTCTGCTCGGGCTGACCCCTCTGCCACAGGTAGACCTCTAGACGGTTGTCGAGAAGGAACAAGGCTGGTAGAAGGACAAGAAAGATAGAGTGAAGGTAAATAAGATCATTAGATTCATAAGTTTAGGTGTTTGTAGGAGGAAAAAAGGGACACACATGATAGTAACAACAATTCAACAGACGAATAGGTCACCAAATGAGAAGAAGAAGAGCGAGCAAATCTAGAAATTAATAAATGCAAAACCAGAAACATATTCAATACATAACTACATAAATGAATCTTATATAAATAAATGGCTTTTACAGGTTACTTAAGTGTTAAGTAGCACTCCATACAGTAAATCGAAAATTGTTCAACATTCACAGAAGGGATAAAAGACGTGAACCATGTGTTGGTTCTCCTTGGAGGGGCGGGATAGCGCCGTCCAGAGGGCATTAAAGAAAAGACAAATCAAAGAATGCTTCAGGCTGATTGATGTTTTCGTGTTTTTGTTTTTATCTTGTTTTCAAAAGACACTCTTTAGGAGTCGAATCATGGTTCACTTGAGAATATCCGTCTGTTGTGTGATGTGAACAGTTGGCTGTGCTCTCACCTGGCTGTGCTACAGCGGACAGGCTCTCCTGGGTGAAAGGCATCGCCGCCACGAGCCCTGGCAGCCTCGTCGGACTCTGCAGTTCTTTAGCCTGTAAACTCCCTAAGGTGGCGCTCAGGTGGAAGAGGCGAGGTGTGAAGTTATACTTTCCTGGATCTGACACAAAAGAAGACATGCAATAAGTTTAACTTACATTTTTTTTTTCTTCTTTTTGTCTGTGCAGAGAGAATGAAAAAAGCTAAAGCAGTCTTCTACCTTGCAGCATGCAGTCGTATGCTTTTCTGTCCATCTGTCCCAGTGCTGTCCAGAAGTCTGCAGGCTCTGAACCTTCCTCCACCACCTGCACCTTCACAGGGCTGCTTTTGCTAAGACCCAGCTCAGGTGGACACCTGATGAAAAAATTTAATTATTCCATAATTATTCCATAATGTTAAAATTGTCTCTGATGTCTACATTTTCTTCTTACTCCATTGTATGTGCCTTACATTTCAGTTAGACGCTCCACCGCTCGCTTGCCGACCTCTCTGGTGCTGACATGAGCTTTACAGCCAGTCCAGAGATACAGCACCCCCTGCTGGCTGTTGAGCAGCACAACAGAGCCCCTGGACCTTAGACTTGAACAACAGCAGTCCACTTCTAACAAAGAGGCCTCCTCTGGGAGCTCTCCACGCACACAGAACAAACGCCACTCTGCAAAAAGAGACAGAGGAGAACGCTTTCTTAAACAAATTGAAAAAAAGAAAAAACAGGAATGGGAAATATTTGAAGCCTTCCTCACCTGTTTTCGTGGACACCTCCTCTCTCTTGTGTTTGTGAATGACCAGGCCTCCATGGAAAAGCTGCAGGAAACGGGGAGGTTCTTTTCCCTGAGGAACTACCACCTTTGGAAAAAAAAACGGCAAACATCACTTTAGTAGAGAAGCACTAAAATGTATCTGATTTATACAGCAGGAGTATAAATAAACATTTGTGGCATTTGCAGTGAAAAACAAGACTTAAATCATACTTTTCAGCCATTTGATATTCCGTCAGGATTCTTGTTTTTTTCCAGAGTTTCAATTCTCTTCAATTCCTCCTGACTTGGAACATTTTGCACCTTCTTGGTTGTCACAACCACAAGTAATAGCCTTAAAACTCAAACAGCGACTCTTTCAAACTGGACAGGAACAAACAGCTACCACTACAGTGTTTTCATCAGTTAGGCTGCATTTCTAGTGTTGTAGAAGCGGGCCGCACGGGTTCAAATCCAACCAGTAGCTCCTTTCCCCGCGTGTCATCCCCCACTCTCTCTTCTCTCTTCCCGATTTGCAACCCACCATCCAACATACAGTATGAACTCATGCTGCTTTCTTTCATTTAGAATTATTTATTGAATATCTAAACAAAAGAAATCCCAAGAATTCTCCTGTCAGGTTTTTTTTGCATCTGTCAAACTTTTCAAGCACTAAAACAGAATTACAATAAAGTGCACAGTGTTATACTTTTGTTTCTCGTTCAGTATAGATGGATATCGTCATAAAAGGTTTTACCTGTGACTCTTCCTGGTTATTCATTCCAATGGACAGGAAAGCTGCCGTGTCCCGCCCACTTACACTTGAGTGACAGCCCCTCCAGAGGAACAAGGCAGTGTTTTCCTTTTCCCCTCTGTCACACTCATCAGAACCGTTCATCTTCGCTGCAGCAGAAAAAAAAAACCCAGAGGGAAAGTTAATTATTTTATAACTTCATTTTTTGGGGAACATTTATCGTTAAATCTCTTGTCAATGTGGCTGACCGACAGTGTTGATGTTGTACGTCCAGCGGATGACGTAGGAGTCTCCTTCATGAAGCTGTCCCGTGCTCTCTATGGGGGTTTCACTGTCATCAAACTCTTGGACATGCCAGCTGTCCACAGAAATGGTTTTCAGCTCCATCTGAAGTCCCTCCTCCAGCGTGATCACCCCGTGCCCCCTCTGGACGTCAAAGCCAGCCAACACGTTATGGACCAAGCTATCTTCTTGTAGTGACTCACCTGACACCAGAGCTTTGGCGTCGCATGCGCTCAGGAGGTCTGACGATGGGTAAGATGGAACTGTGACAGGCTGTTAAGAAAATATAGCCGTGATAACCGTTACATTCCTTGGTGGTATTTTGTGAGCTGCAGTGTGAATTTGCTTTATGAGATAAACCTGCATCTCGTTGTTCACAGAAGTAGCCTCCTCTCGGCCTGTGCTCTTAAAAGTCCAGTCCAGGAACTTTTCCTTGAACAGAGCCGTCTCATTGTGCTCTGACACGCAGCCGAACAAGGCCCAGCTGGGACGCCCCTCCCCCCTCCTGTGGCAAGAGCGAGAGGTGAGGGGACACATAGACCTACTTAAAAGTGTGTGTGTGTGTGTGTGTATATATATATATATATATATACACACACTTCCTGACACAAATCATTCAGTCCATCCAGTAGCAGGGAATCCAAAAACATGAAAATTAAAGTTTTCTGGATTGTACTTAAATTGATTTGTTTTCCATTTCTCATTCTTTTATTTCCATGTAACCAAACACAGAGACAAATTCCTTGTATTTGTAAACCTACTTAGTTTACAAATACAAGGAAACCGAATCACAATCAGTTTGGATTGTGATTCGGTTATTCTACAGTATGTGACCAAAAGTATGTGGACAGCTGTTTGTTGTATTTGAGGTTGGATTATCAGTTATCTGAGTTCATTAACTTCATGGAATTTAAACTTTTTCAAATCGTTTGGTGAGCACCCTTACTGTTTCTTGCGCACATATTACATAACATGTTTCTGAAACGCTCTTATGGTCATGTTCCTGCATGGGAGCAAATCCCTGCAGCCAGGTCCCGGGTAAAAGAAACCTTGGGAAGACTTTTGTACCGTGTGCTGCAAAAATCTTTGTCCAATTGTTGAATGTGCGCAGTTGTCTTTTGCCAGCTGCAGCCTGTCAGCATGTAGAGCTTGGGATTTCACAGCATGTCTTGTGAACACGATACTGTATGCCATGGTTCCTCCGTGTATTATGGAGTTACAAGGCATTTGCATTGGTTTAACAGTGTGTAATAAAAATATGTTCAGCTGACTTGGGAAGTTCTGCTGCATGCAAAGTGAACTCATAATATATCCTGTGTTTTCAGTGTGGAATTACATCCCCTGCTTTTATTGTGTGTACCAAAATGTTATCTATGTATTCCAATGTTACAGTGATGAGTCCTGATACTGATGTGCTGTTATTTTTCTTTGTGAAGTATGGACTAAAAGCTTCACTCTGCTGAGAGAACTCACAGCGGTATGCCAGGGTTACTTTGTGTGGGATCCAGTGGATTGACTCTACAGTTGCTGTAGTCATACGCTCCGACCCACACTTGGTGAGTCAGCTGGAGAGCGACGTTCATCCGGCTGAGGGAAACATTCTGCCCAGTCCACAGGTACACCTCGCTGCCAAAATCAAACACCAGGGCCTGCACACACACAACTCATCGAATTAGAAACAACATATTAGCCAAAACCAGAACAACAAAGCAGTGAGAATCCGGATGAGTTTTCAGACCTCCTCGGAGCCCAGCAGGGACACGCTTGGGATGGAAGCCCAGGCCTGTTCATGGGGCACCAGTCTGTTTTCCACCAGTCTGTACACACAGTTAGAATCTGCTATGCCTCTTTCGAAGAGCTCATCCTCCTCTTCTGCACTGGCTCCTGTGGGGAAAGAAGATGCTACATTTGAACACAAAAACCTTTATGCATAAAGTGGGTGTTGTGTTATCCATCCTTTGCCTGTGTATATATATATTTTTTTTTTCATAAAGATCAGATGAATGAAAAAGTCGCCCTGAAAGTGGATGCATAGACCTCTGACCTCTGTATTGTGTCCGTCCTCCAAGAAGGCTCCAGAAGTCTGCGGCCAGGCTGCTGTCACAGTTCAGCCCCTCGTCCAGACAGACGATCTGGGAGGCCTGACAGCCGAGATCTCCCTGACTCTGGATGATGGATGCCAGCTCAGAACCCTGGAAGGTAAAATATATATACAGCTGCAGAAAAGGCGAATGTTTTTGTATTCAACTATAAAATATTGAAACTATCGTAACATTAGGCATGTTGTGTTCATAATTAATAATAATAACAACCAATCTTAGATCTCTTACTTTAGCCCTGCACAGCTTCTGACACACTTTTTTGGATCATTAGTTATTTTGTTTTGGTTGTTATAGAAACTTTAAAAAAATATTTTGATATATTTTGGATTATTTAGTTGCATTAGTTTATATGTATATGTATATGTATGTATATATATATATATATATTAGTTTATATTTAGATTTTCTTTACTTATGCAAATTGTGTTTTCCCCAAAGCATTTGTTGTCTATTTAGTTTCCATAACTTTTAAGTTTATTTAGGTAGCATGTCATTTTTGTTAATGTTGACGTAGAATTCACCTTTCTCCTGTTTAATTTGTTTCCCTGAGAAAGTGTACCAGGTAGAAAGATTGGAGGTACTGTACGATTGTAGACAAGGTCGGAACAGACTGTAGACTCGTGCTGTACGAATAAATCACATCCGATACGCAGCCAGAGCTCAGAATTGATGTACTTAAACTGTACAAGTTAAATAAGGGGGGAGCATTTACAATTTTACATATACAACTTTCACAGAAGGAGGTTGATTTCAGTTGTTTCATATGCACGGCTCAACTGGGCTACACAAAAGGCAAAAATGTCTCTCTCTCTCTCTCGCTCCCTCAAAAACGCAGACACACACAATCTGCATCACCAATAAACACAAGTCAACTAGTAGCTAAATCCTATTCCCTGTCAACTTGAGGTCTGTGGTTATTTCTGCCACAGGCCTATTTCTTTCATGATAGGAGGAGGTTGCCATGGTGATCTCAGACGCTATTAGTCAGTTTGAGTGGGTAAAAACAGGAGGAAAGGTCAGAGAGTCAGGGAATGAGCTTGTGGCTCCTTTCACACTGTGCGACTGGGTGCAGTCAAAGGAGATGCATATTAAACATGACAGAAATGTACCCGACTGATTGGGAGCAGCTGTTTGAATGGTGATCGGCCATCGTGCATCAGTGCACACTGCACGACTGACACGGGGTAATTGGGCTCAAATTTAGCCCAACTTCAAAATGAGTCATGTAACTCAAAAATAGACCTGAAATCATGTATGGCGGACTTCAGAGCGAGCGATCTGCTGAGCCTAAAGTCATACTGTAGTTTTTGTGTCACTTAGCCGGCTGCCTTTTAAATTGGCTAGATCACCATGGTAACTTTCTCTAAACTCAGCTTAAAGCGTTGTATGTAATTAATTTCTTCTATACTCTGTAAAAATAGTATACCGTGGCACCCTGTAATTTCATGCCAACAACCTGCTATTCTGGAAAAGGAAGTATTAAATGTTATACAGTTGTTCTCTGTGGTACCTTGGCTTTCTCTTGTTCATTGGCAAACTCTCCACTCCACAGGATGCAATGCTCTGGAGAGACCAGCAGGAAGCAGTCTCCACTGTTCAGTGAATGCACCAAGGGCTCCACCAGACGCACCTGGACCTGCCGCCTACCTGTCCCCACAGGCACCAGTTACATAAAGACCTGGACACAAAGACGTCTTTAAATAAACCAGATAAACTCAAATCTTTTCAGACCTTTGATGTGGATGAGCATCAGGCTGCTGAAGGGAGGATAAGACTTCCTAGTCACAGCATCGGAGGAAGAGAGGTCTTTTGGTCTGTCCAGATGGGAATCGGAGTTTTTGGACCCTTTGTGGAATTAAAACAAAAGAAAAAGAAAGCTAAACTATAAAGACAAAGCAAAAGAAAGGACATTAGTAACAGAAAAATAGTCCCACTGACTGTTCTCTGCCTCTATCCTCTCATCAGAAGTGCTGTTGGCTCTCTCTCCCATGTAGTCCTGCCTGACGTCCTCCCTCGCAGCCAAAGCCCTCAGAGGATTTCTGGAGCCCTGGGTCCGACGCGATGGACGCACCGAACGCCGGTGCTCCGCTACTGCTGAAGTCAGCCTGCGCAGAAGATACACAACACATGGTTTAACAGAGTCAGTGCTGACGGAGGACTTACAAAATATACGCTCAAGGCAAAGTCCTGCGCTTTAAACGATAATTAAGTAAAAGAACGAGTATTATTGATCAATTGTAACTGAAGCATTTAAAGTTATGTATTGGAAAAATAATAATAACTGGATGCTGTTTGTGAATACAAATGTAAAATAAAAACACTTTACGGCACAGGCTAATACACAGGCTAGAATCTGTGGTAATAAAAGGCTCACATAGGCGTGTTGGTCTGGCACAGGACGTCCAGGTCTTGCTCACTCTCTGGAGCAGAAGCATCACCACATGGCAGGACGGCGCAGGCAGATGGAGGTGACTGATTCCCGTAAAAACCGGCATCATAAGTATTTGATTCGTCAACAGAGGTCTGCTCCTTCACTTGGGGTGGAGACTCAGGGGACTGTGAGGTCTGAGGAGCTGATAAGAGGGACAGGAAACGTAACATAAATTCAAAATACTGCAGACTTGAGCACCTTGATGTTCTCGAGTCTCGACTTGATTTTACCTTCAAACTGCACCAATTTCTGCATGGAGGTCTCTGCCAGGCAAACAGACGAGACAGTTTAGACAGAAACAAAAAGAAACAGTGATCATCAACATTATTATCATGTAAAGATCCTTGTCTAACCTCCATCTGTGAATAATGAGGTATCTATGGGAGGCCTCGCGTTGCTACAGGCGTTCACTTCTCTGGGTTTGTCCACCTGGAGTTCATCCTCAGCTCCATTAGCCTGTACAGAAGAAGCTGTGTTAAAGTTAGCTAAAGGTGAGCATCTATAAAATTCAATAACAAAACCAAAGAAAGATTTAAAAGTAATACCAGCCTCTGTCACCTTCTGTCTCCACTGGGGCTGGATCGGGTTCTTGGTAGGAGAGGAGACTTCCTGTGCCTCAAAGGAAAGACTTGTCTGAGAGGGGGAAAAAAGCATTCGTGACCAGGGGAAAACATATGACGCAGAAAAAAGTTTTATAAGTCGGACTCATTGGGAAACAACAAGCAGGGTCCACTGTTTGCCAACATTGTCAGACATAGGAGACCATTTCAGTTTGAGGTACAAAAAGATTAAGGGACATGTCAACCATTTAAATGCATGCTTCAAATAAAGCTTGAATGAATGAAATTCTGTTAATTCACTCAACGATATTCTAGCATGACACTGCATGTCTGATTTTAAGATGATGTCTTGTGGAAACATGATTTTGGGAGAAAAATATAGCTGAGAATAAAAAAATGTTTACAAAGGGTGCCTGAATGCATCATTAAAGGAACTTCTGATATCAACTAAAATAGTTTGTTGGTACACCAATTCCCAAAAAGTCATCAGCTTTCAGATAACAGGATGGTTTTAGTTCACCTCGTAATGTAAGTCGAAGTTAGCATTAGGTCAGCAATCAGTGTTCTTCAATCAATATTAAGTACAGTATATTTCTAATAGTACCCATATAGTCAAGACCACACTAACCGAGTGCTCCAAGACCAAGACATGAAGGGATCGAGATCAAGTCAAGAACAAGACTAATACAGGGCAAGGCAGAGACAAGACCAAGATTATAAATATCCCTGAAAAATCATCAATGTGTGTGCAGGGGGCATGTCACTCACTCAGACCAGTACAACAGGAAGCTTGTGACTGTAACCAGGGTAAAAAAATAAAAAATCAAACAAATTAAATAAAGCTATTTGTTCTTTAAGGAAGAGTAAGTTTCCATCCAAAAAAAAAGCCTTTCAAAAAGAGGTTCAAAAGAGAACTGTACTTCAAAACTAGGGTACTTAATATCAGATTGTTCTAAAGTTTAGGTATCAGAATCAGTATTGGGCAGATAAAAAGGGTATTGAAAAATCTATAATGGCATCAATAATTTTCTGGATCCATGAACAGGATTTGTGTGATAACTTCAGGCTTTGGTCTTTGTAGTTATAATTTCAGCAACCTACCAGTTAACAACAGCCTTCAGACAAACAAAGGAACACGAAAAATACATTTCATACAGTTTATTTTTCTTCTATGTGATAAAAAATAAATCAACATGGGGCATGCCATTTGACTTCCAAAATGACATCCCCCGTGTTTCTAATCAAATGCTGTTACTGATAACACAGATGTCTCTCTCTTTTTAGTTCCTCTTACTTTGTCACAGTTAATTAAAGGGACCGACGCGTTCAAGTTTTAAAAAGGTCAATGAAAGACTTGAAGAAACCACAAGAACAAAAGACTGACAAGCGTAAGAGAAACACTATTAACGGACATAACATTAAGACTTTGTGCTGTGATCACTTCTACAGAACAATACTTGTTAGTCAATCTGTACACGTCATCTGTGAAACTTTTCACTGCATACAGATCACTGCAAACCAAAAAGCAGCAGCGGTTAAACCTGCCATGCAGCGGCTCAGACTATTACCTGGTTGAAACACATGATATATTGGGATGTACTGCTAGAAAAGACAGAGGCAAAGACGGGTTCCTGCGAGAGAAGAGGAGTTAGAAAAGAGAGAGAGAGACGGGCCGGCTAAAGCTGTTGTCAAATTAGTTATGGAGATATTTAATGGACAGTTGTGCATTTCATGGCACGAGTTTAAGACTTACCCAGCACTGAGCGCTGTCACTCTCCACATGAGCACTTTGTGTCTCCTCCTACAGAGGGCAGTAAGGGACAAACAGAGGTTAAGATCATAAAAATAACAGCAAAACATATTAAAATAGTTGAAGAAGTGTCCATTTGAAATGAAAAATGACAAGAAAAGGAAAGACGACACACACATTTTGGAACACATGTACTGCCACTGAGGCTCAGCTGAGGTCAAACAATAGAAATGAAGGATGAAACGTTTGACCATCCAATAATCTGTGTTTACATTCCTCGTGTTTTCGAAGCCATCTCAGTACATAAACACGAGCTGGTACGTCTGATCTCAATTCAAGACACTTAGCGCCTAACAAACCCGCAGCACTGTTGCTAAGAGATGCAGCGTATCTGGTTTCAATGGAACGACAAATGCGGCAATGTATCCAACTACAACCTCTTCTACTTCTGGATTTAAGGATGGCAGCCCGAGTGAACCCAACAACCTCTCTCTCTCTCAGGCCACCACACTCCTCTTCCAGATCCTTTAGATCAATATGCTGATTCAAGAACACTTGGGCATGTGCACATTTGAAGTTACAAGTGTTTGACCTGCATTACGCTCACCTAATATAAAGTACAGCAGCAAATCTCTAGTTGGCAAAATGTTCATGTGAGATTCTTCAACACGGCTGAATAGCCAATCACATTTTACAGGTTTCTCTTTTTTAGTGTAAGGCACGACTGCAGTCTGACTTACACAATCAATACGGGGAGGGTTAAGTGTTCGCTCTTTGCTTATTGTGTTATCTGTAATGACAACAATAGCCCTGAGCGTTGAAGCCAGTTAAGATTGCAATCAACTCGGCTGCTGATTGGTTGAAGTTCACAAGATACTGTCAGTCCTGGCTTCGTTCTTTTCCTTCTGGCTTGAAGCTGTGGCGCGACGGTTGCAACCTGGTCAGTGCTTTACATTTCATTTATTTGTGGTTTTGTATATTTTTTATCACATTACTTCACAGTAAAGTACTGAAATGACAAACTTGGACTGGAGATTTTTTTTTCTTTTTTATAAATGGAACGGACGATCCTGCTCATATATCTGAAGCTGTTCATCACACAAGAGTCTAATGCAGTTAAACAGTTCCCTTGCAGATACAAAATGTAATTCATATCTTCTTCTGCTGCCCTGTTAACCCTCGACTGACCGTTAAACCCTCGCCCTCTCTATTTAGAGTCGGACGCCGGCAGGCTCCAAACAGAATTGGAAATTATGAAGGATCAAAGCTCTGGCAATTACAGAGAGTTGTTACTTCAAAGAGCAAAGAGAAGCTGCTTATTTTGAAGATGTGATAACCTGACAGTGTGATGTATTCATTGTTTCTTACCTTACACCTGCTGCTGTCTGTCATCTCCTGCATTTTCACGCTGTCGTCTCCCTCTGTCACCTGAACGTGCCCCAGCGCTGTGGTTTCTTCATTTGCATTTCCATCACTCTCCTTCTCAATTTCATGCCTTTGGGACACATCACACATACTACATAAACCATCGAATGCATCACAAAACAAGAATTTAAACCACAGGAAGTTCCTTTTAGCGTCCTTTAAAAAGTTAATAGGCCCCTAACGCATTACCACAACACACTGGAGACTTACTGAATGCTGCCATTTGAATCGGAGTTGTGTCCCACAGTAGAAACCTCCTGAGCCCCGCTCTGGCAGGGCTGCTCCTCCTCAGGACCGTCCTGCTCTGACGACACTCTGATCGGTGTACAAGCGACGGTTTCCCTCCTGTTTCGAGCCCTCTGCCTCCACGGTGCAGCGGTCTCTACGCCTGAAGCCCCTCTTCTTTCTCTCCGTGGTGGTACAGGAACCTCCTGCAGCTCTGTGCACTCCATGCTGCCTCGTGTTCCTGCCTCTTCAACACATCCACCGTTTTGTTCATGTGTGAAAGGAGCCTCTGTTCGACCAGCCTCTGTCCTGCAGCTCTTCTTCAGGATTCCTCTCAGGCCTGGCTCTGATGCGTAGCGCTGCAGGCCTTCCTGAGTGGGGCTGCTGAGGTCCGAGTGCGCAGGACCAGGGTCCAGTCTCGGCTGGGAGAGGCGAAGCTCACTGGGTTTAAGGTTGACAGACGAGGCCTGCTGTCTGTCGTGCAGATGAGGAGTCAAGCTGAATACAGGAAGCTGGACAGGGCCTTTCTGGAGCTGAGCAAGGACAGGGAACAAGGCCATAAAGTCACAATGCTATTTTAGCGATATCCCAAAGAATCAGTGCTATTACACAGAATATCAGAATGGCTGTGGTCTGGTAATAGACATGAGGCTGCAGTTTGTTAATCACAGCCGTACTAATATTCATCTATGGCTCAAAATAAGTATCTGCTTTTATTTGGTGTCCAATCTTTAACCTGAGGAGTAAAAAAAACAGATGAGACATCTATGACTGGAGCTCAGGTGGTCTACTAGCTTATCCAAACATATGTAGATCTGTTAGATGGTTATCACACAGTAGAAAGAGCACCTGAGGCTGAGTGAGAAATACAGATTTAAGTTCTGGTGCTGTTTCGGTCAAACACGCCAAGGTTATCATTGTAGGCCACGTGTGATTTAATTTGACTAGAACGTTTCTGCTCATCTCCTCACCAGGCTGACCTCCTCCACTGTGATGGGCTGCGTGCGGTACCGAGCCCCTTTCTGCCTCCGTCTCTCGGGGGGCCCATCGTCGGGGCCGCCCGCCTGTCTCCCCGGCAGGGCCAGCTTGTTGAAGAGGGCCAGCTTCTCACTCATGCTCAGTTTGCAGCTCTCATCACCGTCCTCCATGGCCTCAGCCTGAACGGACTCAGACTCCACTGGTGGGACTGGTTTAGGGGCACTGCTGGGAAGCATAGCGGCATGATGTTTCAACAAGTTTATGATTACAGGAAAATGTCGGCGAGTTCCGTTTTATTCTATTTTTTTGGAACAACATTAACCTCGCTATCAAGATGAGTTGATGTAGTTAAATGTTGGTTTTTTATTACCGTTAACATATTGTGCAAAAACCTGCTCAGGATGTGACCAAAAGGGAATTAGATATGCTGCTTAATGAGTATTACTTCCACTGCTGCTATGATCTCCCTCACTAGAGTCTCTCGGCTCCCCCACCTGATTGCCACCATTTCCTCACAGGTGATTGGCTGAGTTAGAAAGCGATGATCTTTGCCACGGCGCACCCTGCGCTCGTGACCCACGCTGCCAGTGCGGGGCTTCAGAAAGGCCGAGGCCTCTGGGGCAGCAGACTTCTCCAGCTCCTAAAAGAGGAGGCGAATAACATGTTAATATCAAAACACGACGTCCGTCGGTGGTCTTTTTTATACAGGTGAGACCCCCACGTTACAGGTCAAATAGCAGCCTCTGTCAACCGCCTAAATAAGTAATCGAGGAGAGCACAAAAACGGCAGGGAAAAGTCCCTCTCCTGATGTCTCCTGTTCTATTTGTATGGACAGATGGAGGGAGCGGAGGCGGGTCGTATGGCGGGTGAATAAAGCAGATAGAAATGGCAGCTCAACAGGTCACAGTGAAACCAGAGCTCTGCCGGCTTCAGTTACCTCCGCCTGCCTCCACGCAGCAGCAGGCTTATTATAACACAACCACGATGGGTGCTAATGATTAAACAGTGGCTGCCACATTTTCACCTGATGGAGCACACCAAGCATAAGGTGAAATGAAGGAACGTCGCAGCTGAAGAGAGAATCGACACCTTGATTTCATCTTCTGTAGAGACAAAACGACTAACTTAGAGGGTTTATAGTGTTAACAGCACTATAAACGTAGTCCTTCTTTTAATAAGTGCAGACACACTGAAGCATGGATCCAGGGGCAGCACCTGTTTGGCCATTCGTAACCCTCAACAAGATCAGGTTTGCGGTCTGCGGGCTCAGCACTGGCTCAACATAAGACTGACAGGTGAGCAGCTGAGGTGACCAAGCTCGTTCTCCTTAGCTGTTCAATATACTACAGTTCAGTCTACTACAATGTCAACTATTTTTACGGTAGAGAAAAACAAAAACTGTACTAAAACGTTCATTTTGGGTCTTTTTGAGAGAGAGAGAGAGAGAGAGAGAGAGAGAGAGAGAGAGAGAGAGAGAGAGAGAGAGAGAGAGAGAGAAGGGAATGACATGCAGGAAAGTATGCTCGTCCACAATAACTAAAACTCTAAATACAAGTACGTCCCTTGAGCAACTAAATCAGGAAGTAGAGGACACTTTCCCCTCCCTTATTAGTTAGCACTTGATGGCAGTTAGGGTGATTTGTGGAGCTAGTGGAGTTTTATAAACTGTACCCTGCAAAAGATTTTTTTTTAAAAGTTCCCTCAATGAATACAACCGAGGAAAAGAGGGGAAAAAACTGAGAGAAACAAGAGAGATACTCATTGAGAGGAGCTCCAGCCTGATTCCATACTGACTATTATAAAGCCTGCCTATTAACACAGGGGAGGTTTACTCTGCCTTTATTAGAACATTGAGATCAGGTTTGCATGTAGTCCGCCCTGTTTTATTGGTAGTTGCCAGGCTCTAAGGAAAAAAAAAACAAAAACAGGGCCCACAGATTAAAAACAGGAGAGTGGAGTGAAGAAATACGGTTGGATGTTTTAACTATAAGGGTCATGAAAGGGGCTGAGAAAAAAAAAAATCTACTTTTTAAGAGAAACAAAATGAAAAGGACAGAACTGCAACTGTACAAATATATGTTCGATTCATTGCTTTGGATGACAATAAAACAATATATAAAGAGTTCAGATTAGCACAGCTGTAAAGATCTACAGCTGTTAAATTAACCAATCAACAGACAGGGAACTCCTCATTAATTTACATATTATTTTATGTATGTTTTGAATGCCAGACTTTTACTGGTCATGGAGTGACTAATGGGAGCAATTCTGGTTGGATGAGTTACTCTGACATCTGACACCCGGATAACAGTTTATTTGTCATGAGTAAACATAAGGTATCAAGCTGTCACTTTCAGTTTCACGCGGGGAATATCAATAGACTTCATTCTATAGTTTGAACACAGAATCGAGCGTTTCAGGCGACGGTAGGACAAACAGAAGACCAAATAAAAGACGCAGGTCATGAACAGCAATAAGGATCCTGTTTCATAGCTCAGCCTAACATAGACTCACTTTAAACAAAGACATCTTGGCTGCTACGCTCATTTTGGCTCTGTCATCTGTTTTCACGTCAGCTGTAAGGAAAAGAAATAAATCAGCACGTCAGCAGGATTTACAAATAACCATGTTCACAGTTTCTTCCAACAAAGTACTTCTCAATAATAATGAGGCATTTCATATCAACAGAGGATCTAACAGGACACAGGACAATCCTATTAACACACAATTATACAAGGCTGTGTTTTGGATCCCTTTGTGGCGCTCTAGATTCACACAGGGTGTTTGTTATTTTCTCCGATTCAGTAACTTTTGAAATTGATACAAATATCCAGAGATGAAAATAAAAGTCTAAACATTTGTCAAAGTTGGATTCTCCCTCCCATATTAATCATTTAATGATCCCAGATTTATCTCTTGACCTTGTGGATGCATGGTGCCTTGGTGGAGGTTCGGAATCACTCGACTAAACACCAATCCAAATTTACTAGCTTTATGCATGAGGAGCTAGTTTTTACTATGCGTTTTAAAAATTGAACACAGTAGAACTGAAAATAGAACATGCTCTTCAGTCATATTTTGAAAGTAAGACTTTTACATGTTGTAAGATAAATATAGAAGTTGTCTAATTTAAGTGGTACACTACGTTAAAGGTGGAGTCAGTAGCCACGCTTGTATACACAGCTTTGAAAAAGGAGCCCCTTCCTTCTTGGCTCATCGTGTGCAGTGCACATCCACTGCAGGCTGCATGTAGGTTTACTGCTTGCACCTTCACTTCAAGCTAACTTAGAATAGTACGTTTGTGTTGTAATGGAAATGGGGAGGATTTAGCATGCTAGGACAAGCTAACTGCTGGTGTTTGTCACCTGCCTGTCCAACAGAAAGAAGGTCAACTCTGCGTCTGTGGCTGTGAGCCATTGGTATTCTGGTCTTAAACCCAATACTCAAATTGTATTTGTGGAGTTAATCAGCAGTAAAATAGGGAGCAGTAGGTACAGAAAAATGTACAAGCATGTTCAAACAGCAATAAAATCTAGATTGACAAATGTTTCTGCACAGCTCTGATGTACATTCTTAGAACCCGAGTCTTTTTACGGCGAGGGTAAGAGGTCGGTTAACATGACCGCTTGTATGTTTCTTAAGAGGCGTAAAGCTGTCATCAATGAGTACATCAAACATCGTGAGCGTGGAATTATAAACTGACTGATTTCATATGCTATTTAATAACATTATAAAGGCAACTGTGCAAATTGGATCCAAATGTTTGTTTAGGAGGCAATCATTTTGAGTATGAATGTTCTCTCTGTTGCCTTTTGATATCTTTTTATAAAGGTTATCATGTTGAGCCCTCCTTCTCATTGTGTCCAAGTCATTTACCTTTACAGTTCTCCTCCTCCTCCTCTGCGTCCACCAGCCTGAAACAGAGACCAGAAGTGTGAGATCACACGAATACAAACACGGAGGTGATGTCAACCTAAGTCCCCGTTCCTGTGCATCATTTGATCCTTCTCTCAGCTCACAGTACACGTCTTTGTGCTCCCAGCTATCAAGATTCTGTGTCCTATTTGCATGCTGGGTAAAGCAGCACTGTGGAGATGACGAAGGAAGGTAAACACATGCAATTCATGAGGGATGACTTTGTCTTTTATGAAGAGGAAAAACAAATGTCGGCAACTTGAAAGCCTCCTATGCAAAAAACAAAAATTCAAAAAATGTTCGAGTCAAACACTATTCTAAAAACATGTCAGCAACTTCTCAAGGTAAAAAAAAGTGCCTCATGTATGACACCACAGCACACAGCGTTTACCCTCCACTCTCCTCCATCTCAATGGCTGTGATCGGCTGCGTCCTGAAACGCTCGCTGGTCTTGCGGTTGCTGCTTGACCCACCGGGGAGGTAGCGCCGGCTGCGTCTCCGGCCCCCTTCAGACGCCAAATCCAGAGAGGACGTGGTATGCCCAACATCTGGGCAACTAGTGTCCACACAAACAGAGCGGAAGGGAGAATGAGAATAGGTTGTGAGGCGAGGGAGGATACTATCAGAGAGGTACACAGCTGGATCACACACATGCAGGTGATCATACACTTTCTCAGGCTGTGCTTCGCTCCCCGTCTGCTGCAGGAGGGTGCTCCTTAACTGGCCCACCGACACGCGAGTGTGGAGCTGCGGGGCTTTGGGTCCAAGAGGAACAAGGCAACCCTCCCCACTCAGCATGCTGGCAGAGTCCTGGGAACCCTGCCTGGAGGGGGTGGGAGTGATGGGAAGGGAGGTGATGATGCAGGAGGTTGGGAGGGGCGAGGGGGTGAGGCACCAACTTGAAAAACAGTTTTAAAACCTTGAACCTTTTTTCATCGAGTGCTTCTGAATGAACGTGCAGCTCTGATTGTGATAGGTGCAAAGTTTGAGCTCTTTTCTTTTTTTTTTGTCAAGATGGCAAATCAGCTTCTAAGACCGTCTCAAACCACATGAGGGAAAATGTCAGGCCTCTGATTTAGAACTATGAACAAACTCATACTTAAACTTACTGAACTTGTCATGCAACAGATGGAATTCAGTAAAAAAAAAAAGCAAACAAGATCATCAGTGGGGGCCTTTATGCTGGCCTGAAGTGCCAAGGAAAGATTTCAAGTTGATCGAGATATTTGACTGTTCAACGTGGACATCAGAATATTGTTCACAATAAAACACTACTTACAGTATATGCATGTACAAGACAGAATCAGAAAACAAATAAGATGATGCACTCTGCTTCCCACAGTGGCTTTAAGTATAATTTAGTTACAAAGGCTGCAGAGCAACTTTGGGACTCAAGGACCCCAAGTTGCTCTGGATACTAGATGGGCTGGATTTGTTGCCAGGGGTTCGTGTCCAGCCTGTGGTTACACGCATGTTGCTCCCCACTCTCTCTCTCTCTCTCTCTCTCTCTCCCTGATTTCCGGCTCTATCCAAACTGTCCTGTCTCTCTAATGAAGCCATATAAATCGATTAAATCACACATTTTTATGACACCGAGCATCCAAAAGTCGCTTAAAAGAAAACACTCATCTTTGCCAGTAAGAGATGAGTTCACATAGCATTGTGGGATATAATTGAAGCCCGGAGTGAATACTTGCATGGTTCTCCTAAATTCAGGTTAACAACACTGCAGACATGACTCACCTTCTTAAGTGGTTAGACTCTGCACTGTCCACTTCTAGTCCATTTGTCACTCCTCGTTTCCTGCCGTTGACTCTTTCGCTGACGCCGTCTGAGTTCAGGGTCCCTCTGTGGGCTCGTGGAGACGGGTCTGGGACCTCCTTCCCATCTCTCCTAACCCACTTGGAAGGAAGCTCCTCCAGGTTCCCGAAGCGTTCAGCCAGTTCTCGCCTCCTCTCGGCTTTATAGCGAGCAATCCTCTCCGATCTGGGCTCTAGTACCGGAATCTCTGTTGTGTCCATCTTCCTCAGAAAGACTCAATCGATTACTCTTGAATAAATGTGGAACATTCAGGAACACACGGCAGGTATGTTGTTCTTCATCCACTTTTTAAATGAGGAAAAACACTCGAAAAACTTTCTTCAGGTCAAGTTCAGATCCATTGGAGCTGAAGTCTTTGCAGGCAGTCCACTTTTTAGTGGTTGCAGAGTAGTTGGTTCCTTGGTAGGTGAGACAACATTGCCCTGAAAAAGAAAGCAGCCCACAGGTATAATACACAGAATATTAACTCACTCCTCAAAAAGTGCATCATGCATTCGAGTCTCCTTTCTCCGGTTTGAGTCGATGTAAGATGACCCTCACCAGCCTTCAGTGCCATGCAGGAATCTCCCCTTGCACTGAAACTCAACACCTCAGCAGCCCAAATCCTCTCGAGGTCCAGGCATTGGTGGCACTGAGTCTGCAGACCTGCTGCTCTTTTCCACTGTCACGATTTCCTTTATCAAACTCTATCTAACTAACTGCACCGCCTGCGTGACTGTTAAGACGAAGCACGTCATCCGTCAATTTTAAAATCTGTTTCACAATTTCTTTAAATACACTAAGATCTGATCGAAACAGTCCCCGTTTGCTAAGGTTGCCTGGATGTAATAAACAACACAAACAAAGCCAGAGGCAGCTGTAAACTGCATTTAAATATAGAACTGATATGACAGGATTTGCATTTAAAAACAGCAAGTAGCCATCAGCTCGGTTCACAACTGAGTGACTGTGTGAGCTGACAAATAGGTACAAACATAAGTGTGTTTGCATGTGCGTCTGTGCTCTATCCAAAACTGTGGCTGTCAGCATTCCTACTACAGGAAGCACAATGGAGGCAGAACAAAGAGACATGAGCCGTGGACTTAGTGCCGCAGAGGCCGAAAGTGGCTGTCGGCAACACAGGTCACAAAGGGAAGATGCCACTTTAAAGTTGATTTCATCTCTTAAAGTGCCGGAAACAGATATGGATGAGATTAAAACATCCCAGGAGCAGGTCTGCTGCACTGGAACGCAGAACTATTCACACTTTGAGTTTAGATCAGAAAAGATAAGACTTCAGAGAATCGTAGTCTCAGTGATCCCTGACATGAGACAACAACTTCAGCAGGCTTGGTTTTTGTGTTTGCACATCAGAACATATGTGCAGGTGCTTTGATCAGAAACATTCAGCCACCCAGAACAGAAGAGAGAGCAAGCCACAAACACTCACAGTCCCGCTGACACCACGCTCCTCTGTTGCTGGTGGAACACGAGGAAGAGCAGATATTGGCCACACTTGCTTAAAGAGCAAAAAAAAAAAAGTTAAGTGACAAGCTGGAGGATTTGTCGTTCAGAGGGGAGAATACAATCCAGGCTCATTCAGACTCATAAGCTTCTAATCCAGCAACAAGTGGTTAACACTAGCTCAGAAATATAGCTGCTGGATGAGCACACAGGAGCCTCTTTACCTACTCAGGAAGTGGAATAAAAATGTCCAGGAGGGTTTAACAGATCAAGTGCTAATCAGAGGACATAAATTCAAGTCCTCCACAAGTGTTTAGAGATTAAAGAGAAAAAAATACAAATTAATTCTATACACACTGCTGTAAAACTGTATTTGGACGAATGTACCAACTGATTAGTAGTTTCCTCATGTTCTAAAACTCTAACTACTCCTCTGCAGGCTGGCCAACCTGCACTAAAGGTTTCTAAGAAGGTCCAATATTCCAGATTAAAGTCTGAATTATTTCCTTCAAATCTAAAAATGAATACATGAACACAAATGACAATTGTAACACTGTTCCACGGTGTATGCGTGTTTAGCAGCCCTGCATTGTGCAGGAGGGAAATAAGGATGAGCTCAACAGGCACCAGCAGCTGCATTTGAGGTACCCGCATGCATTTACTTGATCTCTAAACATTTCAAACAGATAAGAGGGAAATGTGGGAACATATATTTTATAGCCATGTCTTCTCTAATTTAAACAAATTGTCATACACACACACAAAGGGCCCAATGAAAAGTTTGGGCTTTAAAAATAGTTGACAATGTTTCAGACCAAGCCTATCTACAGAAATTCACATTAAACTCAAATGAAGTAATGAAAACATACATAAACAATTAAAGTTCCTGCAGCTTTGTGCATGCGTAATCCGTGTTTAAACCCTGTTGTGGCATCTAAAAAAAACTGCCGAGATCAGTTTTGAATAATTTCTGGACAATACAGCATTAAACTCTGTAGGTTACTGTAACTAAACACCATGACCTCCATGTTCAATGTGAAGCCCGAGTTTTCAGCTGGTCAGCAGATGAGTGCCCGTAATAAGTGACTGGTGATAAAATATTTACTATTTGGCGCCGGTAAACGTTAGGTTGGATTATTTAACTTTCAAATAAAGACAAAGAGTGTAAAATAAAGTTGATTGTGTACTTACATGGACTGTAAACTGCGTGAAGTGGACATGAAAGTTCCCGCAGTCCTCCTCCAGACTGGCGGTCCCACCCCACGCGGACTGTCGCACCAAATGTAGTCACACTGGCAGTTGAGGACGACGCGCCGAATTAAGCGGGGAGTATAAATAGATAGACAATCCGTGGGGACTGGGGAGCCCCTTCTTCAGTCCAGGAAGCAGCAGAGAGAGACGCTGTTCTACCCGAGCTACAGTCTCGAGAGATAAAACTTCATCATAACTCTAAGTTCCCTTTCCTTTGTATGTGCTTTTTGTTTTGATTAAATGGAAATGTGTACCAATCAAATTTCAACCCACACCGACTGTAAAGGTGTGGCCCAATGGCCTAAAGCTCATTTAGAAGACATAATAGTATACTCAGCCAGAACATGCTGTGTACACTGGTTTATATATATATATACATACACATATACAATCAAATAATAAAAGGAAGGTTATGAGTAGTAGATATTTCATCACAGAAAACAAACACCGTAAAAATTTTACCTGTTGCATTTCCACCGACTTATGTCAGTCGGTGAAGCTCCTTTATAACTAATGTAAAGACAAAAAAAACCTTCACTGATCAAAAACACTAAAGATGAGGGAAAAACATTTTAACAGTAGGAGTCAATAGGAAGTTAAAGGGGGCTGATTTTGACGGAGGTTGGACAGCACTGCCCCCTACTGTTCACATTTTGTAATTGCAGGTTATATATCAGTTAATTGTATCCGCTTATGTGACTTTTAAAGTACATAAGCGTAACACCTTTCACACAAGCACATATCCAGGAAACATTTAAAGAGTAAGTATGTATGCAGAAGAAGATCTAATCGAGCTTAAAGAGGTGCTGTCTGAAGAAGTTAAAATGCAAAGACCAGTTTTAGGGACAATATTTATAGAAACGTTTGTTTTAAAGAACAGTGCAACTCTTGTAAAAAGAAATATCTTGTATGATCTGTAAATACAAACATAAATACAGGTGTAATCTATACAATTGGTTACACCGTGAACATATTCACACACAAAAAAAAATCTTGTCCTCCAGTGGATACAAAAAGCTGCGGCGAAACAACATAAACAAACCTATCAACTCTAAAGGTGCCCTTCATAGTGTTGTTAGCAGCTTAAGGCAAAAGAAAATCTGTCGTTTGTAAAGTAACATGCAACAAAACCAAAGCAGCAATGTTTAAGGAGAAATTCACATGTTCTCAAAAAAAGTAAAACAACAAAAAATCATTTTTAAACTCTTCTTTCAGTTCAAAAAGTGAGTGAGAAATCCTTCATACACGTCTCTTTTACCAAATAGAACTATATCAGCACGCTTGTCATTTTACTGTGGGTCGTCAAAGTGTTTCTTCTAGAAGTCAGGCATAATGTGTTTTTATTAAGTGATTTTTTTCAACAGCTGTTCCCTTAAAGCTGACCAGTTTATTATGAGGCTGGTGATCTGATGCTAAAACTGATCGTGTCTATTACCAGCCTTCATTCTCTATTTAGATGGTTTCATGGCTTCAGGCTGGGAAGCTTAGAGTACAGCAGACAGTTAGGAGGAAGACAAAGTGGACAAAGCTTTTCCTCTTCCAGCTTCGATTCAAATCCTCAGTGCTTCATGAAGAAAGGATGAGCCAGGGCTTTGGCAGCTGAGATGCGATGGCTCGGTCTGAATGCCAAACATTGCTGCAGGTAAGAGGATTCACACTTTAATAAAACAGCTTAAAGAAAAGTTATGTTTGAAGTCTCAGTCCTATCTAGGATAGTTTTGTTTGAAAGGACATGTATCTATTGTGCAAGCTAAGAAGTACCTGTGACATCAGCTCTTCAGGAGGCAACACCTGTCGGTCCACACTAACCACTGGTAAATTGACCTGAGCTCAAAAAGCACTTTTCTACATCGGACTCACACAGGGGCTGGGAATTGATCCCCGACCTTCCAGTTGAGAGACAACCGACTTTACCACTGAACCACAGCCACCTCTAGATATCCACGATTCTGAAGATCATCTGAATTTACCTCAGATTTTACATCTTTGTGTTGTAGTTTGTTTTTTTATCTCAAGTTCAACCAAATTATTTGAAATAAAACGTTGTCTTCATTAAGATGTAATATATTTTTGGTCGTCCTCTGATTATTCATAAAGATGTGTCCTCATTACCCCATACCTGTAAATAACATTCTCAGTAACTACACCTCTCTCTAGCTCACAGAGCTATTAAGCATGTTAGCATGCTTACATGCTAAGCTACGATGGTGAACATGACACCATTTAGCCTACTAAACATACTGTAGGCATATTAGCAATGTCTCGTGTTAGCATTCAATATATATTCTCATCAACTATTTCAATAAAAATAGCTCCAGTTGCACAATTGAAAAGGATTTTCAAAGAGTAAAAAGACAAGTTTCTCCAGTTGTGAAATGTGAAAGGTGCGTCTGGAAAAAGTTTAAGATGGAAAGAGAAACCCAGACGTGCTTACAGCTAGCAGGTTGTTCTCGCATGGGCCCAGGTTGTGCAGCAACATAGAGTTGGAGCCTTTTGGTCCATAGCTGATGGAGTACGAGAGTGGACTGTCCTTGGGCCAGTCCTCCTCGCTGGGCAAACCGATCACCCTGACAAACAAACAAACAAGTAACACAATGACCTGGCCAGCAGAGAAAAACCTGCCAAAACAAGCATGTACATCGTTTTTAAGACAAAATGTAACACTTGGGGGTATAATCTCTTTTTTTTTTTTTTTGAAGGATTATTTATTCATTTTGAGCCAGCGTCTTGCAGATTATGTTAAACTGCAGTATTTGTATTGTGCCATTATGACAAGGTGAAAACTTGTAGGGCAACATCCACATTCAGCAGTGGCACATTAACAGTCCCAGTCTGATCCTGTTTTGAGCCTTTTAGAGCAAACAGGCAGGTTCCCATAACACCTATCTATATCACAGATACAAAAGGAGCAACATAAAAACTACTCACTCAAAGATCTTTTGCAGCTGCTGCACCTCTGTGTAGCCCTTAAACAGAGGTCTGTGGGAGAACAAACGTCTTAGTGTAACAAGTTATTTTGACAACTTGAGAGTGTTTTGTCACTTTAAATACAGTCTCTGGAGCCATATCTCTTCCAGCCAGACACACAGCTCCTTTACCTCAAGAGGAAAAGCTCAGCAAAGATGCAGCCGGCGCTCCACATGTCCACAGAGGACATGTAAACAGAGTTAAGCAGCACCTCAGGAGCTCTGTACCACAGCGTCACCACCTGAACACAGACAGAAACAAGGACACTCACACAGGAGCATTTTTCACCTCAGAGACAAGAAGAGAAAGAAAGAGAACAACAAATGTGTTGCCTCACTTACACCTGGAGTCAGAGCGATATTAAAAGTGTAGATTCGCGCCAGTCCGAAGTCTGCAATCTTGACTTCCCCGCAGCTGCTGACCAGGATGTTTTCTGGTTTCAGGTCACGGTGCAGCACCATGTTTGTGTGGAGGTAGTCTAATCCTTGCAACAGCTGCTGCATCACATCCTGCACATACACAGGAAGAGAATAACAGCAATTATTTCTCTGTCTCCAGAGTAACCAGGGGCATCAGCAGTCATATAATAACATCTGAATATAATTTTAGATACTTGTGATGATATGTCCGAGATAGATCCTTTGCAAACCATTTATTTTAATAGAGAAACAGGTTACCAATGTATTAGAATAAATCTAGTAAGGAATCTGTGAAGTCTCTTAACTCTGGTGTCTGACAACATGAAACATGTTAACACGTGCAGCTAAAAATTGGGACAAGTCAGGGGATGCTATCTCACCTTGATGCATTCACGACTAAGTCCAGAAGCAGGAGCGTTTGACAGGTAGGTGGACAGGTCCTGGTCGATGTATTCCAACACCAGAGTGAGGTTCAGACTACTGCCATCTGGTACAGTAGACGCCTCCAGCAGCCTGGAGATTTAAATCAGAATGCCATTATTATAAAATTAACTAAACTGCACAAAGAAGAAATTTAATTTATAAAAAAAACATTTAGGGGTTTCTATTTTTTTTTTTAAACATTCTTCGATCTCTCTTTCTTTTGAATTATCCACACAGATTTTTGCAATTCACCAAAAAGCAACTTGAAATACAAACATATTTTACTCCTTATTGTTAACCTTGACTTGTTTCAAGGTATTGTAAAAGAAGAAGAAAAAAAAGAAGGAACAAGTGTTGACAGTTTTCCCTTATATTGGAAATTGCACTTTAAACAAACTCACCTGACAATGTTAGGATGGTTGAAGTAATTCATTTTGCGCATCAGCGCCACCTCTCGGATCATGAAAGCAGGGATCCCGCTCTCTGTAGTGTCTCCACGGATGTTGAATTTCTTAACCGCCAGGAGGCGCTGTTTCCCTCCCACCTCTCTGGCTTTATAAACGGTACCATAGGAGCCCTCTCCCACCTCTGCCAGGAGCTCGTAGCGCAACGGGGTAGTGCACACGTCCATGGCCTTACGATGAAATTTAAACCAATAAAAAACCCAAATTTGAAAACATCAAATTCTTCAAACGAGGCAACTGATCACCCCTTCTTTGATCACACGTTTTAAATCATATACAGTCTGTGTTTTAATAGATAAATTAAGCTAGCTAACAAGGTTCTGAGATTAAATTTAGATGTTCGACTGCAAGTAATAATCACCTGCACAAGACTCCAGATGCTTCGTTTTTGTATTGTTCAAACAGTTTCTGATGTTTGTACTTCACCTCAGACTGCAGAGATCATGGTCCCCTCCATACGGCGGCATGCAGAACAATGTGGCTGCATTAATGAAGCAAGGAATAAAAAAATGTTCAGGAAATCACACCCCTTTTATTCGCCAACTAATCAGAAAGCTCAAAATGTACACATCATTTAGGCCACTTCTTGTGCACGTGCTCCCTTCAGTTTACAGTGCCACTGTAAACTGGTGCTGCGTTCAATTTCATCACATTTCACTGATGTGCAGCCAACTTAACAATCAAATGAAAATAAACAAACATAAAAGTTGCGTTTAGGAAAAGGCAGTGGGATGTTCAAAGACATTGACAAGATCAAAGGGAGGGCAGCATTTCATTTTAACAAAATAGCTGAACTTTGTGCTTAAAATGCTTGTTTATAAATATATCTTCACGGTCATTGTTGTTTTGGGGGTTTTTAAGACATTTTAGGAATAAACTATATATATTAATATTGCTCTCACTGACAACACGCTCTACTAGTTTAAGTTTAAGAGACACTATTAACAATAAACAAACTGCAACGGGTCCATTGTTTATGTCGTTTAATCTTAAAAAGGAAGCAACCTTTGTAAACCTGTTACAAACTGCAAAACAAAAAACCGTAGGCACTTAAATCCAAAGGCAAGTTCGGAAAAAATAAAACCACAAGCTGCACAACGACTTCAATATTCGTCTTACCTTACTAACAATTCATCAAAACATTAGTATTTGACATGGATTATTGAAAGTATGCATTTTTAAAAGTATACACAGTGTAGTGTCATGAAATGATGAGGAAAACATCTTTTCCACTTATTTGAGCAAAAGTTAATTATTTCTAGTGAAATCTGGAAGTATCTGCACACGGTCACTGGTCTATTTATGGCTTTGGTGTTAGCTTCATTACGGATTATGTTACAGTATATAATGATCAATCTGCCTAATGATTTCAATTTGTTACTCGTCTTTCAATTTGGCATTCATGAATTTGATTTTCTTCGCCAAGCCGACGGCATCTAGGTGGAGGTTGCGGTTGAGAATGACCGAGCCGCAGGTGAGCGCTCCAGCGAGAGCTCCAGCAAATCCGCACAGAAACACGTCCTGACCTGCAACACACACATTCCACAAAACCTGACTGTTAAACCCTGTCCTGAATTCAACGGTGATGTGTGAGTGACAGATGGACTTATACCCGTCAGATAGAGGTTCTTCAGAGGAGTCTGAGGTCTCAATGTCGCGCTGAGTTCAGGGGTGAAGCGGCCGATGCCGTGATCTGCTCCGTAGATTTCGCCTTTGGGAGCTCCGATGTAGTAAGTATTTGTGATGGGGGTTCCGGCATCGATGTACTCAATCTACCCAACACATAAAAACATAAATGTAAGCATAGTATGTTTTTTTTTTGTAAATCAAACTAAGGAAGCTACTCTACATGTGCCCACATTTGGTAAGTGATTCAAATTTGAATGAAGTTAAAAAAGGTCTCAAGAACAGTTTATGTTTTTATAAACAACATAAAAAACAAAGTAACAGCACCAAACCAGGAATAACTATTAACACTTACAACAGCACTTGTAATAGATAGCATCCTTCAAACAGTCTAAAAAGGCATACATACAAAAAAAAATCCAATACACATCAGTCAATAAGATCTACACATCAAAGGTCTAAAAGAAGCTTCAATAATCAGCTGTTGAATTTTAAACTAAAAAGAAAGGAGCAAGATTTTTCAGTCATATGTTGTTGGGAAAACTGACAAGCTCAAGTGGTGCCATTTTATGTTTAAAGTGACGTAGTTGGAGGCCCGACAAAGTTGACACAGTCTCAGGTGGATTTCCGACTGTACTTCTAACCCAAACAGGCTTAAACAAAAAAAAAACTGTACTTTTAGAATTATGGGTGCAGAGGTCAGATTTTTTGTCTTAAAGCTGACCTTGTTCATATTGAGCCATGTTGTTTAGAAGTTGAGAGCATGAGCCAAGAATGACAGGAAACACTGAAAATAGTCCTGAGTAAGACGAATGACAAACAGAAACTTATCTAAAGATTACCTTGTCTCTCGTTATCTTAGGGAAGATATCCAGAACAACCTTCAGAGCCGAATCGATGAAAATCTGTTTCAGCTCTTTGTACTCCTCCGATCTGTTTGACACTTTTGCGTCCTTCCACTCTTCAAACCAGGTATAGTTGGCAAAACTGACCAGACTCAGAGTGGACTTTCCTAAAATGAAAGAAGAAATATGAGAACGTCTCAAATAAACACAGATCATTGTTACGACTCATGCATTAGCCTCCTTTGCTTGTTAAGAAGTTTGTGCACCTGGTGATCTCTCCTCCCAGGTTGAATCTTTGGCAGAAGGCGAGGCGACAAACAGGAGAGGGATACTTTTAGCAGATTCTTCCCTGTCTCCACTGAGGTATTTCTCCACCCTGTAGACAAGTAATCAGGTGCATTACGTGACTCTACCTCACGCATTTGTAAAAATCAACGTTTATTCTTTTGACACCAGGAAACGTACAGTTCGTCAAAGTTGTTCTCGGTAAAGATCCAGTAGTTGTCTGCTTTCAGGCCAAGCTCCTCCTTGGTTCCGTTCAGACCCACAAAAACACTCAGACCACCTTCCCCGTTCTTCATCATGCTCAGCTGCTTCTGGATGGCTGTGTAACAGGAGGGACAGCAACACAAAGAAAAGAAATACACTATCAGAGAATCATTGCTTAACACACTTTCCGACTTCTTCTAGAAGATACACGATTTGTAAAACTTTTTATTAAGACACTTTTCTTTGTCTTTATACCTGGGAGGTGTTTTTGTTATGTTTTTTTTATTATTATTGTAACAGAAAAAGGAATTGGAGAAAGTTATTGCTTTAAAAAAAATTGTGAAGGAATGAGCGACCTGCTTTGTTCTAGGATTTTGTCAAAACTTTTATTTTTATGCATTTCTAATTTCTTAATATTAAACTCTGTTCTATATTTTTTAAGCCTTTATTAGAGAGAGACAGGAAAGACATGCATCGAGGGAGCTACAGGTCTGATTTGATCCCGGTCGCAGCCTCTATAAAAGAATAAAAACCACGGGGCACTGGTGGATTAATGTTTAGATAAATGTTCCACATGTACAAACTGCCATATGTTCAAGCTAAGGTTGGGTACATATATGCTTCTACAAGGTGTTGAGTGTTTAAATCCATCATTGTTAGTTGAAAAACTCTTAGTTGTATCTCTCACTTTGATGTGTCTAGATACATGAAAGTTGCCACTTTTATTTATGACATTTCTCCCTTTATTTATAACTGATTTATTACAAAACAATCCATATAGACGACGAATGAAAATAAAATTCTTACCTGGCATGGTCTGCAGCTCTTTAGGCAGCAGTTTCTGGTAGGTGTTGAAGATGCCAGCATTAGAGATGACCATGGGGGCGTGGATAGGTACCTCCTCTTGACCCTTCATGACGCTCACACCTGATACCATTAAAAAAACAAAAAAGAGTGAATGTCTTGTTTTCTTTGGGATCTTCAAGTGCTCAGAAAAACTGAGAAAATCACACTCACCACAAGCTTCATTGGCCTCATTGAACAGGATGCGGTTGACGGGGGCTCGAACAAGAACCGCTCCACCGGCTTTCTCAATAATGGGGATCATGTGATAGGCGATCTCAGTGGCTCCGCCCTTAGGATACCAGGCACCATTTAGGTAGTGAGTGGTGAGCAGGCTGTGCATTGCAAAACTGGAGTCTTTAGGCATGTTACCTGCAGTTCAGAAGAAGAAATCAAGACTTTGAGAAAAGTTCTACAGAAAGGAATAGATCACTGCAGAGGAAGAAGAGCAGCTGCTTGGCGCACCATAGGTGCCAAAGATGTAGGTGAAAACAGCCCTGAGGTCCTCGTTCTTGGTCAGTCCGTTGACCACTTCTGTCAGGCTGCGGGGGGCCATTTCGAAGAAAGCAGACACACGTCTGACCAAGCCAGTGTAGACCAGGAACTTGGCCAAGGGAGCGGGACAGAGTTTCAGGACAGCGAGGAACCAAACGCCCCGTCCGACTTTCTGAAGGAAAAACACGCACAGAAGAAGAAATGATGGCTGTGATACACTGACAAAAGAGAAAACTAGTGTTTGCACATGCAGACAAAATGCATATTAGGAAAGGACGAGAAATGTACTAACTGCCAAAAAAAAAAAAAAATCACAATGGGCAGTTTAATTTAAAAAGGGCAACACTGTGTGTGATACACTGACAAACCCAAAACAATCACAACATAATTAAATCAAATATGTATGTCAAAATGTTTGAAAGAATGTTTTTCCTCCATACAAAACAATAGTACATGTTCTGTTACAGCAACCTCTGACCTCCTTAATCTAAGCAGCTCAACCTTGACTCCAATTAGACATCTGTGGCAAATGTCAGAGTTTTTTCTCAAACGTAAAGAAAGTGATATTATGCCATCAGTGTGTTGAAGCAAAATGTTCCTGTTGCAACTCAGTCTGCAATATATTATGTAATATTTCAGATGAAACGTTGCCTTGCCAGCTTTTTCTAACCTTTGAATCACCAACCCTTGAGCTCTTGAACAATATCAGTGACAACATCAACAAGAATCAGGAGAATGCCGTGTCTTTGTGCTAAAGTGCAGACAGTTCACTTGGAGAAAAGTCTATTTGGTAATTGTGTTTAATTAATTAATTAATAACAACAGGGACTCCATTATTGCAGATGGAATTTGTATTAATTTGTATTGTATTAAAGATTGTGTATTAAAGCTGCAGAAAGTCATGGGTAACATGTTATTTAAACCTTCTGAACAATCCGCTGTAATGCAGAAACATCTAACCTTGACCAGCCTCAGGTATTCATCGATGGCCTTCTCCTCTCCAGGGAAGCACTTTTTCAGCTCCTCGGGGAAGCGGGTCCTGCCGCTGTAGATTGGGTAGCAGCGGCGGTTTTCAGGTGGTCCCAACACTACCTGGTCAAAAGGATTCTCCAGAGGCTCCCACTGCAGCTGTCCGTTAGTCATGCTGTCCAGCATGCAGCGAAATGGCTTGTGTTCCAGGAGATCCCCGATGTAGTGGATTCCTGAAGGAGGAATTTACAAAATGCAAAAAACAGCAGCGCTTTAAGGAATATATTTGGAGGATAAAAAAAATAAAAAAAAAAACGGTACTGAAGATAATCCATCATCCAAAAAAAAACCCACTTATTTGCACAGCTTTTTTCTGCTTATGAAGTGAAAGAATGAAACTTTCAGAGCATTTTCTTGTCAAGTCACAATTCTTAAAAAAAACATAAATACAAAAATCAATTAAGAGCTTTCATACTTACCAACATCAAACTCAAAGCCCTTCTCAGTGAACGTGTGACAGCAGCCTCCAGCCCGATCATGCTGCTCCAGGACCAGGACCTTCTTGCCAACTTTAGCCAGCAAGACTGCAAGCCCAAGACCGCCAATACCACTGCCGATGATAACAGCATCTAAGTCTGCAGGTACTTTACTGGCCAGGAAACCTACAGAGAAGAGGCAGCAAAACATTCAAGTATAAACATGGCTGCGGAACAAATGGCACTGCAAAAATGAAAGTGAGAAATATTTCCTGAAAAATACTGCTTTTCCCTGTTTTAAATCTCTTTTTAAACTAAGTTGTTGTTTTGGAAGTCTACTAGACAGACAGAAATAAAAGAACAAGTGTAGACTCTAGCTAGAAGATAGCTGGAATAGTAAAATAGTAGAAAATATCGTCTTAACACGACCATGATTCAAGACTATTATGACCTTAGTTTGGGACACTATCTCTGACAGGTCAACCGACCACTTCCATGACATCTGGATTAATTCATTATTCTTTCAATTAAATGACCTTATATGAAAAGATTTTTACAACTGTTGACGCATTTAAATGCATACTAACATTTCCAACAAGTTTAAAAGGAAAATGTATTAAATAATGTACTGTACGTTGACGCTCTAGTGCCTATACTGGTTTGACAAGACTGTTCACTCTATGGTACAATACAACAACGTCAACGTTGCAAGATGTGAAAACAAAGTGTCAACAACGTTTAGGCCTACTACGGTCATTTACACAAGTGACACTGGTCTCGCGCTGACTTTTAGGTCTAAAGAAAAAAGGTTATTCAAGCAGAAGACTAAAATAAATTACAGTGAGGTTGTTAATACATCAAAACGCCAAACTGCACATTTCACGACCGTGATAAATAAACTCACCTTGCTTCAAAACTTTATTTTTTTCTTTCCTGTTGTGAACCATCTTTCTTAACGGTTCACGGGTATCCGACTCAAAGGGATTAGGCCCGGAGCTCCAGAAGACATATTTCAATATAAATATGACCAAGGCGGCACAAATTATCCCCAGACTCAGCAACATTGTTGCAGAGTATCGGTTAGGTGGGCTGCAGGCTGTCGACCGCTCCGTCCAGAGTCCTTACACCCGCGTGAGACAAGTACCATAGGACCCTCTACTTAACCAACACCTGATTGGTTTGACCAATTACAGCTTTCTATAGGATTCGTCAGTCAGATTGGACCAATCAACATCAAGCTCACTGAGGAAGTTACGCCTCCAAACCAGAAGAAGCGCTCTAAGCCAGGATGGAAAGCTGAAAACTGGAAATACGTATAGTATGTTACATAAATGTGACATACCATAAGGTCTACCTGACATCAGTTTTCTCATGAAAGGACTCTAAAAAACGTGAAACACGGTATCTTAAACAAAGTCATGCTATACATATTCATGTACAAGATTACCTTGATTTTGTGAAGCCTTTAAAAACATTTAATAAATTCTGTAAACCTACCTCTTTATGTAGGATTTCTAAATACATACATACATTTGATAAGGCGAGTCATTGAGTCCTATTACATTTTTCGGTTTTAATGCCTGTTTATATTTAATCACTGCAAAGACATTTCATGGAAAGTGCTGCACAGGTTGGGCAAGCTCATCAGCATAGTTTCTCTAAAGAGAATCCACCCTTAAGCCTACCATACCTGCTTATTGTGTATCTTTAAACTTGTTTTTGGATTTCGACAGACAATACTCGACATAATCCAGTATTAAAAACACCATGTAAAACCTACATCTGCAAAAATCCAGATGAAGCCACACATTTTCATGATAGAATATGTTAATCAATTGAAATGCCATCCAAAGCTGAATGTCACTTACCTAACATTTAAAAACAGTCTTGCTGCAGGTGTTTGGTTTTTTTTTTGCTCCACTTAATAGCCCCTTTTCTTTAGAAATCAATGGGAAAAGCTATCTACGGAGAAGTCCACGAGATGTACCTTATTTCCCTGTGAAAAGAAAATAAGAAGTCCTTGATGCCACACTCTTATGCCAATGCTTTACTTGAACATAGCAAAATGCAACGTTGATTGGACAAAATGTTTTCTGCATACTCTATGCAAACCTGAAGTTGAAATTCCTCCTTGAACAGAAAACATGCAAAATCCTCACAGCAACTTCTAGATTTTATTTCTTTGCTCAAAAGAAAAAGTAATTACCTGCATGTTGAAAGTCTTTCTGCACTCGAACACCATGGAACCCATTATTCTTTTTACACGTGTATGCAAATAGAACCATCATTTTAGATAAGTTACACTTTAAAGGACTCCTCCATTCATTATCAACATCATCACCGACTCTGCCAATACGCGCTAAAAATCCAGACTGCTGCTCTGGGTCAGTTTCAAAATCCATCCTAGATCCTCACTGATGTATCCAACAAGATCAGTGCTGAGCGCCAAATGTCGTATCGAGGTGAAAGGTCAGTTTTTTTTCTCCATATTGATTTACACTTTTGCGTTTGACATCACATCTTAAGTAAAGCTTAAAAAACATACAATTAGGGATGTTAATTCGAGTGGGACTAAAGCCAACCATGATCAGGTCTTTAAATAGCACAGAACATCGGATGTGATACAGTATGTGCATGTAAACAAATCAGAACTTTCAGCTCTACTTTCTTGGATAGTTCTCAAAAGTATTGTCAAGATGTTTCCAAGACTTCCTGTGCAATGCCTTCATAACATTTGCATAAATTCCTTTTAAGATAACCGAAGGCAAATTTTTTTTTCAAACCAAAGCCCTTGCATATTTCACGAGTCCCTCAGGATGGACATTGAAACTGCAGCACAGTCAAATTAAGAGGTGTCATTACATATCTGATCCCTGCTGATAAATGTGTGGATTAAACTCCGACAGAAAGCCTTCAACCTCAGCGTGACAGTCCAACCTCATCCCCACCCCCCCAACAAAAAAAGATACTAATATTTTGTTTCTCCTAAGCTGATCAGTCATCAGCCAATGTTTTGGGGCTTCTTCAGTTAGTGCAGTGAGCATCATGAAAGTTAATACACAAGAACTCCAGAAAAAAAAAAAAAAAAAAAAAAAGCACAGTTCTAGCACGGATGTCTTTGAAAAAGCAGTGGTGAAAAAACTCAAAAATGGCAGGTGGAAATCTAAGGTTTGATAAGAAAAATCAAAGACACAGGGTCAAACATGACAAGAGAATTCTTAACAGAAGCCCTTATCTTGTATCCACTTTTTGTATTTATTACCTCAACTTCTTAAGCCTACTCTTTTCAAATATTTTTAATCTTTTTGCTGTTTTGTCTCTAAAACTGAAGGATGACAGTGTTATTTTAATTGCAAAAAACACTTCCAACATTTAGCAATAAAATGAAACCGTAGGTTTTAGTCTGTATGTTAGGGCAGAAAATGAAATTAGGTTTGGTATTATTTACAGGTTGTTTTGTTTTTTTTAATCTTTTGTAGCTACGCCAACCGTGAGTGTTTGATTTACAATAATCTGTGCAAACTGTTCTTGTGTGTATGCGTGTTTGGTACAATCAAGACAGCTCTCAGATGAAATAAAGTTGTTGAGGGATGATAACTACAATGGCTTAAGGTCCCTGTGATCAAAGGAGGAGGAAGAGCAGGAAGACTCTCCCGGCCTCCCGCCTGGCAGCGGTAGTGCAGGTCAAAGTTCAGAAGGTCAAAAAGTAAAAATGGGCGGTGAGTTTTTGTTTTGTTTTTTTCCACTCCTGAAGCAGGAAATCATCAGTCCATCTCGTCACGTGGTCAGTGTGATGGTGTCGTCTCCTGGCCTGTTGGTGACACTCGATTATGGGATAAAGGGATGTCACTGAAGTACCAACCCAACCTGGGGGGAAAAATAAAACATCATTTAAAATGGTTGGAAAGTTGAACTAGTTAAAAAAAAAAAAAAAAAAAAAAAAAAAAAAGAAGAATTCATCGAACTTTTGGCTAAATGTGATGCGTTCTCATTATGATATAATGAGCGTTCTAGCTGCTGCAGCAGGGCTGATGGTGCTCCAGAAAGACGAGTGAACAGCTTCCTGCGGCTCTTTTGACATCTGTCGCAATTTTCCTCAATTTGTCTAACTTGCCGACTGTCTGACTCAGCATTTAATCACCGACATCAGCAAAGATAGGAAATCTAATGACTGACATATTCATATTAAACCTTCTCATTTTTAATGCCCTCTATTTGAACTTGGAAGACCAAAATACACCACAGCTGCCTTGCACATTGACCATTATCAGGAATGTGATTAGGAAAATTTGCACAAACATTCTGACTCCTATAAAAGAGGTTTCATTCATTATTAAAATAACAAAGATAAGGTTTAACATGATGCATCACACTAAGAGTTTGTTTTGTCCAGTACACTCTTGAAAAAGAGACTTTTAATGTCAATGCGTTTTTTTCGTTCCTGGTTAAATAAGAGAGAGAGAGGTCGACATTTCTCTCTCTGATCACCTGCAGAGCACGCTCACTCTACCCACAACACAAACTTGAACAATAAAGTCATGTCGTCCACAAATTAAATCGATTTTAGATACAAGCAGCAAAAAAAAAAAATAAGTCAAACATTTGCATGAATCACGTAAGTCTTGTGGGATTCAACAGGTCAGAAATCCAAATTCAGGACAAAATCCTTAAGAATCACATTCCTGGCAGACATACTGCTGTGTATAATCAGTCACACTCTGACCTGTTGACATGATGCTATGATTTTTTCAAGGTCAATGAAAAGCAGCGTTTAATCACTGCTGACCGAAAGATACTCTTAAGGTCATGACGTTGTCATTATAAAACAAGTAATCCCATAAAACTTACCTTTTCTGAGCCCATGCTGGGACACTTCCAATTGTACAGATAATACTGTAGATTTCCGTCACCAATGCCAAACTTAAGCTTCTCCAAGAAAGTCTTGTTTTCCATTAGATCCAGTGCATTGAAGACATCGAACCCTTTCTGGAGAGAGTGATGAGAAGAAGAAGGATCAACAGACGAGTTCCCTGGATAAGAGCATAGCTATAAACGCACATGAATGAAAGAGGAAAACAAACCGATTTGGCCAGAATGAGGGCGTCAGACATGAGGTCGAGCATTGGGGTGGTGGTGTGGACGTTGTAGAAGGAGTATGCTGCTTTTAGACTGCGGTGCACAGGGTGGTTCATGATGGTAGAGGGCAGAGTGTAGAAACTCAGGAAATCAGTCACCTTGCCATCGCTCTGTCAAGAGAGTACACAGCTGGTTTTTCAGACACATTTATCAGAAGAAACAGAAATGTCCAACAACAATATGTGTTGAATATTTTCTCACCTCAACCAGGTAAGTGTCGATAATGTTCTCCTGGGGAAGCAGCCAGTGTTCTACTTCTTCCTGGTTCATGGCAGGTGCCAGATGGAACTGGCTCAGGTACTCACGGAGAAGGCGATGCACCACCGGCACGTCCTTCTTGGTCATTGGCCGTAGACCTTGAGTCTTAGGAGCCTAAGAGAGGACAGCATGTGCTCTGCAAGGCCGTTTTGTTTTCAAATACACGTTTGTCAAATGGAAGGAGTTTTTGCTCACCTCAGGCAGACGATACAACTTCATGGTGCGCTGCATTGTCATGTTCCTGCTCAAGTGGGAGAACTTCACCTCGATTAGCTTGCGTGGGTTCAAAGAGCGATGCCAGTACCTGTGCAAAAAAAACCCAACACAAACAGTGAAATAAAGAAATGGGACGTGGAAGGGAGAAGAGTGTGTGTACATTATTTGGCAGACCGACCTGCATGTGCCCACGGGTTTAGGCAGAACCACTCCAGCAGTGTACACAGCCTGAAAGATCCCCTGCAGGTTGACCCGTCTGGTGATTTCTCTGATCAGAACCGGAGCCACTCGTTTGGAGCGAAGCTTCTTGTGGACGCAGAGGAAATTGATCTCAACCATTTTCTTTTCTCTAAAGAGCAAAACGGAGGAGTTCATCACGTGAGCAACTCTTCAGCCAACCAACAAAACACGAGTGTGACGTTTAAACAATGGACATACTGATCCATAGAATGTAACACTAATGTAATGGGCCAACAATCATGTGTGTGATACACAAACTTCAATAACAGTATCACCTGTGCTGATGTGTTCACTTACATGTCGTAGATAGAGATGTTAGCTGGTATGGCACTGATGAAGCCGACCAGCTTCTGGTTGGAGTCAACCCTCACCCCACAATGCCACTGGGGCAACCAGCCAGGGGGCCGCAGAGCCCTAAGACAGAGATCAGTCACTAAATGAAACAGATGCATCTCTTGTATTCATATTTCATGGTTTATTAAAGTGTCTGAAGAGAGAAGTGGTTCTCCTGTTGTGCTACTAAACATCTAGCACACAAAAGTGACATTGTGTCAAATTAAATGAATATCAGCTCAAGAGAGAATTACCAGAGCAGGAACTCGGGGGAGTAGTCGAATCTGAACATGTTGTCGTCGTCTTCAACATAATTCTCATTGAGAAGGGTGTACAGCTCCTTGAGCTGGTTGTGCAGAAAAGGACAGAAATAGACTTTAGCAACACACGAGAGTACTGCAGAAAGAAAGAAAGAAAGAAAAAAAAAAAGAAAAAAAGCAGGAGGATTCTCTGGCACAACTTCACCATCTACCACGGTGGATGAAGAGTGAAAGGCTTGAAGAGATCAAAAAGCTCCAGCAGCACTTGGAGAATGAACAAACGAAAATGAACTCAACCTTGCCTCTGCATCACTGTGAAGATGTTAATGCACTTTTTTTTCCAAACGTTTCTTTCACTTATTGTACAAGCACAACGAAAACATTGAAATCAAACACGTTCAGCCTTTAAATCGTTAATTAAAAACAAGCGTTAAAGATTCTATCTCATCGGTTTATTATTAATTCAATTGCAAATATGTGACAAGCACGTTTATAAGTTCAGCTGTTCTGTGAAAAAGTAATGCACTTGATACTTTTAATGTTTCGTTATCCACCACATATCTGAAATGAGAGGAGAGGATTGCTATGGGTTTGTGCGTTCTTCTGTCTTACCACAGCGGGGTTCCCCAGGTCGAGGGTGTCCCAGCAGAAGCCCTGTGGGAGGCTGTAGGGCTCCTCACGAATGTTGTCTTTGTCAGGTTCGATGGAGCCATGTGATGTCACGGTCTCCCCTGGACAAAGCACAAAGCACAATTCAATACACCGCATGCTCGTTCTTGTGGGTTTCGACGTTTAGAGAAAAAAGGTGTCGTACCTAGTTTGGGCACCGGCTGCGTGTCCCAGAACTGGTAGCTCCTCCGAGTGGCCTCCTCCATGGTTTTGGCAGGGCCCTGGCCTACAGAGAACAGTTCAATGGCCTTTTGGATTTCCTGGAGCTTATCAGCTGGCAATGAATTCACCTGTTTGGAAAGTACAAATTCATTCATTATAGACATGCATGTACTTTATTTTCTATCCAGAGCAGTTATAATGAATTTGAATTTCCCTCTGGATCAATTAAGTATCTTTCTAACTATCTATTGTGAGCTGAATGGGATTGGCAAGTATAATTTTAACTCCAAAACGTTCAAATGAAACTTCGAGTCATCCGACTCTTCTAAAACACACTTTCAAAAAAAAAAAAAAAAAAAAATCAAAAAAAAAAAATCAATTCATGCCTTGGCAAGAGGGTCCTGAGCTGCTTCTGGGGCGCCCGATTTCTTCTTCTTTTTCTGCTTCTTTTTCTTCTTCTTGGCACCGGTGTCGTCACCCAGACCCCTGTCACTGAAACATGGACAGAAATAGAAGGCGTCCGTATTTTAGTCTACTATCCCCGAGGAAATTTAAGCCAGTCACAGTCCAAATGTAATCATTTGAATCTCTTTCTGTGACAAGCCTGCAGCACTGCATAAAAACCAGCGTGGAGGTTAATGACATGAAGTTAAACCTTATATAACAATCAACTAGCAAAACAACTGATTACTTGTCTGTCCGTTAATAAGCATTTCAACTCCATCACATGAAAGTGTCCTTAAATTCATGTTGTTGCTTTTATCCATCTTTTCTTTTTTTTTTTTTATCCAAAATGTAAATCTTTCAGTAGTGAAACAAAACTAACAATTAGTGAGGAAAAGGTTCATCTAAACATATTTCTCACTGACACACTTTCAGTTGTTTGTTTACAAAGATGTAAGGACAAGGCACAACACAAAGCTACAATAAACTAACAGGACAAATATTAAGGCAGAACATCAGGTAAAGTCAGTCTTCATCTGCTGTAACCGATTTTGGAAGACGCAAAACAGGAGATAGGACAGAAGAGAAACCATACACAGACAGTCCTGCAGCCCCCCTTTCCTTACAAACCCCTATTGTCTATCATTTTAAACTAAGAAGCTAAATACACACCCCCACAAAGCTCTCCTATTTTCTAGCCTGACAGAGAGTGCATACTTACAGAGGATAATCTCATTAGTGCCCCAGAGAGGAGTGAGGCAAAGCACTGGCCTGTATTTGTAACACCAGCACAGATGGTGAATTACATGATCTCTGGAAGTCGTCGCTACACGCGTGTACGTATGTATGTACAAGAGGTCAGTGAGTGACCGGGACAATAGAAAACAAAACATTCAATAGTTTGTTCCACGAGTTTCCATTTCAACAGAATAAACCAGCTAACAGCCAGAACCTCTCTTTGTTTATGCATGTGGTTTTGTGTGTTGGCTGCAGGGATGTTTGCATGTGTTGCTGGAAAAGAGAAGCAAAACTCACATTTGCTGTAATTCAATAAATTACAAAAAAAAAAACAGTTGTTTTCCCAATACAACAATGGGAGGTAAAACTGAATTCCTGTTACGACAAAATGATGTTTATTCATCTGTCAAATTTGTGTTTATGTTCTTTTCATGCACTGAAAGCCCACACCTTTTTAAACCAGTAAGTTAAAACAAAGGTGGGAGAAACCCGTTTTAGACCACATAGTTCAAAGTTCAAATTTACACACAAGCTATAATTGGTGGAGAGGGGGGTTCACAGGTACGAGCTGGGGGACTTCTAAAATTCTTGGGATGGAAATCAATGACTAAGCAAAAAGACACTCTTCGTTTGTTCCCAAATACATTACACGCAGGACACGCCTTAGTATTAGCAAGCACGGACTCTTTTAATGCGTGTCCCCGCTTGGTAAACATTAACAGAATCCATGTTCGGCAAAGTCAGACTTTCATCAATCTTACTTTCAATTCAGAGCTCGGTTGTTCGAGAATCGTGCATATATTTCATAAAACGGGATTAGAAGCCCAGTCATGTACTGTTATCAAATTACACGTTTTAAGGCATGGAGGGCTTGCTTGTTTCACTTTGGCTTTAGCTACTATCGGCACCGAAATCCACTTACAGACAATAGAGGTTTGACAGCTATGTTAGCATACGTGCTAACTTGCTATACAGCAGCTGTGGTTGCCATGAATTGAAATCAAATCATAAGTCAGGGCATGTGAGACATATAAATACACACTACAATATTTCAACGTGTTGTATACATTTTACAAAAAAGGTCAAGTGTAGAGATGTTGTAAATGCAGCATCTGAAATCTCACTTTGGGGTTTTCTACCCCCAATACTACGCCTTGAAGGAGAGCAGAGATAAAGCCCGCCCACAGCTCACTCTCGGCCAATAATGTGAGGTAACTGACAAGAAAATGCTCTTTTAAACCAATGAGGTAAGAGCAAATGGGCGGGACAACTTATTTCAATAGCTGTCTACCCCGACTGGACTGCACGTCGATTCTGTAACTTGAATTAGCTTCGACTATGTGTACAGCAACGTGATACATTTAACACCACCCTGATGCTATGTTTGTCATCTTACCCATCTTCAAAGTGGTGCTCTTCATTTTCACAGTCGCTGCAGTGTCCGTGGTCCTCTACATCTTCTTTCTCCGGCATCGGTGCTGTCTCATTCTCATCCGCCATCTTTAACCAGGAAGTGAGGAGCCACACCGCGTGCCATCGACGGCTTTAAACTTGCCTCGATGCTATTGGTTCAGCAGTCATGGAAATGTCTTCACTGCTGCACAGACTACGTCAATGTTTTCAGCATAATATACAGAAAGGGATAACGATGGGATGGTTTAGTTTGGGAGGCATTGCCTTGAATTAATTTAGACTCGTGACGTAACACTGGATGGTTGATTATATGTCCTTAATTTGGACATAATAATATTAAGACCCACCCTGTGATCTTCATTTAGTTAAAGCTAAACTAATTGGTAGCATTGATAACGAAATTTGCAAATATACACGAAGACCGTGTGGCCACATAAAAACGTCTGTTGGACTCAGCTCTGCAGTCTCTATAAAGTGTTGGGGGTGCAAGCTTTTGATATATTGATATAAAATCAAAGTGTGTCCATTCAGCTTAAGAAAAAGAAAATGCATGAAACCAATCTTTTCTTTAATAATTGTGTTGACAACAATGAAAGATAAGAAAATGCAAGCAGATTTTTTTTATTAATTAGCAATGTTGTGTTTAAAGAGTAAAATAAACGATCAACATTTAACTAAATAAAGAGTAACTACTATGCCTACTTAAACAGAGTTGGTGAGATCAGCCAACAGAATTGGAAACAATCTAGCTGGGACCCAACAATGTATTCATGTTATTGTTCTTTTGCCACTTTTTAGAATTACTTAAAAGGTTTATGGAACATTAAAACAGCCGTAACAACAGTTTTATAATATGATCTTAATGCAGTGCCTTACCTGAGAGTATTTTAGTACCTTAAGCACATGTTCACAAACCTTGCAGACCAGTGAGAGCCATAATGCAATATGGTTCATACCAAGGCAAGAAAGCTGAAAGAGTAACGTAACTGTAGTATATTGGTATGTGTTTGATTTCTAAATGTAGATGATACAAATATCATTACTCATACCCCACTGTATTTTTTTGGGCCCCAGACTGTTTGCAGGCCATATGGAACTACTGCAGCTTATACATTTGAAAGGAGTATAAACACACACACATACATTTATATCAGTCTTTATCACACACAAGACAAAAAACAGGCTTGCACTGTGATGTGTTAATGCTTTTATGAAAACAGAGTTTTCTCTTGCATATTAAAGAGCATCAACACACATTTGTGTTAACCTTTAAGACTTCACTCAATCCATATAACATGCTACTGAAACCTATTCTGATAGTACATTAAAACTGTAACTACAGTCATTGTTGCTCCTTTTACTAATGCACCAATTTAAAGTCAGCGAACCTCCTTATAGGAGTGGTATAAGAATTCTGAAGTCCACATGGATTGGTCGTAGCATTAGGGTGGTGCATTAAGGACCAGAATCAGAATTAAAGGTTTAGAAATTGGCAACAAAATATGTGTAAAAGGCTGTCAACAAAAAATGGATACAAGCAAACATCTAAACATCAATCACAATTTTACTGACCACATTTTCTAATCTGTGAAATGGTTAAACAACACCATTATCATTAGTAAACATTTATCAAAGTTAACACTGTTTATATTTCAAGTTAATGGTAGCAATACTGTATATGATTTCTCTCTGGTTTTTTTTTAATTGTGAGAAAGTGTGAGGTGTCAGGAGAATTAAGTTATACTACCAACTTCATTTTGTTGAACCTTTTCAGGACATAGCTAGCTGTGAAGATCATTGAACATAACATCTTTAAGACCCTAAAGTTAGTGCTGAAATAATCTTTTTAACATGATATACATGTTTCCTTCAAATTACAGGCAGCCATTCTTCAATTTCTACTATTAGCACTTTTAAGTGTCTATTAAGTAAGTGCAGCTTCCTGTAAAAATATCACATCTTTTATGTTAAAGCTAAATGCAGTGTATAAATACTAAAATACTTTTCAAAATAAAAGGATGACATGAAACATCTTCCTTTTTTTCTGACAGTGTATCTATTAGTCTATACCGAAGACTAAATACCATTCATTGAATTTTGTAACACATTTCCATAAAAAGTGTTCTTATAAACCACATCAGTCCCGTCTTATTCCAGAGCACTCAGCACTGACAGGACCAGACACTCCCACAGTGTATCTTGGATTCATTCCTAGGCCTGAGGCATTTCATTTGCTAAGAGCCTGTGTGCTTCTTTTTTCTGATAAATGACATCTTTCTGTCTGCTTTGGGAAGTGGATCAGTGTAAATTGGACCACTCAAGGTCTGGCAGCAATAGCAGCAGCTGCTTTCTCTCCCCTACAACACTCAGAGCTCCATTTTCCAAAGCCCTTTGACAATGCAGCTTTCCTTCATGTTAGGATGCTGGTCATGCCTTGCCTTTGGCCATGGCCATCCGTTCAGACACACTTTTAATGGGGGCTCCTTTGCGGCTCACTTTGACATGGATGAAAAGTGTGGCAGGGGACAGACTGGAACCATCTGCCTTCAATAAATGAACATGTCGATAACCTGAGAAGAAAGAGTCAAATATACACTTTACTAACAACCTATCACAATGATTTCTGCTTCATCACCTCTAGAAGGATGTCTCTGTGTACCTGTTCGTAGGCTTGTAAGAGGCACAGTGAACTGCCCCACAAAGTCATTCTTGGCAGTGTGATCATGATCCTCCACTACGAACCGAACCAAAGCCAGTTCAGGGACCTGCAGCTGAAAGCTCAATGTGCAGTCCCATCGTGGGTTAAAACCTGTAGAGGGCGCACAAGAGCTGTAAATACGTAGACCAGTACCTTTCAAAGAAACCACAGCTTTGACAGAAAATACTCCAAAAAATATGTCCATGAGCCGCACTACTAAATGCATTATACAAGCAACAAGCTAGACAGCACAACATGATCTTACAGTAATATTAGGTGTGCAAAGAAATATGATATTAGCTCTGTGATTGACACAATACATTTAGTAACATAACGTTTGAGTATTATTGTTAATACTAATTGTTATGCAGTCTTAAATTTACCGTTGTTGTCAATGCGCTGGGTTTTGTTCCTTGCATTATCAATATCAACCCCATGAATTTCCACCCACACTTGTGGGTCAACAATGGAACTCGCCTTCTCCGTGTTTATTTTTGGCAGCTGCTGTGCGGATATTATCTGAAAATGATATATTTAGTCAATTTTCACAATAAATTCTGTTGGGCAGTTAAAAACAGTCACGTATGATGAGTGGTTTTGAGCGATTGGACAATCACTCACTCGTATGGTCAGCTGGGTGGGGATATGACCTGGACCTCCTCCGGTGATCTCAGGGTTAAAGTTTGACGTTGGGCTGCAGAGAAAGCTGGGTTTAAGAATGTATCCACAACGACCATTTGGCAGGAAACGTCCCTGGTTCAGGTCCATTTGCTCCCCAGGGGTCTGGAAGTTCAGAGCCACTGCACAGCACAGAGTGAGGAGTCAGAAAAAAGGCAGGACTTATCACACAACACATAACAAATTCAGAATTACAGCTTCCTGTAAAGCAGGAGCAATCTCCAGAAATGAGAGGCGATATGGTATAACACTGCCCTGGCACTGACTGAACATATAAGCTTTTCCAAATGATTTGCTGTAATTTGCTGCCATCAGAGTAGCATCCTCGATTCTTGTCTGGAGTACTAACCCATCTGGCAGCCACCATTCCACATTTCCTGAGGATCATAGTTGGATGATTGCAGGCGCTGGCCGGAGGGGTAGATCCGGCTCAGCTGCCTGCTGTTGTGTCGCACAAAAAGCTTTCCTGCAAAAGAAAAGATGGAAAACCACATGTCATGATACACTGGAGGCTGATTACATTTTCGAGAAGAATCAGCCGCAGCATGAAAAATGTCATCAAATGTTTTTGACTTTTTCTCTCTCGTGTCAGTATGCAATTATTTACTGTGCTGTACCCGAGTCTTTGATGAGCTTCAGGGCATCACTCTCAGAGAAAGAGGACATTTCGTTTGGAGGTTTTGCAGTTATGTTTTCAAATCCAAGGAAGGGAACGCTCTGGCAGTACACCACCAGATCTGATAGCTCGGGGCTCAGTTTAGCACAGACCTGTAAAGGACAAAGACATAAAATGACTGGTCAAATATCTAAAAAGTGCACTTCAACAGCTGGCAACAAAATAGTTTAAAGTCTTCCTGATCTGACCTTTGCAGGATCCTTCTTGGGCGTGTTCTTATTGCTGCCTGCTAGTTCGTCCTCAGAGCTTGAGGAGAAGCTGGCACAACTCCCATTCTTACCCAGCTGGGCCAGGTGAGGAGTCTGCTTCTTCCCTTTCACCAGAATGCGCCCCTTTAGCTCCTGCACAGAAGGTTTTGGAAACAAATTACCTCATTAGAAAAAATTGACAGCCTGAGGTGTTGGAAAAAGAGTTAGAGCTGTGTAAGTTTGTGTGTTGTACCTCAGGAGAAGGCAGATCCTTCTGAGGCCTGTCACTGAGGGGCTTGGTGAGCAGTTTGCTCCCAAGGATGGTGCGGAGGTGTTTGGCCATGACGGTCTGCTGCTCCACAGAACAGTGGTTCTCCAAGGACAGGATTAGAGGGTATGGAGACGCCTGTAGGGAGAAACACAGTATCACTTGTATGCCAAGTAATTAAAATGCAATTAGATCGCATAATAGCGATGCAGGACCGAGCGTTGTAAAAACAAAAAAACGCAGGCTGCACAAGAGCCAAGTGGGCCACGAAAGCGAAGAGTCAGGCAATCTGTATTTGTTTCTTGCTCACTTATTTAATTAGCAGTAACAAGAAGCAGCAGTCTTTCGGCCACAGCTGAGGATTTACACTATAAAATGTGTTGCTCCTATTACCTTAAAGGCGTAATGGTTGATGGTTTCAATAACCTCCTTGAAAGGCACTTTGGAGGTGAGAGTGTGGCCATGGTAGATGACAGGTTCACCTTTATCTCCATCCCAGCAGTCCAGCTCTACACAGCGACAGCCCTGATTCAGAGCCCTGACAGTGACATGTAAACATTTAGAATCAAACACCACAGGAAAGTGAAATGTGTGCTGTTCGTTGATGTTTGATGTCTTAAAACCTGATGTATGGCTCAGTGCTGCTGGCACTCGTAACTTGGTCCTTGGTGAGGTAAGTGTTGTGGGACGAGGAGATGAAGTAATGCGCCAAAGGGCGGCTCATGTCCTGGTAGACTCTGGCATGGTCAGGGTTAACCACATCATTCTCCCGGGACAGCATGTACATAGTGAAACCATTCTGGGTCATGAACTGATTCTTCTGAGCTGCAATGAAGGATTATTTAAATTGAGTCAAACGAGACAAGGTAATGGAAAGATAAATAGAAATGAATGCTTCCTTCTCTCAAAAGGAACGAGCTAACAGCTAGCTCACAAGATAAACATTTTTAAGTCAATTATTAATGTCAATGTATGGATTTTTTTGCGCTACTATCTACTTAGCTAAGTGTTAAAAATATTAGCAAAAACATCTATTTTTACAAATAGCTAATTATAATGATTACAAATGTACACTTTAATGTGCAAGATAGAGTTTAGGGAAATCATGCAGATAATTTCTTTAGTCATCTTAAATTGATCTTTAGAAACGTATCACTGTTAAGTTTAATTTACTCTACCTTAGGGAATAACTATGTTACTTGGGTGGAAATAAATGAATGATTTTTATATTGATAAAATATTCAGCCTATTCAGTAATAGAAAACACAAAGGCAATAGCCCCCATGGTCTTATGAAAGCTCGAGTAATTTATGCTTATGTTTTGATGATTTTAATGATTTACAACTGCAATTTTGCTCCTGTAACCAAGTCTTTATATTTGAGTTACAGTAGGATCCATGATAAATGCCGTTTTTCAGCTTCCTGTTAATCATTCTCACTACTTTTGTTGACCTAAAACAAAACTCTCATAATGCTAGCAACATAAAGTGCACGGTAGCATTCACAGGTAACGGCTAAATTACTGTTTTATCAGTCTAGATGCAGCAATAAATCCCTGTGTTTAAACGAAAATTTAGTGGGCTCTCCCTTTATAGCTTATAATTACTATTTTCGGGACATACCCCAATCATTAAGCTCATAAGTGAGGATGAGGCTCTGAGCATGATTCAGTGAGGCATCTTCTCCTTGGTCTCCCAGGAAGTCTCGCAGCTCAGCAGTGGCGAGAACACACCCGTTACTTGAGTAGTGTCTGAACACGGAGTCGAGCTCGGGTCGCCGCAGCAGCTCTCTGCAGAACTCTTCAATCTCTATATGGTCCAGACGACCATCCCCTGATCGGTCACACCTCTTGAGAACAGGGGATCAGTAGGAGTTTAAAAACACAAACAACTGAACACACACAGAGTCATCAAACACATTGTACTATTATTTTGAGGGTATTTCAAAATCCCCAAGGGGAAAGAATTTCCATGATAATTTACCCAGCTGTGTAGTCTAAATCAAAAATAATGCTCTCTGAGGAAGGTCACTATTGGAAATTGCATCAGGAAGGCACATAAAAACCAACACTATAGCTGTAATAGAGTGCTGAGGGGCAGGCAGTAATCCCCTGCAATAAAGACATAACTGGCTCTTGATTTGTTGTAGGAGGGGATAAAGATGTGGAGGGGGGCTGCTTATTGCCTTCAGCTGCTGATTTGGTAATTGAACAAAGACTCCAGACTCCAGCATGTCACAGTAAAACAAGCTCATCTTCAGAAAATCTACTGACTACGAAGGTAGAAGATTTTTGCAGACGCTTAAAAACAAAATACTGTACACATGATGCTCCTGACCTTGAATAAAGAGCAGGCGTACTGCTCACTCAGGTCAATGTTAATCATTTGGAGCAGGCGCTTGACCTCGTCGTAGCTCATCTTGCCATCCTGGTTCTGGTCTGCTCGTCTCAGGTAGCCTCGGATCCAAGTGTAAAGGGTTAAGGAATATATTCAGACGGAAGGGACCAAATGTTTGCCCTGAAGTCAAATATATGAATTGAACATTTAACACACTTCAATAAAACGCTTGTTATTTTGACATCATTAAGATAGATTCCAAAAACCTCAGCCTATCGTTTAGTTTACGCCATTGGTTTCCCGTTAACACTTTTACTATCACTAGTATTAAAAATCCATTGTTTATACATTTGGCGCCCGTTTATGGGGTAAACCAAGCTAAACTAATTAGGTCTAACACACAAGTCCTGCAATAAATTCCCCCTTAATAAAGGTTTCATTGTTAATCTTAAGAGAGGTGTTGATTCACTTTTATTATCATTTTGAAGGCCTTCGTTTGTGAGGCTGTTAAAATATAATATACAGAGGTGTGTTCCTCTTATTAAGCCTCATTGATATAAATGGTGTGGATAAAAAGAAATACACACCTGTCAGTTGAAAGCAAAACAATTAAAGAACAAGACCTCAACATTGCCTTTCTGAAGGTACAATTTATGGCAGGACTGTTGTATTCGATGGAATAAGTTTGGAGTAGGTGTAGCTCGTGATAAAACTGAGGGTAACGCTGATAACTGCCACATCTTACATTTCATGTGATGCTTCTGCAAAAAAAGAGTCGATAGCAACAAGATACTAATTTTAGGTCGCCTGTCACCTGCTTGTGGAGTTGACACTGGAACAGAGAAAGCCCACACATTGACATCACACTGTTTAAGAGTCACCTGGGATGCTGACAATCTACAGTATGAAACAAAATAAACACGGTGACAAAATAGGATAGACATGATCATTTAGGTGTTGGAATATAAACCGTAATTGACAGATAAATAAACCAAGAGGCAGAGACGATCACTACTTGATATCTTCACTAATGGTCGGCTATATTTAGGCAACGCTTTTTTAAAAAGTCATTACAGCCCTTCTTAGCTATGCTGTGGACGCAGGATGGTACATTTGACACCACAGTCAGTCCCCAGAGCGACACTATATTTATTATTTTGGCCTGTTGGAAATTGGGCAGGATATTGGTCCAGTTTTTCATTTTGAGTCATGTTGGCCACATGCTCCTTTAAAGTGCGGAGCCCTCGCACCCAGCGCTGAGCTTCCTCCTCACAGGGGCATAGCAGGTCCAGGCTCTTCCTGGCGCCTCTAAAGATCACTGTGAAGCACTGGTTCTCTGGCACCGACCCTGACAGACGCCTCAGCGCCTCGGACTGGCAGCCTTCACGCACACACTCCACTTCTGTCACTGCGACTGAATGAAGGAAGAGGAAAAAAAAAAAGAAACGATGTTGAGTTAATGCAGCTTGAGCAGGAGCTCACAACAACACATGGAGCAAAGTTAAAGGTCAAGATGAGTTTTGCAGGATTCATAAATTCCACCGTGCAGAGTATTATAGTTCTGAACAGGATAATTTTATCCTACAACTTCATCACTCATCTCTCTGCTGCTGACAGTAAATAGCAGGACTTCTTTATGGGTTTTATAACAGTTACTATTTCAATATGGCTCAGTTTATTAATAGATTTATGGGGCTGATTTATAATATATCATATAACCAAATCAGAATTAAAAGTCTACCTCCATGCTAGCTAGTCTGTGAGGTAATGTTGTTTAATTGCTAACACCAAGATGCTAACACACTCACAAACTAATATTGCTAGCTTGTATTGTGAAGGTTAAAGGTAGCGTAGAGAGTCAAATATTTAGGGCTGAGTGTCTGGGATTTTATAAAATAAAAACTTAAGTATGTTGAGACATGTCACAGAAGCTGTAAATCCGGTGTTAGGATCTTCATCTTCTGTGTATCTCGTATATGCTGAGAAGTTGTTCCCCAGCGAAGACAGCGAAAACAAACCCACACTGTCTACTAGCTGATGCAAACACAGCTTGGTCTTTTTTCTTTTGTGGGATGCCTGCAGAGTGGTGATCACTCAGCTGGGTAGAAAGCAGTGCCTGCCCTGACAATAGCCTCATTCTCCTGCTGGAGATCATTAAGCCTCTGCTGTCCACCTCTTCAAAATGACTTAGCATTCCTGCTCTGTAGTTATCCTGGAGACATGGCAAAAGCATTATGTATGTGTGTGTTTTTGTGTGTGAGATTGTGAGATTGTGAGTGATAAGTGTTTTTGATTAGAAGACTCAGCACTTAACTGCATGTGCCAGATAAAACTGGACATGGAGGCGCCTGGAGCTCCAGAAAGAGGAACTAACCCATGTTTGAATTTGGTCTTAATCCTAATTTACAAAGATATGCTCTTCAGCAGCCTGCCAGTATTTGCATTATCAGTATCTGCTCCACGCTCTTGTTTACAAAATTGCAAGTACTGTTACATATGCTGCAACTTGACCACTTCAGGGTCTATTTCTAGTGTGGCTGCAGCAACAATCAAGACAGCCTCAGCCTTCACCTCCCACTGAAATAAAATGCAGCTCGCCCACCCAGACACTCTTTAGGGCCAGCAGGGGTTAGCATTAAACTGCATTCCAACATCGGGATGGTCAATACAAACAGAGAAGAGGTGGGGAAGCTAAAGGTCAAGCTGCGAAGAAGAAAATAAAACTGGATCCTGGGTAAGTCATATGACATGGTTCTACCCAGATAACATGGGAAGAATGTTCCCAAAATGTACAGAACATTTCAGGTTTATTAAAATTAGTGTGCAACCTTCTCTTGACCACTATCCTTTGTTAAAATACCTTACTGGGAAATATGAGGAAGTTGAAAACACAGGGTCGATAAAACATGTTTTCCAACAACCCAGTAAGATGTCAAGTATGCGTCTTCTTTTTTTATTAAATCGCCAAGGCTTTTTCCCTTTGTGGAAGAAGATATCTGTGCGGCAGAATGATATCCTCAATTTCTTCAAAGGGATCTCTCAGTTTAGAGACAGCATCTCACTGAAAGTAAAAAATTGACTTGTAGTTATAAACACTGAGAAATAAATACCCTCCTAGTTTCATTCTTTCCCCCACATATGCCAGTAAAAAAAAAGGCTATGACCGAAAGGTGTCCTCTTACAGCTACATAAATCCAGAAAGCTAGATGGTCAAAATTAAAACATCAACTCAGTCACCTTTCGTTTGTACTATGTGCCCACAGCATTTAAAGGGTCTTTTTTTTTTTTACCCTGAATTTTGCCTCTTAGGCGACTGCAAGCTGCCCTGCCTGCTTGTTACAAGGTTCATTATTAGCTTTCAAAATAGTCATTTTAATATTCAAATAATAAAACAAAGAAAAGAACCAAGGGATTTCTAGATTATTTTGTTAGTGCATTGTTTCGCATAAATGTATTGGCCATTTCTGAAATAAAGAGCACCGATCATTAGGGCAGGTTGCAGAGCCCTTGCTTAGTTTCCTCACTCACAAAGGAAACAAGCTATAGAGGAAAGTAGAGGAGAAGGCATGAGATGGAGCCAAGATAAAACAGCCGAATGAGTCGGAACAATAAGCTTGCTGAATGAGCCTGATTACTAACATCCAAGTCTGTACTGGGCTCGTCGAGGGCCTGATGGACCGTTTCTGTATCACCTCCTATGTAGATAAGCTTCGCTACAGGCAAAGCTCTTTCCTGTTAATCTGATATCAATTAAGTTTCCTCTCTTTTCATCAAAGCCAGTTCCTATTCAGGAGCGCACTCACTTTCACATTTTTCCTTTTCCTTCCTGACCCTGCCTACTTCTTGTAGTTAACTACATCACACGTCCTTTGCTGTTATTCCGCCTTAAATTCTCCCTATACTCAGTATTGTTCTCCACTCATACAGGGCTCTATACTCTTCTTAACCCTATCAATGGTTATAAAACCAACCCTAAGAAATACTCACAGGTCTGCTGGGCTTTGGCTTTGCGGGAGCTCTTGGTAGATTCACACCACACAGTGAGGCCGTCCTCCAGCAGCCGCAAATTTCTGCTCTTCTGCCATCTGGAGGATCGAACTTTTACCATGTTGGAGCCCTGCATCATCACGCGAATGTCCTCATTGTCCTGCATCCCTAGAGAACACACAAAAGCAACCAGCTGTTTTAAGTTAAGTTTGAAACAGAACTATAAAATGGGATTCACTTTGACACCATGTGTAGGCCATTAGCCAGTGGGGTCACACCTGTTTTTGTGGTGTTTAATTTCGACACCATGCAAGCTAAATGTTTGTAATGATGTGCAGAGGTCACACTGTCTGGTTGTGACTACCTTATTGCCTTCTATCCTTTCTTATTCTACAGCACAATCAACTCTTAATGTGACTCCAAATAATAGCCTTTCAATGTGTCATTTTCAGCAATGTTTATTGTTTTACTATTTAACACCTAATATAGCCCAAACTAATCTCTCACATTTAGCTTAGCATAGCAATGTGGGAATTTCTGGAAGTTATAGAAACAGGAAAGCTTTGAGCTTAATGCTAACATCAGTATGATAACCATGCTGAAGCATGTTGTACTAGGTTCAGTCTGAAATTAGAACGCTGACACAAACTAAGCTGAGTTTGAAGGCTAATGTTAGCATGCCTTCATGCCCACATTGAAAAATGCAGGTCAGGTCAGGTCACAGGTCTAGTTGTTACTATATTTACAATGTTAAATCAGCATGTTATCATGCCACCTGAGTTCTAAATAGGTAATTAGACTGGTTATTATGTGATTAATATTAACAATTATAATACTTTATTTGTACAGAACAGAAGCAATTTAAAAGAGACAGTCACAAGCAAACTCCTCTGTAAGCTAAAAAGGCAAGTTTGTAAAAATCAGTCTTAAGGCAAAATTAAAAATCAGAAACAGAATCAAATAGAAAGTGGAAGACTTCCAGAGCCGAGGACCAACCACAGAAAAAGCTCAACCTTTGACAGCAACCTTGACTCAGGCACAGTGAGCGGGCCTAAAGCAGCCGATCTAAGAGATCTTCTTGGGTAGTATGGGATCAAAAGCTCACACCAAATATTCAAGAAAGACATAGCTTTAAAAGATGTAACCAGTTTTTTGCAACCAGTGCGGAAAAAGTGTGTTGTTTAAAGATATAATTGAACTGTTCCTAATAAAGCAGGTTTTGGTTATTAACCACAGCTTTAATAGAAAAAGTGGCAATCAATCTCACCTCTAAATACCACAGAACAACTGCATGTTCTTTTAGGAGTTTTCTAGTAATCAACTTCATCAAACTCCTAAACCTGAGAAGAACATATTCATCGAGTTGAATGTACTAATAAAGTCCCCTTCCTTTGCTTATACCCAAACTCAAGGTTGTGTTTTATAAACAAACCTTAAAGGGAATTGACGAGAAGTGCATGCTGGTCAAAAAGAAGGTTTGGGTGTGCTGAGTGATTTGTAAATGGATTAACAAAGCAAAGTTTCTCTTTTTGTTGTAAAAAATGAACTCTGTATTGTTAGTTCAAGATGAAGCTGAGAGAAACCTTCTGCTGAGATGTGAATCAGTCCCGATATTTTGTAGATTTATTCCTCCTTTGGGGATTAAGAAGGCCAGCAGACAGCAGGAAAGCGTTACAGTATGGAAAGTTGCAAAGTGTATGCTTTGCTGTAAAGGTCATACGTTCCCTAGCTGTTAACATCAATGGAAAGGCAATCAAAAAGAAGACAAAGACTGAGACAGAGACAGAATATGAATTGATCAGAGTATGTAGCAGACCAAAAAGGAGGTCAGCAGGAGGCATGAGGGGTCTATATATACGCAATAATAAGTTGAAGTTCATTTATTTACTGTAAGATGCATAATTAGGCTATATCTCTGAGAAACTAATAATGCAGAATATGTGCATTATATTTTTTATTGGCAAAATCTAGGCTGTATCTACATAAGTTAGTTTGATATAATAAGAATTTAAGAGGACATAATTACTCTCATGGTCTATGAGTCAATCTTTGGAGTATATAGCAGATTAATCATTACATCTTATATTGTGAGGATTGTCTCTATATTTATTTCCTTTTGGATCATTTTACACTGAAAATATCTGTGTTGGAGCATTTATCTGAAGATGTCTTCTTTAATTTGAAAAACTGTTGCCTAATCTAACTGAGAGACCAAACCTTTTAAGGATTCGTTGGAAACGTTGTTGGCAAATACAGGGAGTCAACAAAACAAGGTGTTGGTTTCGGCTAAAGTCTCAAGCTAGAAAGATGATTTAGGGCAGCAGGTTTGTGCTTGAAAGGACATGCAGTGTGTGTTGACACAGCAGCTTTCCAACTCTGATTCCAAAAGTTCAAGCATGACGGACCCACAGTGAGCCTGAGTGTAATTTAATACTGTGGAGTAGACTTTTTTAGGGCCTGATTTTCAAATGATAAAAAGTGTGCTCAACATCTGATAAGATTTCTCCAGTTACTAAGTTTGAAGCAACATACAGTTTCTCCAAATACCATGCAAGTAACTCATTCATTCATTTTGGCTACATCTATTTATATTTCTTAAATCATGTGTCACATTTTCACAATACTTTTGGCTAACTTGAAATGGAAATTACAGGTTAAATTAAGAGCAATACTGCTCTGTATTGTGAAAAAAATAATTCCTCAACTGCTTATCAGAACAAGTGTTATGAAATGACATTCTGCTATCTCTCTTCAGGGATTAATGGGACCTCTCACTGAGCCACTTTTTTCTTTCAACACTGTTCAAAATACAATATAACAAACACTCACTTTTGTCAAAGTATTTTTTGTGCCTTGGTCTCCTCTGCTCGCCACTGAAGATTTATCTGGACTTGGTTGGCATACTCTCTTTCTCTTCCCTCTACATCACCCTCCTCATACTGTCAGTGCCAAATGGTTAAAGTTCCTTAGAGGGCCCCCAAAGCTATAGCACAACAGAAACTGCACTACCCACCCCCACCCCTACTTGAAACCAACTACAGCTGAGCATTTCTCCCAAACAAGCCCATCAGGGTCAAACACAAAGAAATCCCCCTACCAACCCTCCATCCATAACAACCCTGTTTTGCCAAGCTGTTACCGCATGCAAAGCATTCTCACAAGCAGAGCACATGGACCCGATTAACTGCAGGTCATTGACCAGGCTAAGCTGCCCAAACAGCTTTAACTATCTGTCTCAACCCACTGCTTTACCTTTTATTACTGCCTCTCCAGCCTTAACCACATCCTTGCATTCCTACCTGCATGGTTATGATATCTAACCACAACAAAACAAGACTGCACAAGTCTGTGGCCTTATTAAACAGAATCACATTCACATTTTGATACAATAAGTGCCTTTGAAAGCCTATTCATGCGGGTGGAAATGCAGGGATGGGCATGATTCTTCAGGCTACAGAGCTGATTTGTGTTTTCTCCTCATCGTCTCCTGCTGAAAATCTGGTTGACATCCTCTTCATCAGACGGTCAAGGCTCTGCGTGCCGACTGGCTAGCAACCGCACTGATATATTCTAAAGCAGCCATTCAACACGGCTCAGAAGACAAATTAGAAAAACAGGAGAGTTAGTGTTGGTAAGAGAAGACAGTTTTAACAAGATGGAGAGTCTAAAACCACGCACGCTGCACCATGACGTTCAGCTTCAAACATCGCTTGGAGCTGAACACTAAAACCAGCATTTAAAAACGCAAACAGAAAGCAACGCTACAATACTTGTGTTTTTCTTCAGGTTTAGCAAAAAAAAAAAAAGTGTTAATATTTGATCAGTAGTACCAACAAAATGTAGGCCTACAGCTCAGGTCAACGGGAAGTCAATTCCTTTCTGAATAGAAAGGTTAGATTGAGAATGTTACTAAAAGAGAATGAAAGCAAAATGCTAAAGTCAGCACGCTAACACGATCACAAAACATTACAAACATTTAGACACATAATGATGCTGTAAATGTTGTGACAAAAATGTTGTTTTGGTTTTTTTTCTGAGGCTAACGCTTATTCCAGCATGCGATCCTGCCCATAAAGACAAATTAATGGCTGATGCTTTCTCAGTTCTATTTACAATTGTCACTTGGCACATTAACATGCTATTTTATGAGAACCAGCCATAAACACAAAGCTAAGGGTGACTGGAAGGGCAATTGTTTTGCAAGAGCTTGGACATAAAACTAAATATTTGAACAGAGTGAAATATTGACCCAAATCATGACAAATGTTTGTTTTTCCTGAGGGATATGAATGTTGGCACCATAAGTTCCCAATCTGGCATATGTTGAATCGTTTCATTTTCAACCACAAATATCAACTTCAGTATCGAAAAAAAGTGTTTGTTGGGTTAATCATCTGGAATTATGAAAATAGTTGTACACATTGTGTACCAATGTATCTTGTTAGAGATAATAACTAGGTAAGTGAAAAGTTTGGTTTGCTACTGGTATTAGAGAAAGGTCAGGTCAAGTATAGTAATAAACCTCTGGGCACCATGAATATCTGAACCAATGGTTAAAAAGCGGTGCCCTAAAGACAAACAGGTTTATATTTCTAGGCTGCTAGTATGGATTAAAACATGTTAAAAAGTGGTGCAGGTAGCATAGTGGTTAGTGTGTGCGCCTCATATGGAGGCTGGCCACCAAGCAGGCTGCCAGATTTGAATCCAACCTGTGGCTCTCTCTCTCTCTCTCTCTCTCTCTCTCTCTCTCTCTGTGATTTATGACTCTATCCACTGTCCTATCTTTAAGATAAAGGCATAAGAAGCCCCAAAACAAAACTTAAAAACAATTTGTATTTGAGTGATTTGCATAATTATTGTTAACAAGTGTTTAAAAGCAACAATTAGAAAAGGGATTCATTGAATCACAAGTGAGGAAAATCTCCACGCTTTAAATCAACCTCATGTTTTCCTTGAAGATGTTTTGAGACAGAGAGCAGTGGGGTGCCTTCACACTGAGAGGAGGATCAGAAAGAAAATAACCATATCATCTGGTCAGTAATAGATTGTGTCTGCATGAGTCCTCTTCACTCAGGCCCACATACCAGCTCCTCCTGGGACACGGTTCACATTTCTCTCAGCATAACAACTGTCATGAGAGCCAACAAGTAAGGATTCTACACATGCATATAGATAGGCATGTCAGGGTGTTGTCGATATGATACGGGTGGAGGGTCAATTAAATTTTCTCAATTCTGTCAGCCCACAAGACAGATCAGGCATTATGTAGGTCAGTCATCTCTGTATCTCTTAACACCAACGACAGTCATTAATGAAAGTGATATTATCTCAACCTCTGAGGAAAAAGAACATCTTAGCTTGACGAGCTTGATCAAAAATAAAATGCCAGACTTTGGGCATAGATTTTTATTTGGAACACATCAGTATTCTGCCAAGGATTTTTCTGAGAGCCTACATTTGAACATGAAAGCAAAGCAGCCTCTTTGTTTTCAGCTGGAAGCATCCAGTTCACACATTCTCTTTGTCTTTCCTAATAAGTGATGCAACATTCAGTTACTCATTAATAAGCAAGATATGGCCTCACTATTCTATCTGTCCAGTTCTCATAAATTGAATACCTGCCTTTAAATTTAAAAAAAAAAATCTAATAAGCTAACAGGATTTCACATTTAAAAAACAAAAACGCTGAATCATTGGGACACCATAAATTCTTGAGTTGCAGTGATCTGTCCAATGGTTACTGATTTTTCTCCTGGATTACGATCATAAAGGAAATGTTTTGTAGATAATTTATGAATTCAGTTGTTTTCACAGCATCTATAAATCTGACTTGACCTTTGATTTACTCCCTCATTGTCCCTGAAGTCAGTGAGACAAAATGCTGTTGGTGCAAACAGGATCAGAATTCAGTTTCTGAAATTGCGCAGTAGGTCACGATTAGTCGAATGACGTCCACAAAGAATGTGAGAATCTGTACATCATCTGAGACACAGCACTACTAAATTATAACATGCATTTAAAACTACGGTCATCTAATTCAAATGTATACATAAAGCACTGTGAACCCAAACATAAAAACAAGAATAATAGTGTAAATACAACTAGTAAAAGCCATAAGAACAATGTTTTTTCTTTTGATAGTTTCAAAACAGACTTGATTTTGACTGATTGCACAGTAAAAACCAAATGTGTAAACTTTGAGCTAAATCAAGGATTTTGTTTGTCTAGTCCTAAGCGTAAGCACGCTACTAGATTGTTTACAACAGAAGCTAACTGGCGTGCGTGACTGTCACAAGCTCCTCGGTCAACAACACTCTGACTCTGTCTGAAACCAAATCCACAATCTCCTCGAACGCTGACGACACAAGGAATAGAGTTATCCATATATTGTCTGACTTTTAAACTGAGGTTATCTCAAGACTATCACAATAAGAAGACAATCAATACATGAAATACTTTGTCTGCAAGACAGGGCTTAGACTGAGTGAGAAACTGAACAAACACGAGCAGTCCTGTGACACCATGTGACACATAAAACCCTCCACACTCCCTTCATTACACTCATAATGACACAAACTATGTGCTTTTTTCCTGTTGATGGACGTCAGGATCGTGAAGCTGCTTAAACATGTTAGGTTGAAGGCCACCTGACTGACTAATGGTGACACATTGTGCTAAGAGGTGGCGGTTGAGGTTGTGACCTCACTGGCTTTATCATTCAATGTTACAGGTACATTCAAAAATAGAGTTGTTGGTTTTGTGCAACACAGTTTGACAAATAAAACAGCAGTAATGCTTGAACAAGTGTCTGCAGTCTGAAGTTTAGATATTGTCTGCATGGTCAATGCAACAGTCTGGATCCCTACACACAATGCTGTGCAAATATAAAACAATTGGCAGTAAAACATAGAGGAAATACGTTAACAAAAAATATGTGTTACAAAACCCCTCAGGGAAATCAATAATCATTCAACTATTTTGGGGTTTATTTAAGTTATCAGAGTTTTAGAATCTTTATGTGGAAATATTTTGCTGCAAAGTTATTGTATTAGATTTTAAAATCTACCAAATATACAGTTTTCAGTGTACCTCATGGATAAAAGTTCAGCCCTAACAAGGAAAAGATTTTTGCATTATTATGAATTAGCTTCACATTAACATAAAAGTGTAAGTAATAGCACTACCAGCAGGCCAGATTGAGTCTTTTTCATGCCACAGATTGCTCTGTCTGTGTTCAGCAACCGCCTATTTTTTGGGACGTGACCATGAGCTGAGATGGTTTGCACACACACGTGCAGTTGACTAATGGATCAGCTCTTCATAAACTCATGATCTCTTCAACTATTACACCCACATACACACGTCTGCTGTGTCAGAGAGCAGTCACTTTCTGAACTAAACCCTAAACTCTGCCTCTCTATGGACATACTTATGTTCCTCTTTTTTTAAACTTCTTTATACTTGCATTATTGGTGTACTTTTTTTTTTTTCAAATTATATCCACTGTAGTCCTATTATTTGACCTTTGAACTTGGGCTACAACCTAGGAACAGGCACATGGCCAGACAGTAACAGCTCTCTGATACCTCATCAAACAGCTGAGTTGGGCAGAGGTGAGCAAATAAATCAAAGTATGTGTTTTTGAAAACAATTTAGGGGAACATTTAATTTACTGTAAACTAAATGTAAATTCATTGACTAATGAGTCGGCAGGGAAATTAAGACTTCCAACATCTATTTTAAGATGATGCAAATATTACATTATTAGTGCCTGAATAAGTACTGAAACACAAGCAAAGACTGAGGAAAATGTCACATAAAAGCATCATTACAAACACCTGTTTAATATGCATCTTGAGTGTAAAACGAACCTTTTCAACTGTCTACTTTGCTCTTAGCACTGATCTAAAACGCCTATAATGTGACACCTAGTACATAGGCTACACATAATGTTTTTTAAAGACTTCGAGGTATTTTTTTTATCTACAGCAGGATTAGACAGTTTGCTTTGAGGAGGTTTCCTTACCGAGCCTCCTGCATGGGTCCACCGTTGGTTTCTCGGCCACTTTCCTCCTCTGCTCTTTAGGATTGGTGGCCGTTGACTTCCCGTTTCCCAACATTTATTGCAACTTCTAAAAAAACTAACCCCCAAAACACTCACGATTTAATCACTGGAGGTTTACGCGTTAACTTCCAAGAAGTTTGAGTAAGTCGAGCGCAGGATTTGTGTTACCCCAGAAGAGCCCCGAGCAAAGAGAGAGAGAGATAGAGAGAGAGGGGGTCGAAAGCAACAGTTAAGCGCACATGTACAAAGTCCCTCCCCGGCGCTGCTGCGCCATGCCTGTGCGTAATAAGACGCCAAACAAGGAGCACACCTTCCGAGCCCCCACCTTTTACTCCCAGGCTCAGCATGGTCAAGGCCATAGACGCACACTAAAAAGTCTGAAATAATGTTTACTAAGTTGGCTCAGCACAACACACAAACTGGTCTTTGACCAAAAGTAGTCCTGATAATTTACTTACAATGAAAGCAGCCTGATGCTTTTCAAAGGGCGGTCCAACACACATGATGGTCGCTTTATAACTCGTCTGTCCAGTTTAAGGTTAAACACTCTGTGCTCCATCCTTGAATGTGCACAGACGTGTTTTCCATTTCTGTAAAACATAATTGGAAACACTATTGGAAACGTGCATGTGCGTGTATAGTGCAGTCTGTAAATTGAAGATTGCATGGTCATATTATCTAATAAATCAATGTCACAAAATTGCTGCCTATAAATTGAAATGCTTCTTTATTTTTTCTTTAATAGTGATACCAGAGACTGAAAAATATACTCAGTGATACTCACAAGTCTTAATATGTAGCTTATAAATCTGTGGGTAAAAAAAAAGTTTGCATGTTTTCATTCGGGGTTCAGAATAAACAAGTACTTAGAGCTAAAAATAATAACATATAAAACACTCTCCCCATCTTCCTTCTTGTATTAATCAGTTAGAGTGCAGCGCCCTCTGGTGTCCAAGGTGGAAACTTGAAAGAGCTCAACAACAACAATCAATAGCCTACTGTTGAAGTCAAATTTTATCTTCTCCAGCCAGATGACGTCTACTTTAATCAAAATGGTGGCGAGCTTTATCAAAGAGAGAATATCAACCAAAATCTTTATAGCGATGGTTGGAAATGTGCCCCCAGCGTCAGTAGAGCACTAAATGGAAACTTAATGAAGTCTTTGTGATGGAGTGAGAAACAGAGATCAGGCAGGGAAAGGGCTCAGCTGGGCGGACTGGGTGAGCAGTGATCAACCCTCCCTCATCAACAATCCCCATCCTGCAGCTCCTGCAGGATTTTAAGCAAACATACTCATAATAAACATAAAAAGGTTGGTGAGGTTATATGCACTCAAAGTGATCTGTTTCTCTGCACTTGTGTCATATAATGCACCTTTTTAAAATACAAATCTATAATGAAACAAAAGTTAAGAAGGCAAAGAACTCATGTGCTATGAATTATACATCAGGGCCATACAATGCAACAATTTCTATATTTCATCTCTTTTCAATTGCACCAACAGATATGTTAGACATGGTGAGAGCTTAAGTCATGCCTACTAATCCTCACAAGCTGTGATCTATGCAGGAGCAGCTTTGGTTCTGTAGCTGCACCGCTCCTTTATCTGAGAATATGGGAACTCTACCATTTCTAAATCTCTTTGGTCATTAGGTCTCATATTTACATGGATGTATCACCTCTTCCTCAAAGGACTCCCAGAACAGCTTGCTTATTTGCCAGAGCTGAAACCCTGCCTGCTTCTATTAGTAGAAACATTAGGCCTGTCTTGTTTGTAGCCATTGGACTGAAGTCTTTCATGCAGTGTTAGGAGAAACCAGTCGCCCACAATGAGAGGCCACAGAATGAATAACCCATTTCTTCCATTAGTAGAAGTAAAATGGTTTAAGCAAACTTAATATGGCATAAAAACATGAAGACATAAATGCAATGAAAAGCTCTCTACAGTGGGACATAACAAACCTTTATTAGAACTAGGCTATGTGCATGTAATGAATGTGCAATGACACAGAACAATCCAAACCCATTAATAACATAAAATACTGCATAATCAGGTTGCCATGTTTTTAATTTAGCTTAAATTTAGCAGTTGGTTTGACTAAAGCTATATCTTCATAAAATAAAGTTTTGGGCGATGCAGAGTCAATATTTTAATGATTAAATCCTACTAGAGCTTGCTAACCTGAAGTAGAATAAAGGAACGCTTCAGTGCTGCTTTGCACGATCAGGGACTGGCTACTTCCTGAAAAACGAATAGTTTATAAAGGGCTCCATGTGATGAATTCACACGTAAGATTGCCTTTTTACCCTCTGATAATGTATTGTTACATGATGTGGTCTATGTCGTTGCGACGAAAACTGATTTAAAAAACAAAACAACAATCGTAATATTGTCGAAGGGGGAAAGAAATCACCATGTTCCAGCAATTACACTGATCCAGAATGAAAACACTGGCCTAGTTGGCAGATAGCTAACACTAGCAATGTTTCAGCGAGTAACAGTATTTATTTGATGGGTATCGGCTGTGAGACACCGTCTTTCTGTTCCAACAAAATAAAAAATAGAGATATTTTAATAACTATTGTCCACCTCAGGCTTATGTTAGCCTCAGTTAGCTTGGCTTCGTCTAGAGTATGGCGTCAGATATATTGGTCCCGACTGAAAAAACAACCGCTTGCTGCGTTTTATTGTCGTGCTCGAGTCCAAACATTTATTTTCAATGCAGGGCGCATAACTTCACACTTTATGGATTGATTTAACTTGGGTTTAATTTGAGAGCGAAGCAGCGGAGCGCCCTTGTGCTAAAGTTAGCCAGCTAGCTTATCCTTAGCTTTCACTCGGCTCAACAGTGTCAAACTACCACTACATGTCGACAGATTTGTTGCACAGAAGTACTCAAAACTGCTCCACACCACTCCGTCCACTGGTAACAGGATTATTGAGCCTGTGTGAAATCGCATGACCCTCCCTTCAACAGCGAGGGGATCGGAGCTGTGCTCGTTACGGCAGCTTGACAATAACTGTCGTTTGTTTACGCTGATCCCGAAGTTCCCCCGAGCCCCTTCCCCCCACCACGTATCACTCCGCACAACACGGGGACTATTTAAACTAAAGCATTTTACGGGGCGCGTTACGCCCAGACGACGTGTCGTTGTGAGAGTAAACATAACAAATTAAATGGATGTAGAAAATGAGCTATTTTTTTGTTAATTTTCTTACGTGAACATTCAACGCGGACTAGTTTCCGTTAAAGGTTCACTACATTTGGCGTAAAATGCAGGAGGTGTGTCGTCCTCTTGATACTTAAGACATGGCCTACGTGGTAATGTAATAAAAATAAGCCACATTTTTCAGCGTACAAAGTATGTGTTTTTAGTCAACAATAATGTAAAATTTCCCGGATGCGTTTAAATTAACTTTTATTTCGTAACTTTTAATAACGACCCCTTCATGTGAAGTTAGTATCGCCCTTACAATGCCCCGGACTGCTTTTTTGGTTTGGATTGCGTACTTTTGATTGACTACTCGACTATCCAATTACAAAATACTCTATGCTTAGCAACAGCAAAATTATCCTCTTATCCAATCAACAAAGAGAAAGGCGGGCTTTATGCTGCTCAAGATTCAGCTATTTCATTGGTTAAAATTCTCGTCGGTGATGGTAGCCTTGTGGAGTATGTAGTTTGTTTAAGGAGACACTTTTCGTTCTTCATATGACTAACAACCACATGTCCCAGAATCCACTAGGATTTAAGAGCAGCAGCAAGCGCGCGACAGGGGGCGGAGCTGCTATAAAAGCACGAGCACCCTCTTGGACGGTAGCACACTGGACACTGTTGTGACGGCGAGACGTCGTCTCTGGGTGAAGGAAAACCCCAACAGCATCGAAACAGTTAATGGTAGTTAGCGACAGTTGCTCTGACAAACCCTTCAAGGAGTAACAAGTGTTTACTGCCCGGACATTGACTTATAGCTCGCGGAAGATTGTTTTTAAACGTCAAGATTTAAACTTCCTTGGAGTGATATCGGCTCATTTCTGGAATTAGTATATTTTTTGTTCAAAATTAAGTTCAACGTCTTTTGAGGAACTTTAAAGCTCAGTTGAGAGAGCATGGCGTTTATCTGATATGCGCTGAAGCGGAACACCAAAGCGGATCATCAGGATGACAGAACCGGCGGAGGAGACCCATCACCTGAAAAGTTCGGGTAACCCATCAGGTGGGAGCAGCGGAGGCGCGTTGGAGCATCTCCCTGCCCGTAGCCGTGGAGGTCCAGATAACGGCGACAGGGGGCGACAGAGATACCAAAAACAGCAACAGCGGGAGGGGACCTGTGGGGATATCAACACAGACAAGTTATGGCAAATGAAAGGCGGACAGAGGGGGGTGTGCCCTGCCATAGCAGCCGGAAACGATGTCCCTAAGTGCCCGATTGCAGCTCAAACTAATCAGAAATCCGATGATCGCGCAGTGGGGGAAGGTCATCACATCTCACAGGGGAAAAACGGCCAGGACAGACCGCTTGACGAGACTTTGAACCAAGTGCAGGGGGAGAGTTTGCTCATTGACTCCGACGTAGGGTTTGAGACACGTCAGGGTAAGAGGAGGCACAGGCGCAGGACCTCCAAGAAGAAGCGCAACTGGAAACCGTATTACAAACTTTCCTGGGAGGAGAGGAAAGCATTGGAGGAGAAGGAGACGGCCAGGGCTTCCCGACTGAGGGAGGAGATGTTTGCAAAGGGACTCCCAGTGGCCCCGTATAATACCACCCAGTTCCTGATGGACGAGCACGACCGAGAGGAGCCCGACCTCAACACCGAGACTGGGGTCAGGAGACCATCAGGAGTCGGTGTCCGCATGGAGGACACCGGCAGCGAGGAGGACTTGTTTGACAACGAGGAGGAGGACGATGATGACGGCAGCGGAGGTGGCAGCGACGGCATCGGAAGAGCAGGGAACGCAGGTGGAGAGTTTCTCCAGAGGGACTTTTCCGAGACCTACGAGATGTACCACGTCGAGAGCCTGCAGAATATGACCAAGCAGGAGCTGGTGCAAGAGTACCTGGAGCTAGAGAAGTGCATGTCCCGGCTGGAGGAAGAGAACAACCGGCTGAGGAGCGCCGTGGAGCCGGGAGGAGCGACCGTCGAAAGCTCTCTGGTCCGCCTCGGAGAGCTGGAGAGGGAACTAGAGAGACTGAGGGCCCAAAACACAGAGCTCCTCCTGCAGAACCAGGACAGGGACCCGGTTCCTACCATTTAAAAGGACCCAAATTTAAGTCAGGAAAAGCATTTGTAAAAGGTAACACATGGGACTGCTGCATTTTTAAAATTGTGTTCAGTGTTCTGTAAACAGTCTATCATCCGGACGGAGAAGTCCTTGCATTGCAATGCAATACTTGATGTTTCTTTTTCTATTTGGACTAAAATGATGTCCTGTTAATTTTTTTAAGAAGAAAAATGTTAATATTTCAAACGAGATTCGTTTTTATAAAGAGAATGTATTTGATAAGGCGAGTTGTTTTGTTTCCCGGGTCAACTTCTTAGGAATTACATGTGGACATTTTTTCCGTTTTTTGAATTCAAGGCAGACATGATCTGTTTCATTTCCAACATTATATATTTGAATACTGCTGATCGGGTAGGCTGTGCAAAGATTTTTTTTTTGCAGAAGAAGGAAAAATCAATCCCGTGTGAACATTTTAACAGTTGTGTGTGAACAAAAGTTCAAATTAAAAAAAAAATTAAAAAAATTCTGAAGTCATTTTGTAAAGCGTGATCTGAAACACAAGAAACTCCATCTTCATTCTGAGACTTACTGCACGCAGCCTCTCCTGCCTAAAATGTCCAGTAAGGTTTTCATGTAAAGATCCAGAAGTGGGCCGGACAGAGGACAACATTTCGCCAGAGCAGAGGGAGGGGGTTGGGATGTGATGGAGATGCTCTTTATGAAGGTTAAGCCACTCCACCTAATATCCAGTTAGTTGTTTTGCATGATGCAAGAGGGAATATTTCCCTCGGTTGAAGAACATTTTAGTTTACAAGAACGGTGCTGATAATGACCACAGCAATCTGCTGCACAGTGTTCAGCTAAAACTCAACATTCACAGAAAACGATATTCTCAGCTCGTTTTAATTGAAGGCATAGATTATAAACTAATCCTTTAAATTAGTATGCAGACTCCCGGGAGTTTGGACAAGACAATAAGTTTTCTGGATGTGCAGAGGAAATCTGTGCCAGAAGGCCTGAAGACAGACACCTTATCCATGTGCAGCCTCCAGATGGCGCCATTCAGCTTGTATTCTGAGCTGCCTGTCCTTCCGTCTACTGTGCTTATTTAAAACTCATCACAAACACACGAGCACGTTTTTAAACATAGTTCTGTTTATTTACATTTTATAAACTTGCTTTAAAGCACACAGCCATGAGGGAAATGGTTTCAGGTGGACAATCTTTCATGTCCAGTCATTTCATATTAGTTATACTCAAAAAGCAACTCCAAATGTACACAATACAATATGTTACATATTAAGATAGTATGTACAAAACGGTCTTTAAAACACAACAACCAGACATTAGGTGGATCATATTTCAGACATTTGGAGTCTTCCTCTTGATGTCAGTTTTAAGAAAATATAGTCTGACATGAGCTGATGCAGTGTTAGGGAAGGGCTCGTCAGATGTACCATATTCACACACTGTGGATCACCAGGCAGACGTAAGAGAAGCAGCCGAGAGAACGAGTACACTTCTGTCCTCTTAGCTGCAGCGCCAACAGCTCTTAATGACTGGGTTAGAGGCAAAGAGAGTGCATAGATGTGTCCTTGGCTTAAAGTGTGCTTTCTTTAAAAGACAAAATCCTTACAGCCTTTTTCCGTTAGACCTTTTGTATTTAATGTACACATCTTTGGGTCAGTGCCTCACTTTTGACCACAGGGGAGGAGGGGTAGGAGACCCAGAGACAACAAAAGGAAACTGAAAGATAAGAACTGACATGAACATGGCACTGCAGAACAAAAAACACACATTCCAGAAATCAGGCACTTGTAGAACAAATCTTGAGGTATGCTAAGAACATCATCTATTATTATTAGTATTATTATTCATTTGTTTTGCACTGGTTGGTTTTGGTCGTGTGAGTCTCTCATGACTGTACACATGTTTTTGTGATGTGACGACAGAAGGTTCTAACAACCAACATGAGAGACAAGGAACAATAGATGAGAGTTAGCATTCTGCTGTCATTTCCTCTTAATAATGTACCATTTCCTCAGTCACAGAGGATTTATTAGAGCCTCACCTTATGGAAAACTCTTGGTTACATTAACCCCAGAGGTAATCAACGCGCACCCAGATGAACTCCCAGAGGTGATGTGGTGAGAACACAGATTACAACAAACACAGGTGAAGATGAAGCCTTTCGTATGCACTACTCAATCAGTAAATAGTCTTCAAAACACTGCGAAGCTTTTTCCTCATTCTGTTTGACCAAAAAAAAACAAACCACACACACACACTTCAGCTCAGGTCTGTGGAAGCGACGCTCAATAATCCCGGACATGAATTACAAAAACAAAACGAGGTCAGCCATCACAGTGTGGCGCTGAGCTGCCCAATAAGTTCATGTAAAAATGACCAGATTACATTTGTGCTCCTGCTACATGTAGTTTGAGATGTCGGTGTAACATTGGTGGGAGTTTCTGAGGAGATAAAGGTTTCCTGCACAGTGCTGAGAATCAGAGAGAAAGGCCGTCCATGAGGAAATAAGGAACAGGTAACGCCTTGTTTGTGTCGTCTCCTTTGAACAGGTACATCAAAGAGGGGAAGTTGCAATAAAAGTACTTTTTTTTTTTTACTTTAATACAAAATATATATATATAATATATATATATATACTGAATATAAAACAAAACAACACAAAATAATATATTAAGTAAAAACATTTCAAGTCACATCTTGAAACAAATGACTGTGCACTTGTATGCGCTTTTTGTAAACCATAGAAAACTAAAAAAAAAAAAAAAAAAGGTAAAAACAAAAATGATAACATAATATTCATATGTACAAGGTTAACTTAACAAGGCTTTGTACAAATGTTACAAAAGTGTTCATCACAAACACCTGCACGCTCAGACGTGGTCACAAATATTTTAGAACGTAGCACACATTAACATTATTAACACGTAGAAAGAGATGACTTACTTGTGTGTGTGTGTGTGTGTGTGTGTGTGTGTGTGTGTTGAGAGTGTGAATGAAAGTTAAGAGAGTTATGAGAGACTACATCGTCTTTAGTCTGAAGAGGAACAGATTAGGAAGACTGACTGAAAAATCGGATGAAATCCCTCTTGAAATGGATTTAAACCGGCTAATTGTTAAACCCCGTTTCAGTTCGAAGCACCATTCTCTTATTAAGAACCAGAGGGAGTTCCTTTTCTGCTCATTTCAAGAGAATTGACCCTTTCTTTGATATTTTTCTGGAAGGATAATTCTTGGCTTTAGAATTTCGGGTGTGAGGTCTGTGTGTGTCTCTTTTCTGTTTCTGTATTATTTCTATAAAAAGCACACATAAGAAAAAAAACAAACAAACAAACAAAAGCTTTGGCAACACTGGAATGCCCCCTGCCATTCGAAAGGAGCTCATCAGGAAAGAAAGGGTGCAGAAGCTGCTCTCTTCATTGGTGCTCTATGTTGCTCCGGGCAACAAACCCTGTTAATGCTGCTGCCGGTCCACTGACCTGCAGGAGTCAGCAGCCCAGAATCCTCGGAGTGAGGGGTGCGGTGGCAGGGCTCACAGGTACTGGTGGAATCTGGAGGTGGATGTTTGACGTGTAGCCGGCCCGTGCTCGAGCTCGTCTGCACCCAGAGGCAGTCCTGGTGTTTTGACCTGGTTTTGAACGGCGATTGGGGAAATGGGGAAGTCGTTGACAGTCAATGGGGGTCTTTTATCAGAGATCTCGGTCGGGGATGCGACTACGGTGTGTCTGCGCCACGCTCGCCTCTTCCTCCGGGTCTCAGGTGAGAGAGGTTTTCGCAGTCCCACGCTGCGGAGGTCGTCTGCTGAGCCCAGGAGACGAGCACGGACCTGATCCGCCAGAGACCTGCCGGCCGGGCCTGCTGGTGTGAAGGAGGCAGCCTCGCTGGGCGGCAGGGACTGCTTGGGTCGAGCCGGGCGCAGGCTCTCCTGGCTGCTACCTGAGGACGGGTTGGTTCTGGAAGTTTCCCTCCCCAACCTGGATGCACCGTCGGAGCTCGAACCAGATCGGTCGACTTGGGTGGCGGCCCCAGGCGTCTCCAGCAGGTCTAGGGAGCGAGCTTTAGCCTTCTCTGACTTCAGCTTTTTCCTTGCCAGAGTGTCGCACTGGATCAGTTTGTGTGAGTTAAAGGAAGGCCGCAAGTGCAGTTTGTGGGAGGTGGAGGAGGAGGAGAAGGAAGACGACGAAGGCGTGGTGGAGCGTGCCCCTCCTTCGCTCCTCTCTGCAGAATCAGGTGTGTGCGAGAGGGCTGTGGGCGGGGCCAGTAGGTTGGTCGGGGAGAGAACGGGGTGCTTGCAGTGTGTGTACAGGAAGCTTCTCGGGGCTGCCGGCGGCTGTGAAGTCGCGGGTGGCGTCGGGTGTTTCTCAGGTCGCTCCTGCGTGAGGGAGCGCGAGGCGAAGCCGCTCTCGTTGTCCGTCTCGCTCACGAGCTCGCTGTGTTCATCATCTGCGTCGTCACCTCTCCCCTCTGAGCCCAGGCTCCGCCCTAACGTAGAGAGAGTGGAGTAACCAGAAACGATGGAGCGGGCGTCCTCTGGAGATTTCCAAGGTGGCCCTTTCACCTCCACCCGAGCCACCTCCTCCTCCTCCTGCACCAATATGGCCGCCTGCCTTCCTCCTGCCTCCTCTTCATCTTTACAACGCGACCGGCTGGGAGTAACCACCGCCACCTCCTTCTCTTCTACCTCCTCTTTTACTCCGCTTTCTACGACTTCCTCATCTTCCTCCTCTTCTTCTTCTTCTTCTTCTTCATCCTCATCTTCCTCTCCCTCTGCTCGAGGAGCAGTGCCCCCTACAGGTGACTCCACCTCCTCTTCCTCCTCCGTCCCTAGATGTCCAGCTTTGATTGGCTCATGCTCCGAGTCGTCGTCCGTGCTGCTGCCCACGCGGCGCGCATTGTGGCGCTTCCTGCGTTTGCGACCCGTGACGGCTGACATGATGGACAGAGCCAGGAAGTCCTTGGCTCCGAGGTCCTTCTTTGACCCCCATGACCCCTGAAAAGGGAGAAACACATAACACCTTATATGTGGCCACTGCTGATTTCACAACAGAAATAACCTTGCGGCATGCGTGGAGGCGTTACCTTGGATTTAGCCGAGTCACTGTTGGTTGAGTCTGCAGGAGAGAGAAGCAAAACATCAGCCGGTTCACCATCACGAAAGCTAACAAAGACACCAGAGCAGTCATAGAGTAGGACACAGAGGGAGTCAACATTGTTTAAAGGACAAATCCAAATTGTTATAACAAAAAAAAAGAAAGAAAAGAAAACAGCTTCTTCACAGCCGCTGCCCTGACAGCAGCGATCAGGACGTGGCTAAAGCTAACCTGCTCGAAAGCTTTTATGCAGCAGGCAGCGTAAAAGGCAGTTTGTGTCCTCTTTTGTTTTTTGATTACGACAACTTCCTCGACTGAAATTTAAGGAACTTGTCTTCCTCTGAGCCCTCTGGCATTGACATACCCCAGCACAAATATGTACACATACTGCAAATGTAGTCAATGGAGGAGGAACAATGATTTGGAAAAGCAGGGGATCGGTGAAAGAGGGAGGAGAAAAAAAAAAAAAAAAAACAGCTTTATGAAACCACCGCACACACACCAAGAACATCACCGAACACACTCATATCAGTCAGTGAATGAAGCGTTTTGAAGCATGGAGGCAGAAACAGTTCTGAATTGAAAGAGTATGAAACAAGAACAAAAACATTCCCCTCACAAGTACAAACACACACAAGCGGGAGGGAATGTGTTGTTGTCTTTCACCGAGTGTATTCAAGTCTGTTCGTTGGGGAACCTGAACCTGGGGGAGATGAGAAATGTTTCTCATCTCATAACAATGATCTTAAGTCCTGATTCCATGCCACCTACAGAGGAGAAGCCTTTTCGAGTGAAATCTCTGAGTAAAGCACGGATCAGATTTAGGTCAATTTAAGAGTCATTTAAAAAAAAGAACTAGAGCAAATATAGTGATTTTAGTTGAGAAGTTAATATTGCATTTGAGAAGCCTTTCGTCTGCTCTTAGCTTTGGATCATACATTTATTTTATAAACAAACCATCTGAAGAGAAACCCTGGGATCAGGACCCTTCTCATGTTTTCAGCCGTTATTTTGAGTGAACAACAGACTTAAAAAGAAAATAATTATCTAATCCTTCATTGAAGATAATGAACTTTGAATTGAATTCCTAAGTTGTTGGTTGCACTTTTAAACACAATGACGTTGGCCATCTGTTTGTGCTGCGTTCAACATCTGTGACTTCTGTTTGGAGCATAAACAACAGCGCCACCTAGTGTCTCTTTGCAGCTCAGACGTGTGTTTGTGTGGTAAGAACGTCATGATCCGACTACGCTGTCTGAAGCTGCCGACTGTCGCAGGGTTGGAGCGAGTTGTCAGTCAGTGGCAGAGCTCGGTTTACACTCCAGTGTCCCAGTGTAAATGGCAGTGTCAGAGACGGGAGCTTGAACAGGCATCCGGCCGTCCGTGGGTTTATTAGATCAGAGCGGGGCGACGTTCAAGCGACTCGTTCTTACAGAAACTCTGACTGTGACGCTGATCATCAGGAGGGGAATTGAGACTATGAAGACACAAACCACCATCACCAACACGATCAGTCTGTCTCTGTCACCCTCCCCCCTCCACACACACACACACACACACACACACATTATTAAACTTTCACAACACGATGCACTGACTCGGTTACACACACACACACACACACACACACACATATTGCCAGGGGAGTTCCCATCCTACCGCAGCGGCTGCTCCACAGGCTCAGCTAAGAGAAGGAAATGCAGAGAAACGTACAGAGAAAGTGAAAGATGAGCAAAGGTCGAGGAAAAAAAAGGTCAGCAGAGAGGAGAGAAGTAAAGGCACATTGAAAAACACTGAAACACTCTGAGTGCTAACCCATGTACTACTTCATTTGTTATGCTGCCTTCAAGTTCTGCTGGCTTTAAACTTTGTCATACGAAACATTTTTGCAGTCAGCAGATAAGAGATAAGTACTATTCTCTTTTTTTTAAAGGCGGCAAATTACATTTTGATCATGAATGATATATTTTGGATTCGAGCAGCGTTAGTTTCAAATTGTAAAATCAAATTTCTGTTTTTCCGCCCTTCACTGACACAAACTCATCGTCATTCTGAAGAACTACCAGGGAAATCCCAACTTCCAGCTTCAAACAGAAAGCAGCATTCACTTAGAGCTGCAGCTGTGACAAGCTGCCGGTATGCTATTGGTCGGCTTTGTTAAAGCCGTCTTTGATTGGTTGATAGCAGCGCGCTCACCTGAGGCCTCCCCTAGCAGAGCAGTCCTGCCGATGTTGGAGAGCAGGTGGTCGATGTTGGGGGCTGGCTGCAGGTCCTCCGTGTCCACTGGCGTCTGGATGAAAGAGACACAAGATCACCGACATTCAAATACAAATGTCAAATATGTGATTGACTTACAACTTAAATAAACTCTTATCTAACCTTTAACATCGCAACTCAGATGTTATCATCTGGAAATGAGCAGTTATGGAACTAGATTTCCGAAACTTCATACACTCTTACAGTTTGCAAGGAAATCCTATCTGAAGTTCATCTGAATGTAAAGGGCTTCTGAAAAGACTTTCCTGCTTTGTCCCTGCTCTTAATCACAAACGGGGACTCGCGGGTTTTATTCCCAAAGAGCAACTCTTTGATTAATCTGTTTGTCAAAGTGTAAACAGCTGACCTCATTCATTTCAGATTCCACACTCAGCACTTCTAGTCTTTTCTGTTACAACGTGGGGAAATAATCCTAAACAGAAGACGTTACAACGAGAGTTCTTTTCTTGTTTGAGAGAAAGAAAAGTTCTGCAGGAGAATCTATAATGTCACACTTTTCTTTAAATAAATAATCCACACAGCTGACAAAGGTTCTTAACAAGAGGAGCGTGGGGAATTGTTTTCTTTTCAAAATAAATAATTACTGCCACACTTGAGAGGAGCAGCATCAACTTTTGTGAACTTCTGAAGTGGACTTGAAAGAGGAGAAACTATTCCCTTCATGTTTGGTCTTGAAGCTAATTAGAGCTGCGATGATTCAGAGAAAAGATCGATGACGACTATTTGGATAATGGATAAACTATTTCACTACTATTCTTTAAGGAAACATGTCCAAACACCAGATAGTTTCATCTTCTGGAATGTAGATGAATATGAAGATGTACTGCCTGTTCTTCTACATTATGGATGATTGTAAATGATTGTACCCTTTTTCAAACATTTCTAAAGAGGAGCAAAATTGTTGTTTTTTATGGCTTTTCTAGAAACTGTAAAATGACACTTAGCTGCTTTCAGATTAGCTTCCCATTTTTGGGAAATCATTTGTCAAATGAAATCATATTTTTTGTTTCAGAGAAAGTCCAGTGTGTCGCTGTAGTCACTGAGGGAATACGACACATTCTTGTCAATTTTCAGAGCAACTTTAAATCCTCAGCATCCTTTTAAAACCTCTTTCTGATATTACAGGTTCCACTGTTTAAGTCATAATAAACCTTTTATTGTCAACATGCTCCAAAATCCCAAAATGGAAGCTTACCTTCTCATCTTTGTCTGCCTCTTCTGCGAAAAACCACTGACCCTAAAAGAATGACAAAGACCAAATGATTTAGCATGAAGGATCATTTATAACCTGTGTGTGTGTGTGTGGGTGTGTGTGTGTGTGTGTGTGTGTGTCATCCCTCACATGCTGTATGAGTGTCTCGACTATCTTGTAGCGGTCGGGCATGTGTGTGACCATATCTTTCATGTTGTCCTCAGACGTCCGCACCAGAGTCGGCCCGAACACCAACGCCAGGTTACGAGGCTCCATCTGCAAACAAACGCACCAGGCAGAGACAGACCACATGAAATACCACACAGCCACAGCTGATTCAAAAATCACGATTATTCGTAGCTTCTAGACCTTCACGGACCTTGTTCTTATCGGAGTTGTCGGCCACAGTCTTCAGGTGATTGACAAGGAACTTCAAAGTGTGATAGTAATAATCTGGGAGGTCTCTGATCTACAGAGGAGAAATGAGAGGAATGAGAACAGCAATAAACCTGTTTAACCTGCATGAAGAGTGCTACACACACACACACACACACACACACACACACACACACACACACACACACACACACACACACACACACACACACACACACACACACACACACACACACACACACACACACACACACACACACACACACACACACACACACACACACACACACACACACACACACACACACACACACACACACACACACACACACCTCAAATTCATTCTTGACTTTAAACAAACTAACCAATTTCTTCATGGTCTTCAGGCGATCTGATGCGTTCTCCATGCGGTTGGCATCAATGAAGTCATTGTATTTGTCTGCAACAAAATCAGATTTAACAGGGTTTGATATGAAAGCTTGCCTGTGTGTGTGTGTGTGTGTGTGTGTGTGTGTGTGTGTGTGTGTGTGTGTGTGTGTGTGTGTGTGTGTGTGTGTGTGTGTGTGTGTGTGTGTGTGTGTGTGTTTGTGTCGGCTTGTCAAGACATGTTTGCTCCTCACCGTTTGTGAAGAGCGGCTCTGGAAGTTTTCTGAAGAAGGATTTCAGTAAACTGCTGACAACATTCAGGTCCTGCCACTTCTGATGACAGAGCAAAACAAAGAGAGGAGTCAGAAAAAGAGAGAAGTGACCTTTTACCCTTAGTGATTGGAAGATTGAAGGAAGTTATAAAAAAAAAAAGTTTATTGTATTCCAAGAACAAGTTTGAGCATGAAAGGGAACAAAATGAGGGTCAGAGAGAAAGAAATGAAACAGCTAAAGATGCTGAGTGTAAAATTATTTTCAACAAACTTTACGTTTGACCACATAAATATATAAAACATAATAGTATTACAGTTTTGTTTTGCCAAGTTGAAGGATGGAAACCTGTCATTTAAATAGTTTTTACTCCACATTTAGACCTCCTGACCTCCTCTGCAGGGTTGATGTCCACGCCTTTGTTGAGCTGATCCTGCAGCATGGACACCATGGCGTTGTTCCCAGGGACTCTGTAGATCCCCGTGTATTCCAGACCCATGTCCTCTACGAGACCACAGCAGATCTCCACGATCAGCGGGATGAACTGAGACAGACACACAGAATGTAAGCACAAGTACACCTCCAAAGACTAATCACTTTGAGCACAGTCGGAGGACATACGAGAGGACATGGGTACCTTGTTATTGACACCTGGCTGACACTCCTCCAGCCTCACACCGAAAGCTTTAGGTCCTGACTTCTTGGTCTTCTTCATGATGTTGATTCCCCACGGAGACTTTAGAGGGCCGCTCTCATCTGGAGACACGTTAAACGAAAGACTTTCAAACTTGACACCAAATCTTAAAATGACTGTTCAACCATCTTCAATCTGTTTTCTATGAATCATAACAGCAGGGAGTGAAGAACGAAGTACCACAATCCCTTTAAGAACGAGTCCTCTTTAGAGAACTGTCAGTCCAATAAAGAATATAACAATATATAATTTCCTATTTTGTAATCATTGATTTTCATAGAAATGTCACAAAAAAAGACAATAACTGAATCTCAAAAAGAATTAATAATTAATCTATGTTTATAACCCAGACCCTGAAAAGCATATTTCACATGCCTAAGCATTAATAAGAATTCAGAAGTTTCAAATGAGCTGCTTTGTTTGGAACTGTTTTACTCATACAGGAGACATGATGCAAACATCTGGGTGACAAAACATTCTGGTTTTAATTTTAACATGTTAACATAAAGCTTGTTTTGGAGGTCTGTAGTTTTACTGATTTCACTGTCGGAGACTCTGACCTTTGCCTTCTGGTTTTGGGGAGCGCGGCGCTCCAGCTGCGTTTTCTGTCTTGCCGTGCAGAAAGGGAGGTTTCATGCGAGGCAGTCTGGGCGAGGAGTCAGGTTTACTGCCTGTCGGACTGCAGGGGGAGACAGAGAGGCCAGTTTCATTTGTTTGCAGAGGCTAAAGAAGCGTCTCCACGCTCGCTTTACGATCAGGACACTCACCTCTGTTTTCTGTAATCATTCAGTTTTTTACTGATGAGGGCCTGCCTGGAAAAGCCCAGCTCCTGTAACAAAGAAAAAGCCCTGGTGATGATCTGTTTCTAACGCCACCTACACAAGATTAAACTCATTGATTAAAGATCCAAGTGTGACCTCTGACCTCACTATCCGTCTTGCTGTTCTCCCTGATGACCTTAATCCAGTCCAGCATGTCCTCCCGGTCCTCTGCCTGCAGCAGGTACTCACAGAAGTCTTGTGTGGTCAGCCGCAGGGCGTGTTTTCGTTTGGTTTCACTGTACGCAATGTCCACCAGGCAGCCCCGTATGCTGATCGGCTGATCGTCATCTGCCGCGCCGCCAATCGTGGCCCCGCGAAGCACCGCCTCCCTCTTGTCTTTGTAGAGGAACAGCGAATGAGAGCGAAGAACAGAAAAGACTCGCTTCCACGGACGCATGCCGCTGCCCACCTTCTGTGGAGGACAGACAGAATGTGATGAGAGTTTGCTGTATCTGAATTTTTGCTTTTTATTCCGCTGATTAGTGATCAAATCCGCAGTGCCCACCTTGCCCTTCTCTGTGAGGATCTGTTTGTAGTGCAGCCATCCTTCTCGCCGGACGTCACTGTACGTGATGTTTCCCAGCTCTGAGGTTGAATGGCGTTTTGATCTGACCTCCTCTGCCGTCCCAAGGTTGTCTAGAGACTGAAACACAAACACGTAAATGTTAAGAGGATTGGTTGATAAGTAAGCCTGTTTAAAGCTATTAGATGAGACCCATTTCCATTACCTCGGCATGGACATCAAATGCATATGAGAACATCCTCGTGAAATACATATAACAACATTTTTGTAATCATAGTCTTTTGTTGCTGCAGCATGTGAAGTTCATTCAGTTGTTTTCCTGGGTTTTGTAATGAACTAGAGAGACCTGACATACTGATACACCGGCTGTTTGAAGCAGCAACACATAAAACTGTTTGTTAAAGATGCAAAAGCTCGACTATATGAAACCACTTTTAAACACCAAAAAAAGAAAAAAACAGGCAGATGGAGAAGGCCGTCTTTAAAAGAAAAATATGTGAGACTTTGTCACTTTTTAAACAGAGACATAGGTCAGGTTCAGACGTTGAAACATACAGTGTGTAAGATGAAGTGGGTGTTATTCAAAGATGTAAGACTCACCCCGTCTGTGAAGAAACTCTTCACTCTCTTTGGCAGCCTCCTGTCGAGAACAACAACATGATTGAGAGTCGGACACGTCAGCTCGCACAGGCCATTTCATGGATTTTATTTTCCTGTCTCAGTTTGACTTACGAGAAGACTCGTCCTTCCTCTCTGAACGTGTTGAGTCCTTCGTCGCATGACTTGGAGCGCTCGGTGGTGATGGCTAGAAGATAGGAGGAACGGCGACTGGGTTTAATACTGCCTGCTCGGTGAGAGGATGAATGAGTGGAGACAGAGAGAGAGAGAGAGAGAAAGGAGCAGAAACAAAGACAAGGGACAGAGAGAGAAAGATGTTGATGTAATGCCAATCACCAGTGTGGATGGCGTTGGATTAGCACAGGGGAGCAGTGAGGTGGGGAGCAGGAGGTGGTCAGAGGTGAGGATGGATGGACTGTGGGGTTGTGAGCTGGGTCGGTGGGTTAGATTAAACATCACTTTTCTCATCACATCATGCAGGAAGAGCTTCTGTAAACACTGACTGACATCATGCACATCAACTTCGAGAGATAGATATTAAAATATCACGTACGACTGAGGTCGTCCAATTTAACATGTCGAGATGTCGCTGCTTAATATCATCTTTCAAGGATTTTTGTTCCTTTTCTGAAATTAGGTTTGAAGAAAAATCGGAATAATTTGGGCCATTTGCAATAGAGACCATCCAAGGAAGAAAAACTAGAAGAAGTCAGAGTCATAAAAGGAAAAAGCTCGACTAGAACTTTTTAAAATGGCACATAGTTCTCCAAAATACTTCCAACGAATGTGATTGGGAATAAAACTGACTTTCATTTTTTTTAACTTCTTATTTAATTTGAGAAATTATGGCTAAAAAAAAAAAGAGGCAAAAATACCTGATGAGATTGACATTACAGCAGTGAGGAACAACACCTAACCAGAATAGTTTTCTCTTTTTATGCATGTTGCTTTAACCCCTCGCTGGAAATACAAACAAGACATGCAAACATCATATGTGAGCTCCTTTTCTGCTGCATGCAGTGGGGAGGGAGGGAGGGAGGGAGGGAAGGGAAGAGAGGAGGGAGGGCACTCACTGCAGTCGTGTGAGAAGAGCCTAGTGGGGGGGAAGGAGAAAGTGGGGGAGGTGGGGCTGGTGACCACGGCGGGTGCCGAGCTCATGCCGCTGGACACCACGGAGGACGCCGGCACATGGCGTGCACGCAAATCAGCACCGGGGCTGGTCGGCTCATCTGTGGAAGGGAGGAGGGAGGGAAGAGGGAAAGCAAGAAGGGATAGTTAGGTGTTAGAGAAAGAAAGAAAAAAAAAAAAAAGTCAGATGGAAAAAAGAAGGAATTTAAAAGGAGTTAGGCGAGGAGAAGGCGAGGAAGAGGAGAGGTTTTTAAAGGATGAGGAACCGCAGGGTTAACATCAAAGATACAAAACAGTTCTCAACAAAGTTCTCAGTGTTTTTGAAATGTTTTCTTTCTGCAAAATGATCAGAGATTGCAAACCACACATCAAGAACTCTTCCCTCAATTCAAGTGAAAAGTACACTAAAGAAAGACCAGAAACCCAAACATCCACACTCACTCACAAATCCACAAACAGAAGCTAAAGACTCTAGAAAAACAACACCATCTGGAGTAAAAAAAAAATAATTATGTTCAGACACAATAAAAAAGGCAAGTAAGTTATAAACTGCAGTACCTGTGCCTCCTGCTGCCATAAGACGAGCTAGCCAGTTGTTTAAAGAGTGTGTTTGTTACACAGATGAACCCAATCCAGGTTTCAGTTCATTGTGAAATCTGCAGCAGTGTACAGTGTCAAATGTTGGAAAAAAAACTAAAAAAAAACTAAAAGACTAAATGTAGATATTAAAGGATTGTTTTTGTGCCGATAATGACTTAAAAAAAGAAAGATTTTTACATTTTTAGTCAGAGTTTTGTAGATCCAACAGGCTAAAAGTCTTTAATAGTTTTATCTGATTCAATGGGATATGAAACCGTAACACACACGCACAGAACTGCTCACATTGTGATGCACACTTCCTGACTGAGAGAGGATTAGAGAGCAGCCTGATATTTGCATAAAGTGAGGAGAAGCTGGATGTGCTGGTGACAGTTGAAGCTCAGGACTGAGTTGCTGCTTAGTTTTGGTGTGTTCTCTGTGGGAACAGCAGGGGGCAGCACTGCCTCACACACAGTTTCTCATTTTAATGACACTTCTGCTCTGATTCATTTGAAGTTTTCCTCGGCCTTTACAGTCCTATTGATTTTTTTGGACATTCTCTCTTGGATGTTTGTCACTTTTGCTCTTTGGATTTCTTCCTTTCACCACCCTTTCTGCTCTGTTCTCCACTCTTGTGCAAACTCCAGCCGCGACATAAGGCTGGAAACATTTCCAATCTGGGCTGAGGAATCTGCCTGTTTACAGCACTGCCCAGAAATAGCCGAGCTGTGGGTTTAACAAAGGCCGTCATTAACAGTCAATCAGAGAGTGAGCTCAGAGCCATGAGACAGAGAGCGACCAGCAGAGGGGAGCAACATACTACAGCACGCTCCGTACCAACTCCAGATCCTGCAGAAAATGTGGAGCTTGATTACAAAAAGAGAGGGATGGAGAAAGAACAGAGCTCAAGAGTAAACCTGAACAAGTTGGAGGTGACACACGTCAGAGTGACAACTTCAGCAGATGCATTTGATTTGCCTCAAATTATAATCATTAAAAAAAAAAGATAATCCTCCTAATGGGGAACCTCAGGAGTAAATATTTACAGTTTTTCTGAAAAGATTTCTAATATGAGTCTTTGGTTGATTATCAAAGTAGACATATGTTGCATGATGTAAGTTCATTTACTGATCAAAACATTGTTGCAGCTTTATTGATAACATTTTATTATTTTAAACCAACTAGATTAGTTTTTTTTTAAAAATGGAGTTAAAGTGGAACGTAGAAACTAAGAATCTCTAAAAAGAGGAGAATTAAAAAATAGGATAATCAAGAGTCAGACTGAAAAAAGAAGGCTGTAGCTTGTGACAAGAGTCAGAGGGGACGAGATGTCTGCCGGAAGCAGACGCCAGAACAGAAGGTCTTGGTACTGTTCTGTGCTCTCCAGGGTCCAGCTAGTAAAGATAGACATAGACTGAACCCCCACACACCCACACACCCGCACAGACACACAAACCCCTTCATCATCTAGAGAGGCACAATAACAGCATTGATGATGGGCCGGAGAGGAGTGTATGGGCCCCTACTGTTCCCACAAGCACCGCCACTAAAAGCCTCCTGGTAATTCACAGCTTAGCTCCATATCAAACGAGTGTGCGTCGAGTAAAACACTGCATCTGTTGACATGTCTCTTCCTGTTTGAGACACGTGTGAGGGCACAACAAAAATATACTAAATACCTGAACAGAAAATTGGAAAGGTGTTAAATCTGTATACACGTCTTTGATAAAGATATACGTGCAGATATGGTGCTGTGCAGACACGGAGGAATTAAAACAGCTGTATGTTCCTGAACAGGCCCAGATCATATCAGTATATCTGAGATAAGGAACTAGAAAGACAAAAAAGGGGGAGAAGCTGGTTCTTGTCTATGGGGAGAAGCTACATCTAGCCTAGTTTCAGTTCAAGCCCGTTAAACGTGTCCCGGCCTGCAGCTCTGATTCCTGCTTTCTGAAGGTACAAGTTAGGAATGTGCTGTGACACACACACTGAGAGCAGCAGAGAGATGCCTGCTGGTTTGCTGATCCACTGAATTTCTGCCTTTAAAAGACTTTCTCTGGCCGAGCGTGGCTTGGCTCAAATATCCACAGCCATTCCATGTTGGGTCGGAGCTTCTAAGTCAGCTGATTTGAATCTCGTTGACTTTAGGGTCGGCAGCGGCTGTTTTCTCTAGGAGAGGCTTGCCTGACAGACGAACTTAGTTTGCATGTGGTTTGACTTAATGGCAGCTGTACGCGTCAGGCGATACAATCAAATATGAGGCCTTCAGAGCCCCTTCTCTTTGAGGCTTTTCAGAGCAGGAACAAGCTGGGACAAGACTCCAGTCGCCTCCCACTGACAGCAACATACATGTAACTATACAGTACATGGTAATGGCAACAACATCCCATAGATATAGAACTGCATATCCTTTATGTAGCATCACAGCATCTATTACAGATTATTATCATTCAACTATTGAAAACTTGTTGAAATTCTGTCAAGTGGCCTCTAATATGCAAAAGGTTCAATTATAAAAATTGTCATGCCATTGGCTGTACTTTATGAGATCAGTGGTTAATCCACCTGTCTGCAGATCGACAGCTTGATTATGGGCGCCTCCAGTCCTCTTATGCAAGTGACTTTCAGCAAAAAAAAGTGACGGTTTATGAGGCGCTTTAAGTAATCAGAAGACCAGAAAAGAGTTATATAAATTCATTTAATTGAGAAGAAAATCTTCTGGATTCTGGATAAAAGGAGGATTGAGTCTTTAAAGTCTCAAAGTCTTTTCTTTCCTTAGTGGCTGAATTACAACGTGAGCCCATTGTAATGAAGCACACAGCTTTTCTGTCATTAAAATCATTTTCAATGGTTAGACTCAAACAGGGACAAAAGTCGACCGCAATGTGAGCTGCGAGGCTTCACTTTAATACAGCGGCGCTTTAGTTCATGTTCACATACCAGTCTTTGGCAGGTACAGTATTAAACATGCTCCTAATTTGAGTTAACCACGCTAGCATGCTAACATTGGCTAATGTTTTTTTTACTTTTATGGTTATTTGATCGATAACAAACGACTGGAAAACAAATTTAATCTGGTCAACATTCTTGAGGAAACGATAGATTATAAAAGTAATTCAGACTCATCCTCAAACTATGACTGTTTGTACAATATGCTAAAGCATTAACATCTCAGTCAATTGGACTAACAGCAGGAGACTCTGACGTCCACATCGAGTTAGCTGTTGGCATAGCTAAAAACTAAAAGAAGAAGAGAATTATGACAGACTGTCCCTAACACAAAAATAATATTAAATCTGAAGCATTATTCTGGGCACAGACGTGTACACACACACACACACACACACACACACACACACACACACACACACACACACACACACACACACACACACACACACACACACACACACACACACACACACACACACACACACACACACACACACACACACACACACACACACACACACACACACACACACACACACACACACACACACACACACACACACACACACACACGATGTCAAGACCTAATTTCCTCAAAGACTGGGGGGCAGGCAGCAGGATTAGTGCTTCTCATCAGATATGATTCAATCTAACTACTAATACTGTCTGTGAAACACAGAGGGAGGTGCCAGTGTTACCCAATGCACACACACGCACACACACACACACACGTATGAAAAAAACAAGAATGAAAGAATGGAAAAACAGCATTTGAGAGAAGCCTGGAGCTTACTGGACAGACAAGAAGGAAATTAAGGAAGCAAACACACACTCCCACATCTCTGAATCTCGTCTAAATTGGTGTATTGATTTTACCCTCAGTTAAACTTTTACCAACATTCATTAATGCTCATTGTGGACTATATTTTTGATTAATTCAATCTGGAGGTCACTTTGGGGTTTTGTAAAGGGATTTAAGAGGAAGAGATGGAGCTCAATCCTTCTTTGCTTACCTATAAAGGGAATGGAAGCAAGGGAGTCATCCTCTATGGGGAGGGGGGCGAGGTTGCCATTTGGTTTGCATGGGGCTACATCTCCTGAGTCTTCAAGGTCGGGAGAAAACAAAGAAGGTTCTAGCCCGTCCATTGGCAGCACGTAGTGAGGATGCCGCATACCGTGGGCGTTCCTCCGCCCCGTGGGAGGCTTCTGCCTCAGCACCACTTCCTGTGTCTGTGCCACCACCATCTCCGCCTGCCCCTCAACAGACCCTCGTTCCCTCTCGTGGTTTGTAGGCCTGTACGCTCTGTCCTGGGATTCACCTGAAGTGGAGGCGAGGGGGGAGTTGGTAGAGGCGTTGATGGGTGCCGCTGTGCCCTCTGGGGGACTTTTCGGTGTTGGGTTCCAGTTCAAGTGAGGGCCAGAATACGAGGGGTCCCTGAAGGAGTGGGCTTGCTGCATGATTCGGCCCGTCTTTCTGTAAAACGACGGGCTGTAGCTGCGGTAGCCCACCGGCTGATCGTCCATGCTCTGTCCATGTGGAAGCCGTCTGCTCTTGGGGGCAGCCTGCTGTGGCTGAGTCTGGGTGTGAGTCTGGGAAAGGTGTTTAGAATGCGACTGGCGAGACATGGGAGCAGCTTGCGTTGCACCGTAATGGTTGCCCTGCTTGGTGAAGCCGTCAGTTCGAGGAGGCGGCTGAGGAGCCTGCTGTTGCCACGATGGCCTCTCAAAGCGAGGCGAGACCAGTCCGGCTGCTGCTTGGTCCAGCATCTCTAAAGAGCGGCCGTGGCGGTCATACAGAGCTAGCAGGTTTTCAGAGCGTGTTCGTGTATAGTTTGTGGGTGGATGGCCCCGACCAGGGCATGCCTCCCAATCTCCGTAAGACCAGTAGGGCTCTCCCTGGGGTCCTGGCCCTGACTGCTGCAGTAACAGAAGAGTGTCCTGGGATGCGCTGTGCGGCCAGCCACCTGACCGCTGCTGCTGCCTCCTCGATTCACTGAGCCGGTCCTGTGAGTAGCTGCGGTGTCTGGACTGCATGCTGCGTCCTGAGCGCTCAGGCACCTGGCTGAAGTACCAGTCTGACAGTGCCTGCTGACAGTGCTCATTGCGTCCGTGTCTGAGCTGGGGCAAGGGAGGGCTGGTCCACGCTGAGCTGGGCTTGCGTGGCTGAGCCTGTGAGGGCCCGGCAGAATGGTGATTAGGGTAGTGAACCTGCAGGGGGCTGGACAAAGGACCTCCTGATGAGGAGGAAGAAGAGTAGGAGCGCCCCCTGGTCTGACCCTGAGGCTGCTGGCTGGTCATCCCGTATTGGATCTCCTCCGTCCGATGAGCTGGGCTGCTGTGACCCACACCGCCCGGCTCTCCTGCCCGCCCCTCCTGCCAGCTGGCTGGACTTCCCACGGTCGAGCGGTTGTCCAGGGGTGAAGAGGGGCTCGAGGAACCTGGCCAGCGACTCCAGTTATCCAGCTGGTTCTGGCCCATAGGGGCTGACGGAGGGGCTCCTGCAGGGGACGTGGTTTTGCTGCGAGGGTAACAGAGGGGAGGTGGTGGTGGGAGGTTCTCAGCTCCCCCTGAGTAGGGCTCGTTGCCTGTCAGGTAGGCATCCTGGGAGTATGCCTGGAAGAGAGAGGGAGCAGTTAGATAAGAGGAGAGAAAGATAGATAAGAGACGGTGAGTGTGTGCCGCTGTGACGATTGTAAATCAAACTCTTGCTGTAAACAAGATTTACAACAACACAGACCAAAACAATAACTCTATTAGACAACTTCATGCCGCTGTTTATGACACAACAAACCCTAAAGTGGGACTGTCTCTCTCAGCGTTTGCCACAGTTTGTCCCCAGGGCCTCAGCTCTCAACAAAAACACTTGCTAGCTAGCAAACTGCACAAACTGCCTGCAGCGGAAGCCTCAACACTCACTGAACAGCAGCCTGCTGGAAATACACAAGGTCCTCAGCAATGTGGAGTACACACACACCCACACACACACACACACACACTCTACGCACATTGCAGAGGATCCGTGGTTTTTAAGTACAGATCACTTCATCAAAAAGAGACAGATCAACACTTAGACCATCAATAACTCGTCGTAATCAACGTCACAACAACAGGAAATAGAAACAAAACATCTCCTCTGGTAATTATGTGACTTACTCATTCAAACAATTAAGACAAGTTGTTCAAGGTTTACCTGAACCACCCAAACAAAATCCAGAGCCTTTCCTCAGCCCGCACGTTAAGCGTGTGGTCACCACAAACACATTCAAAGGAGGACGAGAGACACAAGACTTTTCCTCACCAACTCTCCGGCTACTCCTCAGATTCTACACGCCTCTCCTCCTCGAAGAAACATTCAATCGTTCGCTCCCTCTTCTATTGAATTTTTTTGCAAAGTTTTCTATCTGTTGATCTCCTTGTTGTCTCCTCTCTCGGATCTTTCCAAACTCCCTCCTTCCTCCCTCTCATTCTCTGCCTTACTCCACCCTGTGGGAGTGTGGAAGGAGGCGCAGCACTGGTGATGTCATGCCAGGAATGCAGCAGATTCAGGCATAGTACAGAGGAAGGGGAGGAGCGTGAGGACAGAGGAGTGGGTTTTTAAAAATGAAAACATGACGGTGTTCTGAAATGGAGAGGTAGCTTTTGGACTCTTTTGGCTGAAACACAAATAAAATCAGCATGAATGACTCAGATCTGGTGATCCGGTTTTGTGTGTCGGCTGTCGTTCTGTGTTAATGGGAGTGACGAGGCGAGGGATGATGCATGTCTCATCATGTGAGCCAGCGTGGGGCAACCTGTGGAGCGACAAAAATGTGTTGTACAGGACATGGGTGTGTGTGTGAGCAAGCGCAGGGATGTTTTTCTTTTTACGCTAAGCTTTAGCAGTCAGGTAACAGGCCGCCTGTTAAATGTATGCGTGTCGTAAGCTAAACACAGAGCAGAGCGCATCTGAGTCACTCCACAGTCATTCTGACAAAATCTCGACATTCTTTGTCAACAACGGCGGGGTGAATCCAAGTTCAACTCTGCAAACAAGCGTGACAGAACACACGTTGTGCTGCACTGTGATGAAAAAGTCCAAATAAGATTGAAGTGTGTGACTCGTGACATGTGAGGGGTTAGTTGGGTGAGGTTTTTTTTTGTTGTTGTTGTCGGAAAAGGTGCGTTAAAAATCCCATACTCACACTTACCAACTGAAGCACATCTTCGTCTTTTGGCATAATGGAGAGCTCCAACATACTCTCACTACAAAAGATACACAGGGAGAATAATGACCGATGAGAATTACAGGTAAAAAACAAAAACAAAGAAGGAAAGGATTAAAATGATCCCAAGGATTGTTCAAATCTGGACCGATACTGAAAGACGATTCAAATAATTTATCTGATTACTGATTCAGATGGGTTTTTTCATTCATTCATACATCTTACGGGAAGTATTTAAATTGTTGTTAGTGGTTCCTCTTTTTGAAATGTCACGTCTGACTGCCTTTCGCTGATCTTTCCTGAGATGGTATAATACTCCCACTGGACATTTTCTTTCCCATGTGATCATGAAAACAAATGTCTGAGTTTGTATAACAAATGACTTCTCCAGCCCATTAACATATTCTTCTCTGAGTCACCAGTTAGGTAGCTCGCCAGCATTAAATTGATGCAACAAAACATCAGCTTCTGACATCAGTGCCAGCAACATTTTTTACAGATGAGCTGATGTCTGTCAACAGGGCTGATATCGGCCAACACCAATGTTCAACCGATCCACTGGTGCTTCCCTCGCTTTTATGTGCAGCTCCCCACAGCAGGGGAGACTGTCTACACAGACAGAGAGATGATGCACTGAGGCCAACCGTGTAATGCTTCTTCTAACACATCTAGTTTCACTTGAATTAAATGCCGATTTATAGATAGAAGGTTGGTCTGTAGAGAGGGGAATCCTTGAGTCAGGTGACGTGCATATGTACAGTTTAGTAAGTCTGAAAAGTATTTCGTTCTTTTTGGGTTTTGGACTTACAAACAGTCCGTTAATGTACAAAACACACTCTTAAAAAGTTAATTTCAGCGTCTAAGCTTCGGCATCTGGATAGAAAGACGCAGTTAAAAAGGTCATTTAAATAAAATTGTTTCTTTTTTTACAATCGAATCCAGGCAGCAGATAAAACCTAACTCGTCCAGTGTCTGCTTCGCTTCTTTGGCTCCCTATTTTCCCGTCTGTAGCGCCGTACCTTCTGACTATAGGAGTTTGTAGAGAACAGCGCTGTGGGCTACTCTTTCTCAAAAGCAGAGGAAATGTGTACAAGTGATGTCTTCACTGAGGTGTGCTTACAAAGAAAAAGGCAAACACACTGATCACTAAACCAACACACCGAAGGCCCACAGTGGTGAAAGGCAGGACGTCTTACCTGTTCTGAATGAGAGCTATCACCTGCGAGTACGTCTTCCCTAAAACACTCTCACCGTTCACTTTCACCAGACGGTCCCCTGCAAGAGACAAACACAGACAACCACAATCCTTGATTACTACATCCATTGCATTTGAATTGAGGACAACACTGATTTATTAAATACTTCCTTGAAACAATGCAATGGCCGAAGTGTGTCTAACTTCAACAAAACGTGAGGTGGTTCCATACATCTGATGCATTATGACTTTCATCTTCATTACAGGAAATACACAGGCCTATTTTCTCTACATGCCCCCGAGGAAGTCTGCTTTGTGATCTTCTCATTTTTAACAGAAAATTCAAACTAAAATATTTCTCAAATAATCAGTAATGTGTTCCCAGTTTAGGAGTCTACAGAATATAAAGGCTGTGATGTCAGCTCTGCTTAGTTGGTTTTTGAAAGGAGGCTCCTGGAAAGACGTGTTCAAAGTCTGTATGCATTAATGTCGACTTCATGCAAGATGGAACACATCTAGTGTGTGTGCTTACTGTGTTCACACTAGCATGGGACGTTCTGGATCTGACAGCGTGCACACTGTCGTACAGGGAGTGTGTGTCTGAGATGAGACTCAGCAGAAACACTTCAGTAGCTCTGTCACATTCAAAAACCACTGGAGGGTTTGAGTCGTCATACTGGTATCTGCGTTATATCACCCGAAGAAGTTTAAAAGGAGAAAAAGTCTTGTGTGGGAAAAATACAAATGTTATGTAATGTAGAAAATGTGTAAAACCCCGTCCTCTGAATATTCCATGCAATGTGCCTGTGCTCCTGTCTGCGCAATCACAGGATCAGAGCTCCCGCCCCCGCCCCAACAGATTTTCAATGCAAACCAGGATGTTAATGCTCCAGTAGCACGTGTTCCTTTTACCTGTGCATAAACCCGCCTGATGGGCCGGACCTTTTTCTCTCACACTCTTCACAAATATGGTGTCCATCGGCTCCAGTCGACCTTTCTGGTACCCTGGAGTACAAAAGACAAAACAGAACAGATGGCGGATAAGACAAAGCACAAGAAACTTTATAATTCTCAAGAATAAATCTGGAAGTTAAGACCTTTGCTCGACTACTTTTCTGGCCTGGAGAAAGTTTAAATATGAGCTAAATTAACATTTAATACTTTTGTTCTCTTCTGAGTGTCTGAACGCAGATTGACATGATGATTTAGGTGCAGTGCTGCATAGTGTCCTCTAGGGGGCACAGATGGGCTGCACAATAGTAGGGCATCAACATATTAATATCTAACTGAACAAGGTTTAGATTTGCTGCCTTATAAAGAAAAGGACAGGACAAGAGGTGAAAAAATGAAACGTACCCTTTCCATTACCGTTCTCCTCATCCTGTAAAGAACAGACACAGAGAAAGTTAGTGCTTCAATCCAAAGTCAGGTCAAACAAAGTCATATTTATTGACAACAAGTCCAAGTGTTTAAAAAGACGTGAAAATATATTTCAATAAGTATGTGCTGAACACTTTTATTGTTGGAAATATATATCATTCAAGAAACTACAGTGAAACTAAAAACTAAAAGTGTGCACCACTTCAAAACATGTGAGACAGTCTCCAACATCCAAGACACTTTTTATGTGAAGGTCATTGAGTTTTAAGTAAATATGACAGAAGAATTGTTCTGTTTGTTCAGCTGTTTAACTAAAGAATGTTTTTATTATTCCATTGTTAGTTCTGCAGGGACAGCACAAATAATACAATAATTACACCAACGATAGCGAGTTGCTTTTTAAAAAAAAAAACGATTGTCTCTTGAGGCGGGTAATCAAAAACAACCAAACAAATAATTGAACAACTGCACAACAGAAAATTGTAAAATACATCCATGAGTGTAAGACAATAAACAGAATCCTTGTGGTTAGAATATTGTGCTCAAGGTTCTGGTTCAATTATAAACACAACTCGACATTTTTGTGCAGAGCAGAGTCTGACCCATGACCCATCTCTGAGCAGATATACACTCTAATAAGTACGTGTCTCTATTAAGTGCAGGGGCCACAGGAGAATGTAAACGTGTCCTTTTGGTCATTTTAACCAGCGGTTCATGAAGAACGTCAAACTCTCAGTCAAACCTCTTGAGGAAGACGTGTTTGTTTTTATGACCTCTTCATGTTGGAGTGCAACTGGGACACAAACACTGACTTTCAGGTTTGACAGTCTGCAGGTAAACATCATGTGAAGCACACACACACACACACACACATATTGGTGGAGGACGGTGGCTGAAATGTGGCTGCAGGTTGTCTAATCATGTACACACACACACACACACACACACACACACACACACACACACACACACACACACACACACACACACACACACACACACACACACACACACACACACACACACACACACACACACACACACACACACACACACACACACACACACACACACACACACACACACACACACACACACACACACACACACACACACACACACACACACACACACACACACACACACACACACACACACACACACACACACACACACACACACACACACACACAGACGGACACACACACATGTACTAAGCTGAGTGGACAGTTTGGAGTTAGAGGCTTGATGGGCTGACTGCTGCCTGGCTTTATGCTGCGCTGAGTGGGCTCATTCCTGGCTCTGTGGACAATAGTGGGGGGTTTAGAGGCAGAGAAAGGAGATCTGCAGACCCCAGAATAGAGCTCCGTGCTGGGGACACCCAACCACCAGGCAGACCCCAGTCAGAGCACATCCAGGGCAGAGGTGGAGACAGATGGGGAGAAGAAATCTACAGCAGGGTTCAGTTCTGTACAAAGGGGTCAACAAGGTCTGACATAAGCGGAAAAAGACCTTTTACATGCACGACCTGTGCTCATGTAAATATACCTGACATAATGTTTAACAGATCTATGTTGAATGTAACACTAAACATAGCAATGTCGATGTTCAAATACACGTGTGAGCACCTTTTCGACTCTCTAAGACAGCCAGGAAATGCAGACATCATAAACCATGAGTGAGCAACTGGGCCATGCACCCAGTAGGCCTCGGATGATTGGACACTATGGGGGTAATTTAGGAGACTTCCATGAAGGCTCCCCCGATAAAAAGGGGCAGCTCTGTAGGCCCGATTGTCCCATAACACCATGTGACCCTTGAGGCAGCGGAGACGAGGACAGAACCGAGGCCAAAGGCCAGCAGTGGGCCTATTGTCCGTGGCCGGCCTGGTACGGCCTGCCAGGGAGTGGTACCAGGCTAAAGACAACACATCTCATTCAATCTGGGCAATTCTATCTGCAGCTGCTTCGCGGTGGGGTGGTGGTACAATAATAATGAAGGCCTTGTTTTCAGCTGTGCTTACCCCACCCCAGCCTCAACCTCCCTCAATTTCACATCTGGTGCTGTTTGCCCCCACACCTCAAAGAGCTAAATAACCACTGGCTCACTGAGTCTCACTCCGAAACAGCAGACCAATCCTGACTCCACCGAAGACTAAGAACAAGGGAAAGGGCATGTTTATGTCCTTCAACATGTTCAACTCTGTTTTTCTCACAGACAAAGAGCCCATATCTTTATTTTGCTTCCACATCTAGTTAGTCTTTGCCCATTGTCTCCAATCATCCTGTCTGTGAGTTAATTCCACTTGCTGACCCTCCCCTCCAGCATGATTAGCTTTATGTCCCGGTTCAGAAAGTGAAACACAAGCCTTTTGAAATCTTTTTTTTTTTTCTTCTAATGGCAGCTAGGCTAAAATGGAGACCATGTGTGCAGTGAAAACAAACACGGAAGCCGAGAGGAGGACTTAATGATGCTTAACACTGAATTACAGAGAGAAAACGCGAGACACTGGAGGTTTTTCAAATGATTCAATAGCTGTTAACGTGGTTCACAGCTTTCTCTCACCTTGGGGTTGGTGTGCAGAGCTGACTCTGGAGGGTACACAATGAAGTGGCGTAGCGTGAAGCCAAACCCCTGGGAGTTCTTCTGGAGAAGCAGCGTCCGAGGACCCTTCCAGCCCATGCCGACCCCCTCCCTTCCCGGCCGGGTCGCCATCGGCGGCCGAGGGTTGTCACCGGGTGAGGAGAGAACATCCCTCCGCCCCTTAGCCTGTGGACACAGAGAGACAGAGACTCAGTATGACTTCATTGGACTTTTTAAATAAGAAGTTCTCGCTCAGACGTAAAAGAGTACAAACAGTGATGGAAAAACAAAAAATCATGAGATGTAAACTGTGAACTGAGTTTTACCCAGAACATAATATACAGCCTTTTCAAATACAGATGTTTGAAGTTGGGGTTCAAGATTGTTGTGGCATTAACGGGATTGCTAAAAATGTGGCTCCAGGTGTGTAAGCACATTGACTGAGGTCTGATGGCAGGGGACAGGAGGGTCCGCAGGTTTTCCACTCGCTCTCTAAATGTCTCATTGCCGAGGTCGGGTAAATAAGCCCAGCGAGCTCAGCTGACAGACACACGTGAGAACTCTCACCCTCATGCTGCCCTGACGACCCACATCTGTCAGTCACACACCATCACCTGACCAAACAGGCGGGAGAAAAGAAGCAGGAGGAGGGCTCATCGGGCCTGCTTTTGTTTAGTTATCTCAAACTGAAAGTTCACCAAAAGAGATCAATCACTACTCAGAGATGAAATATCGCACTTATATTCAACAAACAACTCAGGGCATAACTGAAAAGGTGAAAAACTTTTGAACACAGAAAATAAGAATTGTTACTTTTAGAGAAACATTTATTTTCTTTGGAAAGGCAGCCATTGTTTTTGTGGAAGGTTCAGGAATTAATTTAAGAGTGATTTGAAAAGAAAAATTTTGATCTAATCTTTTTTTTTAATTTTATTCAGGTGATCTTTCAGAATTAGACACCCAGAGACACGGGTGGAGGGATAACTGGCACATTGTTTGATGCTTGGCTCAAAGAAGGTAAATCTGAAGCCTCCTCTGAACCATGCAGAGTCCATGCTGAACTTCAATCAACCTTGATTTCCAAGCTGAGTCCCTACAGACTGAGCGCTCGCCTCCTTTGAGAACAAATACCCAAGATGCAAAGAATTCTTGGTTTTGAACTCATAAACATTTGCTGTTTCTTTAGTTTGTTATCAAAGTAAACTGAAAATCTTTCGGTCTGGGAACGCTGATAAGACGAACCAAGCAACTCAAACACGATAAATATTTTCTATTTCTGACATCTTGTTGACCAAATAATTCAGTCTTTCGCAGAACTAGACTAGAAGTCTGCACATCTCGTACCATGTGACAAACTTACTGTTTATTGAGTGAAGCTGCTGACGAGTCATTACAAATGTACACTTTGCAGACCAATAAGAATGTGTGGTATGTTTATGGTGGGACTGGTCCATGTTAAGATGCTCCCGAAAAGAACGGTAAAGAATTTCCGTTTACAAAAAAAAAAAAAAACAACCTTCAGAGGTTCCTCTCTAATTACAAAACAAAAACTCTCGCACAGCCTGAATGCAAATAAACGTGGAGAAGTAAATCACACAGAACCGTGAGCTCTCAAATCAGCCTCTCTGCTCCACGACAGCGGCGTCTGCTTTGCTCGAGTTTGAACAATACACGAGCGATAACAACTATGATGAAGAAGGAGAAGACGGAGAGAGGGGTTACCATGATCACAAGACACATCTCCTAAATGTCAGCCTGTTGAAGTCATTGGAGCTAAAAACAGCCCTGTAGTCCACCAGGACCAAGCAGACAGACACGGTTTCTTTTTTTGTACAGCATTCTCAGTGTGGTTTGGAGACTGAATAATGCCAAATAACAAGAGCACTGCAGGGTAACCATTACAAAAGTGCACAAGATGTAAACATGCACTTAAGAGTGTAAAACTGAGGTTGACGCACGCCTTCTCTTTTGTAGTTCTGTACATTTCTTTGACTTATTTCAGGGTGAAAATGTTCGTTTCTATGCTTTAGTCTTAATGGGCCAAAGGTGAAAAATGTCGAGCCTACAGGCAGCAATCCCCCTCAGAGGGAGCACCCCGTGTTTCAACTCTCGTCTCCCGTCCACACACACACACACACCCACACACAGGAAGCAGGAAGTACGGTTGCAAGCCGGCATAACCTAATGTTACTAAAAATAACAGGTAGAGGTACTTCCACATGTTAACTCCTCTTTCCATTTTTCCTCCCGTAACACCTCTTCTTCCTTTCCTCTCCACATACTCGGCTGTGATGGAAAGCTGATTTTTACCACACTTTTTCTCTCTTCCTCTACTTTTAAGTTCCGTTCAGGGAAAGAGCAAAATGAAGTTTGGACGTTCTGACTGAAATGTAATTTTGAGGACATCTGTTTGGGGGAAGTTGAACGCACTCTTCCAAAAGATGTTTTTGCCTGTTCATCAAATGAAACGCCTACTCTGAAGGAACGATAAAGGGCACATGTAGCAGATTGAACTCTCTGACACTCAGAGCCTGATCTTTAGTCTGCTAGTCTAAACAATGAAAAGTAACACCTGTTATTTTCTCAAAGAGGCGAGCAGCGAGTCCCCATTATGTGGCATGAGAGCTGCACAAAGAAGCGTGTAAGGAAGGAGGAGTGTTTGGAGTGTTAAATGAAAAAAAAAAAAAAAAAGATAAAGAAAAAAGAGGAAATGAAAGAGCAATAGGGTGAAAGGAGGAAGAGACGGGGTGAATTCCTCAGAGGGAGCGGTTTGGCACGGACAAGTTGAAACACAAAACTGTAAGCTGGTGGAGGAGGTGAGGGAGAAAGAGAGAGTGAATGAGAGGAGAAGGATGAGGAGGACGGAGAAAGAGGGGGAGGAGTATCGAGCCCAAGCGAAGGACAGGCTCCAGCATGCCGGTTTCGACCACATGGCCCCTCCCGGCGCAGGGGATACCAAACCCTGTGATTACCCAAAACACACAGGGTCTAACTGGGTCTCTGAGCCAGAACAGTTTCCCACTCGGCTGCTCTGGACTGTGTGGGATGCCTCTGTGTGTGTGTGTGTGTGTGTGTGTGTGTGTACTCTATGTCTATGTGTGTGTGTCCGTGCTCATCTATTCTCCTCCCTGAAGACCGAACAATCCTCTTCTATACCGGTCACCTTGACCAGAGCGGTTTTCAGTTTAAGTTGAAGTTTTTCACCCAAAAGACAAAAAACAGTCTGAACTTGCTGACATGCTCCGTCCTCTCCCAGCTTTGAGACACTCCATTCAACCAACAGGCAAATGGAAAAAAAAACATTTCTGTGGTTTTCAGTCCAAACTTGACTTCCTATGTAAGCTCAGGACACAGACAGACACGGGGAACCTCGCTCTTATGTTATGCTGAGGAAAGAAGACATTTTGGTTTTTCCCAACTGGGAATGTATCCCTTCCGCGCTGAAATCTGGACACGTTGTCATCTACTCAGGCTAATAATAATGTCTGAATACAGAGACCTGAGGGATCCCAATTACAGCGTGAAGATGACATCATTGAAAAAAAAAAATGTTTGCACAACAAACGTGCTTTTGAATAAGCAGAGCAGCTCATGAAGCCACGCAACAGCTTCCTATACTGAGTGGATGTTGAGTGGTTAAAGCGGTTTACTTTGACATAACACAAACAGGCAGCAGGCACATCCCTGTGCACGTTTCCTCTCCTGATTTTAATGATAAAACATGACTGAGTTGTACAGATGATGCTGATGTAAATTAAATGCAGATGAACTCCAGATTTCTAAATAATGAAGAGTTCCCCGTGCTTTCTTGAAATCTTCAAAAAAAAAAAAGTAACATGCAAACTATTTTGAGCTTTTTTTAATAAAAACCCATGAAGTGGTCTTTTTTGTTCTTAAGACATTTATCAGACTGTAGACACAATCGTATGTACAAACGTACATGTTGTTTAGCACACACACACACACACTCCTCTGCTCCCTCCATCCAGAGGAAAAACAGCACGCAGGAATGCAGCGACTGTCGGGGGAGCCGGGCTCCTGCTAAAACCCCAGCAGGCCAGAACAATAATGCTCTTTTAAAAAGCTGAGAGCTGCAACCTGTTTGAAAAGTGGAGCTTTACGGACGTTACAAATGCTGACGAGCCTTTAATCCTGACAACGAGCGGCTCTCCGCACTCAGGGCTGCCAAGAGACCCCGGAGAGGAGAGCGATAGTGTGAACAGTCGAGCACCCTTAGAGCCTGACGTTTCCTGCACTCACCGGCCACATGGAGGGAGAGCTCCACCACCTCTGCAGATCTAGATGCATCTTAAACCCAGAGGAAAAAGATGCATGGTGGGCGCATGAACGTCCTGCTGTGCTCCAACGCTCCGGCTGAAGAACAAAACCTGCCTGACGAGCAAGGATTCAAATCTACAGCACGCGTACGCGTTCAAATATCACTGTTCAATTTACATCCCGAGTGTGCTTTATGAGCCAGGCGTGCGTGTGTGTGTGTGTGTGTGAGTGTGTTCGCACGCACCTCAGTGTCAACATGAACATAATATGTGTGCATAAAAACCAGTTCAACCCCATCGTAGGTTTGAGGCAGATAAGGAATGATACAACGTCAGTCAAACTGGATTTCTACCTGAACAGCAAAACATATTGTACTTTTCTTTTGTCTTCCGGACAGCTTTAGTGCCGGTGGATTGATTTTTATGGATGATTCAATTCTCTATATTCATATATAGGAATCCTGGGCTCAAGAAAATGTCATGACACTGACCAAAAACAACAACAGCAAAAAATCAACAGTTTGTTTACTCCTCACTCAGACAGAAACAGACACCTCTCTCCTAAAACAACAGTGTACACGCTGTGTTTGTCCCAGCTGTGTGCGTACAGCCTCTGTCGCTCTCTCCTTCCCCCCACACCTACATTCCTGATTGTGCCACATTTCTTTAACTGTGTCAACGAGAGGGAGGGGGGCCATTCTAACAACCTATGTCCACATGTATGCAGACTCCAGAGTGAGTGCATGTGGGGAAGGGATGTCCTGAATTGTGAGGGCAGTAGGAGCGAGGGGTGGTTGGAGGGGGGGGGCACAGCCCCGCGCTTCAAGTGGCAATCTGGAGTGTTCTTCTGTGGCTTTGGCTGCTAATTAGAAGACGCTTCAGGGGAAGAAAGGGTCAAGGTGCCACATGTCAGGAAAGAAAACAGATAAGTTTTAGAAAATAAAAAAACAGAGTGTTGACTGTTACGTCCCTCCTATCACGAAGGCAACCTTCCAAAACAAATCACAACATTATTCTAAAATAAAGCACGGTACATTTACATCCAGTAATACAAGTTGATGTCACGTTTCCCGGAAAAGCCTCAAAACACGAGGAGCGCCAAACCGGAGACAGCCCGAAGGCAAGACAAGTGGCAGCCTGGAGACGGTGAAAGGTTACAGAATCTGTCGTCGAGTGAGTGGTTAACAGTTTAAAAACAATGGGTACAGTTACACGAGTCCCACGCAGCGGTTTGTGCCGAGGATTGTGCTGACATCACCGCGTCTGTGTGTGTGTGTGTGTGTGTGATTTTATTTCTGCAGAACCACATAAATGACCGGGGGGGGGGGGGGGCTGCACGCAACACGTTTTGCACAATCATGTTCCTGGGGGAGGAGTCGCTCGCATGCTCCTCTTTAAGAACATTAGATTATGAATGGACGAGATGACGGAAAGAAACTGAAAGAATGAAATCTTTTATGGATCAACTGACGGCTGCAACTGAACAAAAGAAAACGTAGGCTTCAGTTTCTTGGCTGAAGAGATCTTATCTTTTGAAAGATAAAGTATCAGCAGGTGAACTGTGAATTAATACCATCTGATATTCTACAGGCTAAAAGCTTTATCAGTTCACCTGAAAATAAGTAATATCTTCCCAAGCATTTTACACACATGGCCAAATAAAACATTAATACTGATAGTCAATCAAATGTAACCTGTCATGTATCCTGTGACTGATCAGGGAATCTGTAGGAGTGACAGGACAAACTTCCCCGAGGCGTTCTGATTGTTTAGCATAATAAATGCTAAGCATCCAGTGATTGAAGCCACTTGAGTTAATCTGAGTGACCTCTCCTTACCCTGAGCTGGTGAGAGCTCTGGCTGCGCCTAACAGGCATGGCGGGTGGCGCTGGTGGCGAAGGTGAACCTTGGGGGCCGCGGAGCACCGCCAACCAGATGCAACGAGGTTCAGGGGCGCTGCAGTCCACCCCCACCGGGTTCTGGAAGCTCCAGTCAGACCCGGTCGGAGCGGGGCACGGGAGCATAGCAGCGGGCATCGGGGCGTGGACTTTTCTCTGATCCGCCACCCTCAGCGCCCACATGGGCTGCTAAAGCCAGACCCAGGAAGACAGATGATATAATCGAGGACAGATTAAAGAAAAAAAAAAAGAAGAAAAAAAAAAAAAACAGGCGGGTTGATCAGAGGGTAGAAATCCTCCTCTGGGGTCCTCCAATCATTCAAGAAATGAAATCTTCCGTCTCCTTGATCTTCTCCATCGCTGTCAGTCCTGATTGTGCGCAGAAACTTTAATCCAACAGGTTCCACATCACAGCCTCCTGACCTCCGAGAAGCAGCTCTCTGAGACTCTCACACGCACACACACACACATACACACACACTCACTCTCGGAGGGGCAGAGGAAGCAGAAGGCGGGCTCCCGTGGCAGCATATGGAGGAGTGTGTGTGGCGCAGGGATCGGAGGTAGGTCTGGTTTCACTACACACAACACACACAGAGCGACTGACAGAGAGTGGCCCTCCTGTTGGTGTCCAGTGATGTTCTGTATACAAAAGCCACTCAGTCCACCCCCAAAAACACACACTACTGTCCCAGAGGGCTGGATCCTCTGTCTCTCCTCCCTCTCACTCTCTCCTCTCTCTCTCTCTCTTTTTCTTCCTTACAGTGCTCAACAAATCCCTTCACTTCACCCTCCTCTTTGTCTCGTCCTCTGTATCCCAGCAAGCATCACTTCTTTCACTCTTGTTTTTTTTTTCCTTTTCTTTTTCTTCCTCTATCCGTATCCAAACAAACACTTGCTCCCTCTCTCCTCCCGATGCGACTCACACAGTCAGCAAACAGACGACCGACGCCGTACAGAAAACTGCGACTGGATTTTTGTAGGCAAAAAAAGTTTGGGGTCCAGGTGACGATATCCCCCTGCAAGCTGCTGCCAAAAGGATAAATCCACAGTCGAGCTCTCTTGTGTTGCAGACGCATATAGAGGCAGGCCGGTGCTCGCACGTGTGCTGCATGTGTGTGTGTGTGTGTGTGTGTGAGCGACACAAGCTCAGTGACAAAGCTGTGATCCCGGTGCTAAACTCCACAAAAGCCGGTCCTGCCTCCGCTGGCCCGGCCCTCCACCCCGGGGGGAGACAAACAGAGACAGAAAGAGAAAGAGAGAAAGAGGCCAATTTCCAGCACAAAGACAAAAGGAAACGTTAGCCTTGCTGCCGTGTTCACTCTTTCACTCCCTTTCTTTCATCGCCAAGGAGAGAAAAACATAGAAGAGGAGGGTGATAATTAGAGGAGAAAACGGGGAAAAATGAAAATAAAAAGGTCTGCTGCTGGATGTCAACATGACCTCCATCCTCCCCGCTCCTCCACACAGGATCCGATCTGACACCACAACACTAAAAGTCAGCCACTGTCTCCCAACACAGGGGAAGAGTCCTCAGCCAACAGCCAGGCGTCCAGGATTCGAGCGAGAGAGGTCGACGGTGGTGACCACACACTGTCCTCCGCTCTGACACTGGGAGCACGCCGCACATCCGTTACAGAGGAGGTTAGACAGGTTTCACCTGCCGCACAGCGGGGCAAGTACTAACCTGACCCGAGAGGGCCGTCACACCGTACACACAGACTCAACCCACACACACACACACACACACACACACACACACACACACAGCGCAGGAGGGAACAGTTTGAACATAATGAGGAGCCGAGAAATCAAAAGACAGAAAGCAGGTTTCATTCATTCTCCTCTGACTTTCTTTCTTTTAGTATTTAAAGAAACAGATTTACACATTTGGTGAAAGCACATCACAGAATTCAGATCATACGCATCACTTGTTTCTTGACAGGTGAGAAAGTAGTGAATCTACATTTCCAGTTACGCATGAATCTAAAGTAAAGAAACTGAAAGTAGCTCTCCGAACACGTTGGTACATTTAAGGGATTACCACGGATTACTCACCAGATCATTTCTTTTAGTTTATATTTTAGACACATAAATTACAAACTGCTCATAGACCAGACACTTCAAAATCAGTGAAATGAAATGTTCAAATGTGCCCTGTTTATGTTTCTAAAGTATTTTTGTGTCAAAACAAGTGACACATTTTGTGGGAATTAAATGTTTTATATGATTGAATCAAGAGACAGATTTTAATCTATTTATAAAAGATAACAAGAAATAAATGCCTCATGCTCGAGAAGAACTTTTTGAAGTTTTTTTGAACTGGACTGCCAACTTGGCTCAAAGCTGGTCTTCACAGAGAGGGCGGAAATCAAGCCATGTTAGCGGCTCAAATGCAAAATGCAAAAGGTTTTTTTGTCGTTTTTTTTTCTTCTGATGGGCACGAGTCCTCTTGATCAGGTAAGCTCTAAAACCACAGGATCCTACACTTCCCATAATGCCTTCAGCTTTTCGTCCCAGACTTCCAATCAATCAGGAAAATCTTTCTCCTTTTTGTATTCCAACTTATGACAGAAACACTGAACTGTTTGTTCAACGGCGAACTGTCATAGTGATGTCAGTTGTTTACTTGAATGACCTCGCCTTCACATGCCGGTGGAACTCAAAGCCCCGAGTGTATCTCACATGAAATGATGCGTTGTCAGGACATTCATCTGTCTTTAATCTTTTGAGGAACAATGCAGAATTATGTTTTGAGTTTTGAGTTTCTCCGCGTCACTTTTAAGGACTTTTCCTTCAAACACCGGACCAGACCGACGTGCAACTTCTCTGGTTGATGCAGTTTATATAGTCAGCACACTATCACATACATCCACACTGTTTATATGGGAACACTGAAGGCTGAATCTACCATTAGCTCTCACACACATACACACGTCCCACTGAGTCACAGTGGAGTATAAATACACAGGCTATGTAATTTGGGTTCCTCATAAAGTCAGAGGGCTGTGGAGGGGGGTTTCTCTTCTCTTTCCTTCTCTGTGGTACCACACACCACCAGACGGAACCGCCCTTCTGACAGAGGAGAGTGGATCACCGGCGAGTGAAGGAGAGGGTCCGATTCTTTCCACGATGGAGAGATATGTTAAAAAATTTTTTTTTAAAAAAGACCACATAGCAAGCAAACGAAGGCAGCAGCTGAATGGATCAGACGTGGTTTGGTATCTGAAAATATACAAGTCCTCCGTTTCACAGTGGCAGCACAGAGTGGGGTTTTCATATCCAATTATTCCTGATAACAGTTAGCTTTGGCGAGGGGGCCGCATGGCCTAATTTGGAAACCAAAGCTCCCGGTGTGCAGCTCCCTCTTCTTCTCTCTCTCTCTCTCTTCACCTCATGGCATGAACAAAAAGAAGAGGACCAGCATGAAGAGGGTAAAAAAAAAAAAAAAAAAAAAAATCGAGTATGAAACAAAAGACCTTGACTTACAGTTGACATGCGGAGGACTCACAGTCACACATGAAGAGCTGTGACAATAACACTTTTTTCCCCACCGCTGACCCACACTGTCTGCACAAGCCTGAGCGCACACGCACAGAGCCTGACTAAAGGGCTAATGCACATCATGGCAGCATAACGGCCCTATCAGATGATTTGATGGCTGAGTTAAAGAGTACGCCGACTTCACATTAAGGATTTCTTTCATCAAAACTTGGCAGCTCAAAGCTCTTGATGTGAGAAAATCAAAGGCAGACACGCGCTGCTAATCTCTGAGGAGCGACGCCTCGTTGCCTCCTCGGCTCTCTGATAACAAACGCATCAGTGGAAAAGTGAAAGGAGGGGAGGGGAAGGAGCGAGGTAATGCCGGTGTAACGGACGGATTAGTTTAGTGATACGTTTTAATCCCCTGAGCACTCATAACATGACCATGAGCCAAAAGATTTACACAGAGGTCTAACACTCGTTTGATAGAGGCAAGACCAAACAAAGTTTCTCGCAGAGGTTCAAGAAAGAGGAATCAGCTGAAGAAATGCACAATGAAAGAGGAGCTTGAAGAGTTTTAGAGCGCTGAATGGAGGGTGAAGGAGGCTGAAGTTGGCGTGTCACAAACAAAACTGGCTGCAGACACAATCATGGGGTGTTGTCTCTAAACACAGGCTGTGAGTATTTCGGAAAAAATTGCAGCAAGGGTCACTGAAGGACAGTCTGAGGTTCCCTCTCGCCGTGAAACTCTTTGGAAAAGAAACACAGACGAGCCGAGACAGAGATGGAAGGAGTCCTTTAACAGCAGACTGGGAAGCTGAGTGTGAATCCTGTCCCCTGCTGGTGAGAGAAATGCTGTGCTGACACACCGCTGACTCAACATGTGGCGCCAGAGGTTTCTTGTGTTCAAGCAGCTGCCACATGACTTTTTCAGTCATCCCAATGGGGCTGTTAATGAAATAAAGTGAAACAAGGAGAGTTATAAAAATGACCAGCGGTGGTTTCCCGGCTCCCAGAGAGTTCAAAGGAGGAATCTAGGGAGTCATTATATAACTAGGGGAATTTAAGACTATTAAAATGTGCTTGTGCTTACATTTTGTCAGAATGCTGATTTAATTCAAAATACAGCACAGACTTTTTACCTTCAAATATAATATTTGTGAAGGTAAAAATGTGTTTCACTTATGACTGAAAGAGACAAATGGTGAGTCCAGGTCTGAGGCTTGATACCATTTCACTGTTGCTTAATTCTTTTCACCTATTTTGTGCAATATTTCACCTTTGGTTACATATAGTAAAAAAACATTGTTTAAAGTTGGAAAGATTTTTAAGTGAAATGTCGAGAAATAATAATAATTTAAAAAAAAGACAAATCTTCAGTTTTCATCGTCGATTCTTGTTCAGTTATTAAAACAACTAAAATATTGTGCAGTATCTAGTTCTTGTCTCTGGTGGAGTCAACGGATATTAAAAATAATCTGTTGAGAGAAAAAGATTTATAAAAAAAAGTTTTAGCAGTCTGCATTCAGAGTGTGTAGTTACCTCTCAGCAGCCACTAGAGGGCAGCTGTGACACAGAATGTAACGAACGGCAGATGGGGGGGGGGGCACAACATGCAGACACCACACTTTTATGCTGAGGTGGCTCTAGCAGAGAGTGTGTGTGTGTGTGTGTGTGTGTGTGTGTGTGTGTGTGTGTGTGTGTGTGTGTGTGTGTGTGTGTGTGTGTGGTGAGTGGGGTCTTCACAACCTGCGAGTACTTATCCGTGCTCTTATGTCAGGTACTAATTAATAACATGAGAGGCGGATGGGAAAGGGCAGCCGGAGATCACACAGGTCACACCTGCTGTGGCTTTAAGGAAGGAACTCGGGAAGTCCAGAGACGGGAGCAGGTGGACTGTGTAGAGCCGTAATGTGCGAGGGTCAAATATCATATCAACCCACAGCTGAGGGGAGCTGGGTGGTCTGAGCAGGACTGATACAATAACAACAACAATGACGGTGTCCAGCTTACTCCAGCAGGGCGGAGGATTAAAGTGTTTAAAGCAGCCCACCTGACCATGTGTTCTTCTTCAAGGAAGCTAACGAATTATGCATGCATTCTTTACATGCACGTGTGTGTGTGTGTGTGTGTGTGTGTGTGTGTGTGTGTGTGTGTGTGTGTGTGTGTGTGTGTGTGTGTGTTTTACACACATAGGTTGCACTGCAAGCCATGTGAGTGGTTAACGTTTATGAAACACCATTACACCATCACAGTTCCAAATATTAATAATGCATAACATGTTTCTAATTATTGACACAAGCTGCTGTGGAACACTTACAAAGGCTTCAACTGACTGATCCTTTTACTGTTACAGTTGACTCGGAAAGTTAATGACTCCAAGTATTTCATTTTGTCAGCGAACAGCTAAATATATATATATAAAAAAAACAAAAAACAATATCCTGTCAGTAGAGATATTAAAGACAGAAAAGCAGGAAAGCATCATTTTGTAGAAGATGAAAAAATGGATGTTGGCATTGTTTCCTGATAAATTACTTTTATAAAATACTTATTTATCAGAATTTCAAAACGAGTGTGTCCTACTTTAATTGTCTGATTTGCCTCATTTCTCGAGAGATCCGTTGATAGTGTAACTAATGAGTTCTCGTTGAAACAGGACGCCATGAACAATTCATTCGTTGGCTGAAGCCAAACTGAAAACCCTGCCAAGAGATGAAAAGGCACATTTGGGATTAATAACACACACACACAAAAAAAAGTGATTGGCTCATTGCTGCATCTGCCACAAGGTAATGTAGGATACATGAGTCAGCCAAGCTTCTACGTCGGCAGAAAAAAAAAAAACGCCTGATAGGGAGTGGGAGAGCAAAAAAAGGGGGCGGGGGGGCGAACAGATGTTGGAAAGCAAACACTAGGGGAGGGATTTTTTTTTTTTTTTCCCAGCGAGAATAAAAAATGAGTGCAGAGTGAGTGATCTAAAGCAGAAACAGGAGTGAGGAAGTAGGAAGAAGCAGATGGCGGAATAAGGGAGGGATGGGGGGTTTTGACACAGTTGTAGCTATGATAGAAATGACACACATTTACTCACAGATACACTCTAATTACCTCTCATACACTCCTCTTCACCCTGCCCCATCAGCAGCAGCCAAAAGAAATGTTTGACTAAACACACAGCTACCAGCATGTGTGTAGGTCGACTGAAATCTTGCCATGTTGATGAATTATTTAAAAAGACGTTGTGTGACTGCGTGTTCAGGAGGATGATCTGTCACATTTGACCCCGTTTCTGAAAAAGAGGTTATCCTCTCGGCTGGGCAGCAACATTTAGTCTCAAGTGTGGCATTTGTGAATCAAAGTGTAAGTAAGAGCATGCATGACTGAGAGAAAGTGATATTGATAGAGAGAGGCTGCAACGAAGCACACAGAGCCATTATGCTGCCCAGCTCAGCTAAGTGGAGAGATGGTGCTGCTCTGCTTTAACCTGATTAGCAGGGAGTGTCTCCACCAGGTCAACTCCTCAACAGAACTATCAGGACTGTAAAGGACTGAACAGCCAAAAACAAAAAAAGAACAAAACAAAACATTCTCAAGCCCAAGTAAAAGTCCGGAGATCCATGAAACCAAAGGAGTTAACCTCAAGATGACTTGAACATCTGTCGCAGCCAACCACAGCGAGCATATCTTTAAATGTTAAAGAACACAGCGTGTCCGTCCATTCTCACAGAGTGAAGTGATCTTGTCCAGCCACTCAGGGTTCCTCCTGCGAATGCTGTCAATATGCCGGTTGTCAGGCTTCATTCTGACACCCATCTTCAACCTAATCACAGTCACCCATCACCCATCAGCCATCACCTGCGTACTGACAGTTGCCATGAGAACCGACAAAGTGCCTCTATTCCAGCCGGAGAGAAAAGAGAAAAAAAAAACCTGCAGGGAGACGAGTTTTGACAGCGGAGACATTTACGCTCATTACAGATTTCCTATTGGCCTTCACAGCTGAGTGTGAAGGTGCAGGACTTAAACCTCTAAGAGAGCAAACACAGTCTACACCTCGAAACTGGAAACATGAGCCAGTCACTGAAAAGGTGCTTTTTTTATTTTCCTAAGATACAGGGACATCTGTCAGCCAGTGAGAGTTGTTTTTTTATTTTTTCCTTTTATGCTAACATAACCTGAGAGCTTGTAGATCCAACTTGTGACGAGGAATGTGTGACTCAAAACAAAATCTGTTCCAGATAAATGTGCGAAAAAACATGCATTCAGTCGTTGAACGTCGACAAATTATGGACGGAGAGACAAACAACTCTGAAGCGGCTGAATCCTGAAGTTCCACAACGAGGCGGCGACTATCACTTAAACTCCAAGCTGGGCTTCCTTTTGAGTGGACACATCTGTCTCCTAACATACAGTATATACACTATGTGTATATATATATATATACACCAGGAGGCCTTATGACGACATCTGGCAAAAAGCTAACTGTTCTCTCCTTGCAATGTAAGCCCCCCTCCTCCTCGCCTCTCTTCTCCTCTGTACTGACCACAACCGCTGGGAGCAATCAGAGCGTCACGTCTGAGCTCCGCTGCAATAAAAGCCAACCCCCCCCCCCCCCCCCCCCCACTTCCATTTTTTTTTTTGCCTCTTCCTCTCGTCTCTTTCTTTGCTGGTTGTTTTCAGTAGCAGGCCTAAGCGGTAGAAACCACAGGGCTCGAGCAGGCCTCTCCCAACCCCCGTCTTCATCTCGGTCTGGGCATCAGGCAGGCCCCCCCTTCTTCTCCCTTCCACAAGCCCAGATGTACATATTTAGCTCATCTGTGCCTCTGTGTAATTAGCAGATGAAAATTATAACTTTGGAAATGGAAGGTGACGTCATTGTTCTCCTTGGCTGAAGATTGGGAGCTGGACCCAACAGTGAATCTCAGCCTATAGGCCCAAAACCAGGGCAGCAGTCCAAGATTTGGGGCGTGGTGGAGGCGATGCTGAGCCAGGTTGAGACGTTACATGAGCCAGAGAGGAGAGAGGGAGAGAGAGAGAGAGAGAGAGAGAGAGAGAGAGAGAGAGAGAGAGAGAGAGAGAGAGAGAGAGAAAAGCAGGACTGCAGAAGGAGCCTGGATGTTTATTAGAGCAAGTGAGATGGCCTGCTTGCCTGCTTCCAGCAGCCCTGGAGTTTCCATTTGAGGTCATCTGGTTTTTACATTCCTGCCATGCACCAGTGCTCACACCCGGCTGTGGAAGTCCTCCATCGCTCTGTTCGCACAGGACTGTAGAGTCCAGGGTGTTGAGCGAGCATTTGGGGAGCGAGGGAAAGTTCAATCTCATCAAAATGACCCATTGAGAGTACGTGATATCCTAGGGATCTGTAGATTATGTCTGGATATTTGGCGATTGATGGTCCATGCACTGCTTTTACAGATGCACTCAAGCACGGGACAACTCTGATTGTATCTGGACAAACTCAAGGAATCCAAAAGTCCAATGATTCGCTGAGATTTTCAAATATTTCCTTTGAGAATGTCACAAATTCCAATCTGTTTTTCTTTTTTCTTTCCCAACACTCATGACTCTCTGTGTGCACTCACACTGACCTCTTTCAGCTCCAAACAAACAGTGCCACTGGGCAAGAGATATCCACACAGCACAAATCAATTATTGCAAGAATCTTCAGGCTAACAAATCAAATCTTCTCTCCTGAAAATGAGACATTTTCTACGATCCGCCTGAAGCCCAAAGCAAAAGGCATCTCATGTGATGCTAATAGAGCGAGCAAAATGTCCAAAGCCTGAATTTTGATGCCATTTACTTTACATGAACCTCTTTTTCTCCCACTTCCTTCCCTCTTCTTCCTCCCTCTCATGGTCTGTCCCCAGTGGAAACGAAGATGGTAGAAAGATACAGCCCAGCATGTTTTGAATACAGGATTAGCCCAGCATGCTATCATTTCATCTGCCTGCTCCTTCCTGTTGACACTCGGACGCAAAAAAAAAAAGGAAAAAAAAGAGAGAGACATCTCCAGAGGACAGAGATGCTGCTGGTGTCTCTTGGTTTGGCTGATTCATGGCACTGCCCTGTGTGTGTTTAATAGAATGATAATATCCATATGCCAGTGTGATGCTGATGCTTGTACCCTGTCTTTAGCCTCTGTCACTCTGTATTAGAGGCAACGACTAAAGAGTCTGAGACTGTTGACCCTGCAGAAACAAACTGTCCTCTGTGGTTTCATGGCTTGTTTCAACCCCAGAAAGAAAGGGTCAGATATGCAGCCTCAAGGGATCACAGGTCTCGGTTGTCTCTACGTCTTTTAGCTGCCCAATGAAAAGACTGTGAACGAGCGGGACTGCTGACACGAGGCTCCCACACACACACACACACACACACACACACACACACATATGTCCTCGGTCTGTTATGCAGATGAAAGATTGCGCTTACAGCTGAGAGAACGCTGATATGACCTAAAGTCCTGTTAGTTTTCATTCTGTAAACTGAGCAGTAGATGTGCAAAAAAACAGATGAAACCCGAACCAACCGTATAAGGCGCAAGCTCATGCGCAAACGCCTTCTTCTTCACGGACGACATTAAGTTTAGAGAAATGTTTAAAATAGGAATCAAAACAAAACGTTTTAAAGGCTGCCCAACTTAAAAAAAAAAAAAAAAAAAAGTAGCCGATGTAAAAGGGGAAGCATCCTGGAATGAGTTGACCATAGAAGGCAACAAAGTTCAGTCAGCAAAGTCTCAGGGAAATGAGAGAAGAGAAAGCTGGAATTTGGGAAGGGTTTGAGTATTAAAAAAAGAAAAAAAAAAGAAAGAAGAAGTACTCCACGAACAAGGGTGGTGACACATGAAACGAGAGAAAGCAAATAAAAGTGGAAGAGGCTGTAAGAGATACGAGTGTGCAGAGTGAGAGAAGGTTTGAAGATAACGTCTATGATGGCACACTTTCTCTCCTCGGCAAAAACAAAATGTAGAGTGAAGAGACGCTTACCGCCATGCCATGCCATGTGAATGAATGTGAAACAGGCCATGACAGTAACTTACGTGTGAACACCTGGAGATATATTCCCACATAGTAAAGGCTGGTTCATGATTATCAGTTGGAGAAATAGCATTTTGAACACTAAATGAGAAGATTGTATAATCATGTGGCCGGTTTGTGTCTTTAAACTGGAATATTATCATTGAGAAACAGAAAGCACGTTCATGAATGTGTGTGCAAAAACACGAGTCCCTGAGGGAAATCGTGAAACACATCATTTGCACTAACAGAAAACACAAACTCATCAACAATGGCCTTTAAGTTCATCTGTGTAAGATGTTACACATGAGGCAGTATTCTGCAGACATTAGCGAAAAACCCACAGCGCTCGACCTCATCCCAGCATCCTCCATAATCTGTGTCCCGTGATTTTAGCTGGACTGTCAAAACAACCCCCTCCTCTCCCTCCTCCTTCCCAAGACTGCTTACAAATAGTAAGAAAAGCATGACTGATAAGAGAATGTGTGTGTGTGTGTGTGTGTGTGTGTGTGTGTGTGTGTGTGTGTGTGTGTGTGTGTGTGTGTGTGTGTGTGTGTGTGTGTGTGTGTGTGTGTGTGTGTGTGTGTGTGTGTGTGTGTGTGTGTGTGTGTGTGTGTGTGTGTGTGTGTGTGTGTGTGTGCAGCGCTTTGGCCCGGGTTGTTCAGGAAGCAGAGATAGATGTCTGTGAGTCAGCACACTCGGTTCATCATCTTAATACCCGAGCTTGGATGGATGTTTTCTGGCATTCTGCCGCACGCTGTGTAAACAACGACAGGAGAACCTCCCAAACAGTAACATAGAGTGCAGCCAGCAAACACCATCAACAATGATCAGACAGAAATCTTCAGATGTTGGGGTTGGTTTTTTTTTTTACTTTCTGTGATGCTGCTCCAATCATCAATAACCTGACACAAAAACATCCAGTAGTTTAAAAGGAAGCATCTCAGAAAACTAAACATGTATGCCAGGTTGAGAGGAACTATATTCAAAGCATGAAGAAATGAAATGCTTCAAACTAAACTTGACATTTTACACTTTGATCTCACACATTTTTAATTGAATATTTCTGTTTGGGCAAAACGACTTTGCTTAATTTTCTTTGTCATGTCTTTCATGTTCTCCCTCAACCAAGATCAATTTATTTATTTATCTTTATTATTATTTATTTTTTTAGGCACTTCAGCCACTCTCTGATTGATGTTCTTCCTGTAAATGTGAGGATTGACTTCTTTTCTTCGTCATCGATGTAGTCATGGTGACTTTTTTATTTGACTTTTCTGAAGTCTTTTCTTGTAGAAGCAGAGGATTTCTCTGGCAACAAACTTCAGCAACTGACAAAGTGCAGGAAGAGGGAAATACTTGTGTTTGTTTTTTTCCTGACATTTATGGGATTTATGCACAGACTGTCTGAACTCCTTTCACCCGCCACGGACAACTAATAAGATCCTAGAACATCACGTACGCTGCAAACACTCCCTGGAGCCTCGAGTTTATGAGAGTCGTTGTCTTTTCTGGAGGTTATTTTGCTCGTCTTCATGTTCTATTACTTCACCATGTTTTGTCTGTCACAGTAAGCATCATTCCCCCTTCCCCCCCTCCCCCCCTCCATGACTCATCAGGATTCAGTCTATTCTGTTATCTCTTGCGCCTCTTCTCCTCCTGTTTCTCTCTCACATTCCATGTTCCTGCTGTTGGTAAAAAAAAAAATAAAAAAAAGTCCCCACAGTTGATCGGAGCGACACAGAGCAGCACTCAGCTTTCTCCAAACACTCTTATCATCTTTCCAAAAAATGTAAACATGAGGAGAACACGGCCCAGAAATGTGCACGTTTGATATGCAGACGAGAGACAAAACAGATGCAGGATTGGATCATCTGCATTGAAAATCAGTTTAACCTCTGTGGCACATTGTGACAGGAGTTGCCTCCCTGCCTCTTTAGGGCTCTATACAGGGGGCCAAGTGTAAAACGAGGGGGGGGGGGGGCCCCTCAACCTCTGAACCTTGACTCTGATTCAACCCGGCAATGCTGCCTTCAGGCTGATCCTGCAGACAGATACAGACCGAGCCAAGTCTGCGAATTCGTGAACAAGAGCGGACCTGTTCCTGCTTCATTTCTGTTTTACGCTGAGCATCCCATAAACACAGAGACCCCATGCCATGGAGAACACAGTGGGATAGGCTCATGTTTCCTGCACGGGGAACAACGCACACTCATGAGCGCAGGCACCAACACAAGGAGGCACAAAGAGGCACTGATGCAAACCAGACCATCAACAGGCTGAATCTAATTAGCTCTCATCTGTTTCTGAGAGACGCTTTGTTTCACACCAAACCTCCCCGAGCCTGCCAGTCAGACGCCACATGAAACGCATCAAGCTGGGACACGAGGGGAAAAGAGAGAGAGAGAGAGAGGAGAAGAGAAAAGAGGATGGGTGCTCAAGGAGAACTTGACCAGGTACCAGTTTTAGGCCCGATAAATGTCACGTCCCGGGGATACGATTAAAAGAGGAAAACCAGAAAAGTGATGACAACTGAAAGTGATCAAATCTTGACTCTTAGGGATCAAATTCACAGAGATATTTTTAGTACAACAAAAGGTCACTGGACTTCTTTTACATTGTGAGATTGTAAGATTTTAAAACGCAAGAAAATAAATGTTTATAAGATCAGTTAAAGTTCCATAAAATAGCAGAAAGAAAAGTTTGGATGGATACAATCAAGCTTGATTTTGTAAACAGTCAGAGCACAACTAATGACGTTCTGTTACCTTGCTCTATAAATGTCGGTCATTTGTAGGTGGCTCGTTTGATAGCGTACTACTTCAGTGAATCATTAATGCGCTGCACTAGAGTGCATGTCAGTTGCTATCATTTCCAAGTAACCTTTGCCAACTAATTAAGCTCTTCAGCCCTCAAACAAATCAGTGGCTCAGTCATTACCAGCTTATACATACACAGTGCCAGGCCGCTGCAGACACAGAGCTGGAAGGTCCATTCGAGACAGGATCCAGGTGTTAATATTCTGGGAAAAAAAGCTGTGAAGATATGCTGCTCAGCGTGAGAGTGAGAGCAAATACATAAACACAGACTTAAAAAAAAAAGGATTTAGATGAGTTCTTCTATAAATAGAAGGAGGGAAAGACTGGAACTGCAAAATGAGAAATATGCATCACAAGGTTTAAATCAGCTATTCGCATTTATAATAAAAAAAAACTGAGAATGATACATTTGCACAAGAAGTGTCGTAATCAACACGTAGGTACAAAACGAATTTGTTATTTGGAAGAATTGTTGCTTGTAGCAGAGAGCGACAGATTGACTGAAAGGAGATCGATAGAGAGCCATTAGCAACAGAAACACGCCTTCTCTGCACAACGACCGCTCCCCACACGCCACGCCAAACAAGGTCAACGATGACGGATGCCTTTCGCTCACCTAAACACCCGCTGCACCCTGTTTGTTCGAACTCGTGGGCGTGTGTGTGTGAGAGCGAGAGAGAGAAAAAAAAGAGTGTTTGTCCTTTATGCATAGACATTTCAAGAGTCGTGTGAGGGCAACTCTGACCCCTGAAGTGTGATGTAAACACAATTGAGCACCTACGTTTGAAACACCTGTGCTCCGCTGAGTGTGTGTACACGTGAATTAAGTGTGTCAATACACACACACACACACACACACACACTCTCCAGGTTCACGATTGTGGACGTGAGGTGCGAGCACGGCAGCTGTCGCCTCGAAGCCTCAGAGCTCAGAGGAATGCAGCAGGAGTGACGGTGTGGAGGTGGGAGGGACCGAGGTGTTAAGGTGTGAGAGACGTTTTAGTGGCGTTAACAGACTGACGCAGCGCAGCGCACTCTGTAAGACCAGACACTTTCCTGTCGCGCTGTCTGCGTGGCTCCGCCCACTCCGCAGGCGTAGTAATAGAAGCATGCGGTCCAAACAGTGGTCATGTTTCTGGCATGTGGCACATTTCAGCCTGTGAAAACAAATGCCAGCACTGTTATTTAAAACGTTCAGACACACGCGGGATACTGGCTTGAACCCTTCTGTCAGAAAAAGGAAAATAAGTGGAAACAACACAAGATGTGAAAGAACAGTTTGGATCACTATTTCCAGAAAGTCAAGTGACCTTTGAGAAGTTTTGAACTGAAAATCTGACGTGTGCTCTCTGGTCGTAGGTTTGTTGTGACACGACTTCTCCATCACTTCCTTGATACTTCCCACTAATCTTGAACGAAAACGCAGCATTTAAGAGCAGTTTAAATTTTAAAATGTTTCTGAAGCAGTTTCCTAAAGTGAAGGGTCGTTAGAGATCGACGTTACCGAAGTGTGTCTGTCAACATTTCACACCTCGCGTTGCCGAATGTTGGTACCTCCGAGTTGATCAAATCGGAGAGAAGGCAGCGTATCTGACAGAGCAGGCGTTAAGCACACAGGCTTAAGTCCTCGTCACAGTGTTTGTTAGGTTGACTCGCGGTCATCAAACCTTTCGTGCAGGTCGTCCTCACTCACACGAGGATAAGAAAGAGAGTGAGAGAAGGAGAGTCCGTGAAAGCTGAAGACAGCGTGGCTACACTTTCACTGCAATACGTGCTGCACACTTGTGAAATATGAAGTTATTGTTTTAAACTGAAATGACATCACAGAGTTAAGGACCTAACTCGGGACCACTGGGTACCGTCTGGGAATTTCAAGGTTCTAAATGAAAATGATCTGCTGCTTCAAGGCTGTAGAGGATGTGACCACATCACCTCAAGGAGACTAAAATGTCCAAATGGAGCATTTCTTCTTTTTTCTTTCAAATCCCCTCCCGTTTATCGAATCATTCTGTGTCCTTTGGGATTCCTTTGCAGTTTAAAGAAGCATAACGCATGGACAGACAGGGACTGTTTCCCTGAAATCCAGAATATTGTCTGCGCTCTGTTCTTGATGTAAGCATCTGCCCGTGATCCCAGAAATGCTTTCGTCTGTAGCATCCTGCAGCTGTTTCCAGTTCACGTTGCTTTGACCAGGAGACGGCTGCTGGTCCAGCCGACTTGACAGGCCTCCATCGGTCATGCGGTTTACAACCTTTCCGGGGTGGTTGATCAGAGAGAACTTTAATATATTCTGAACTTCAGCCAAGCACAGATAATAATGAGGAAGCTCTCAGCAAGCATACAGGGCTGGACCTAAGTGTAAAAACACATCTCATAATTAGGGGTTAAAAATGATCAGCAAAAATTAAAATCCTCTGTTATCAATTTACAAGTCATATGTGGGCCAAACCTTCAGGTTCGGAGAACAAACTGACTGGTACACGTGCAGCAGGGACAGACGAGGGGCTTTAACATCGACCGGCTCGGCTCAAGATTTTCATAAAAGCGCTCTCCTGTTTCCCATCATCAATAAATTCAGCGTCACGTGGCACAATGCAGCATTAGGCATCAAGGCTACCGCTCATCCTGACTTTGCCCCGCCCTGCCGTCCACTGCCTCTATTGATCCCCCTGCACTGCTACATTAGACGAGGCCGGCTAACAACATTAAATGAGTCCCAGAAGACAGAGTCGTGACTTCTCTTTTCATACGATGAGACACTAAACACACAAACACACACACACAGGCTGATTGACTTTGTGACACGTCGCATCAAGTTGCAGCATCATTTTGACTTTTAATCGCGCCATCTAAAAAGTTCAAAAGAAAGACGTGCCGGATATGCGTCTGAGTGCTTGCATGGATTCAGTTTCACGATCAGGAGGATCATTTTGTTTACCGTTTTAGAAAAAAAATAAAAAATTCCCTTTCCCGGGTTGAAGATAAGTGAGATAAACGTGCAGAGAAAAGGCCTCAGCAAATAAGAGCTGGGTGTTGGCTGAGACATGTGCGGTGAAAGGTCACGTATGAGACAGGTCAGCATGGGAGGCTTGTGTTCAAAGGGACGATCAAGCTAACAGCAACAAGAGAGACACGCAGCAGGACATCACACTTTGAGAGCAGCTTTTACGAGATCCGGTCCCTTAAGGCAGAGTTGTGTGGTTGCTACAGATTCACTATAAAAGATGTTTTACTACGACATTTCAATTAAGAAGCGGCAAATTGAAAAGATAAAAAGTGCTTGGTGCCGCATCTGCAGGACCATGAGGTTCAGTTACAGCATCACCATAAAAGAGGAAACATTATTATACTGGAGGGTGAGAGACTAACCGCAATGGAGAGGGGGGGGGATGCTTCAGAAAAAAAACAACTGAGCAATGGAAGGTAAAGTCATAAACTCATGATAACAGCAAGACTGAGAAGGCAGCAGGCAGCTTCACCTCACACAAACCATACAGCAGACGTTAGCAGCAAAAGGAACAAGGGACTTTGTCAGCAATTCTCTGACGCAGCCACATCACACACAGAGCCAAAGACCCACTGAGGTTCAATCAGAGCAAAACCACGGTCACACATACACAGAGGGAGAGAGAGAGAGAGAAGCAGGATACCAAACATATGCCTTTTCTTCAAAAAGCAGACCACCGCCCTGAGTGACATATCTAACCTCATGACTTCACAATGACACATCGGCTACTACTTCAACACACAACACACCATCCTGCACTCAACCCAACGAATTGGTTTCTTAAACATGCATTTCTAATTAAAAAAAAATGTAAAAAAAACACCTCCCATATGCGTGTTGTTGTTCACTTTTGATGACAGAGGTTCAAACTTACAATAACTTTTTTTTTGCAGACTAAAAGCAGCACATTTATAGCATAAAACTCATTTTATTGGTGGTGCACAAGCCTTGTGATGAACACATCCTACCCATATTCTAATTTGTGGTTATATTTAATGTGTTTCTCTTTTCTGACCACTTTAGTGTCAGTATCTTAGTTTAAATGTTCAGGTCAGATTGCTGGGTGACTGTAAGAAGAGATAAAAACCCCCAGGTAAAGTTAATTACCGTAATATGGGTCAGAATTATGAAAAATAAAATCCATTATGACAGGGAATGAACGACGCACTCCAAACAGCATCCCTGCTCGGGACGTCCCGCCTGACTTCCAAAGGCGGACAAAAGACTGTATGGACAGATAGGGCGTACAGTGTGGATATGAGTCGTCTCAAAGTCTAAAAAGCAGATAATAAAAGCTGCAGAATTCAAACATTTGTTTTCCGTGCGGTATGTTGGTGAGTGTGTGTATACAGTAGCTATGTAAACTAGTGTTAATCCTCTTAGGAAATCACGCTCTCTGACCAGACCCAAACAACGCAGTCTGCCCCGACGCAAATCAACGTCTAACGAGGTTTATCAATACAGTTATCAATAAGGTAAGAGACGGACAGGACTTACGTAGTTCTCAGTGTAGGGTGGAATTCCAACAAGGCAGAAGGCAACTCCATTCATTGGGTAGCAGAAACTGTTCAGCTTCACCAAAGGAGAGGCTGGTTTGTTGCTGCACGAGCGACAACAGAGATAGACGCCAGAGCTCAGGGGTACGACGTTTTTAAACTTATAGGTTACGTTCAATACTTCTGCAGCTTCCTTCCTCCGAACAAAAATCCCACTCTGTTCCCGTTTTTTTTTTCAGCTCCCACCCCCCCCTCCTCTTCTTCGTTTTCTTCTTCTTCCGCCGGACCTCATCAGTTTAACATGACTAAATCCCTCTGTGCTCGGCCCCTGCCTGCCTGGAAACTGGCTGCAGCGGCGTCAAAACACGCAGAGCAGAGCAGAGCAGGGGCTGCCGGGGCCGGAAGTCTGCCCTTCAAAGTAAAGTTCCAAGAAGTCCCGTGTGGTCATTTCAACAAAAGCTTCAGCTATTTATAGTGTGTGTGTGTGTGTGTGTGTGTGTGTGTGTCTTTGTGTGTGAATCAACTGTCCGACAATGGAAATTAACAATGACTGAAGAAATCGTCTATGAAAGCCTGAATGTTTAAAGAATTGTTAAAGTCCCCCCATACATCATGCAGGTTATACAACTGGCCTATGTCAAGTTGTGGCAATGCTTTTTCAAAATTCGCTGAGACGTGTTTTTTATACAATCTTTGAGAATTACTTTACGTTTTATTGTGGTTTGCCGGAAGTTTTTTTAGTATAACAGTTAACTTGACATTGTGGGAATAGAGGTGAGTCAAATTAGAGGAGGGTGCGTTGGGTAAATCTGTGCGCTCCGCCCTGCAAACCCACAGCGTGCGGGCTCCCTCTGGCTGTGCCAACACGTTTGTATGTAGGATGGGAGGGAGTGACTGATGCCACATGGACAATGAGTAGACGTTTTAAAATAGGTTCAAATGTTTAAAGCACATTGGAAACACACATTGATATATTAGCATTCTATTAGTAGAATATAATCAGTAGAACAAACGACTTTTAATTTTTATACTATAATCAGAGTTTTAAACTCCAAGCTACAGCAGTAAAAGTTATTTATTTCACATTATTTGTTAATAATGAGTTTATTTGTTTTATTTTAATTTTCCCCTCCATATGAATTATAATTTTCTAAAATCAATAAAATAAATGCTGTGATGTAATAATTTAATTAGCCTGCCATAAATCAGGACATTTTCCACATGTCACTTTGAAATTTCTTAGTAAAGAAGAGGTATCAAGAAAAGGAAGAAAAGACTTCAGTTAAGTCACTTAATGATGTACTTCAGTTTTTAAATACATGTTCTTGTAGACAATTCACATATTCTGATGTTTATACAAAATCCTGTAATAATTTGACCTCAGTGTATTATAGGGTTGAATATTATGGTGAACAATAACACGTAAAGCGCAATGTATGACAGATCAAATTGCTGTTTTCATTATTTGTCCATCTGCAGATTTTTTCTAAAATAAATTATTCAAAGACAAACAATCCATCTAAACTCAACGCCCGAACTGTAAAGGCCATGCATTTTATTTGAAATAAAAAAACAAACAAACCAGTGAATGGGATGTCAAATTGGTCTATCAATTGACTAAATGATTATCTGGTCAATTACTTAAAAAGACGAGGCATAATGGGCTTAAGTTTCAGCCTACACTTTTTCAATTGGCTCAATCTCTCTGTGTATTTTCAGTTTTTAATTAAGACTTGAGAGATCAATAAAGAGCCATTAGCAAGACTTACTTAAGACTTACTTGTATGTATTTTTGAGGGGGTGAATTATTAATGCTGATCTAAATGAAATAATTCTACTACTACTTATTTGAGCTATTTATGTTGCTACTGAAAAGCCTCCTTGAGATGTAACAAACTTAAAAAGTAGAAAATACAACGTGCTTAAGAAACACTCAAGTCTTACATAAGTAAGCCTGTTTGACTCGTGAATTTAAAAAAGGACAGAAGAGGAAAGGGTTAAAAAAAGACTGAAACACATAGAGAGACTTCAGATTTCCTTCCACACACAGACAAAACAGATTACAATGAATACAACATTCTGGGAAAAGTGTTGACTGACATGTATTTTTAGCCACTAAGGCGCAGACGAATACTGTCCATGTGAATCAATACAGCCTGGAGGAAGCTTACTCATCAATAGAACAGGAACTTCAGACTGATGCCACGAAGTTACGCTTCTTCCCACTATACATGCTCAATGGTAGAAGCACAAGAGGTGTAAATATACACAGATAAAGAAAAAAGTAATAAAGAAGGGAAATGAGCGTGATAGTGGCAAAAAGTTTGGTGCCTGTGTGGCCAACATTAGTCTGAGGGGTGCAAGTATCAGAGCACCACTTCAAAAGCCAGCGGTGGAAAAAGACTGGAATCATGGGGGGGCGCAAGGACGGGGCAAGATGTTTTGTTGTTAACGTATCTCCTGTGTCTGTTCACTCTCTCCATTATCTGACTCTGAGACAGAAGAAGAGTCCTAGCCATGACTTTCACTCATCTCCTATTTGAGGTGGACAATTCCCCCATGTGGTCCAAGTACACTTCCATGTTACTCAAACAATTGTCTGTGAGTAAAGGGCTAGTTGAGAATTCACCATGGAAGAGTGAGGCTCAGCAGTCCTATCCTAGTCTTAAGGTGGTACAGCAGGGCAGATGGTATTTGAGAAGGAGGTTTTAATGGAGCATGCTTTCTGGGGGGGTCAAGGAGTGTGAGAGACATCACAGCTGGACATTTTTCATCACAATCTATCTCTGCATTCTGTTTCTGCAGCTCATGTGTTTTCTATTCCAGCACGCAAGGACATAAATCAGTCAGTATTCTGACATTTCTTGTGGGGAGAGTGTTCCATAGTTAGTGAACCCCTCCTGAGTTGGAGTTTGTCCACATCTTTCCCCAGATTGCATGCAGATACAGACTCACGCTACACATACATTTTCCTGTCAGGCGAGCAAAGTGGGCTTTCTATTATTGATGTGCTGCTGGTCGGTGCGAGAGAGGGAGGAGGGTTGGTGTGTCATGTGTCAAATCTCAGCAGGTGGGTAAGCACATTTTAAGATGCAGATTTAGAAATACAAGAAGTATCCCTTCGTCCCACATACTACACGCTCTAACATCATTGGTTTTTCCAACCAGGGGTCTTGGGGGGCAAGGACGGGGCAAGATGTTTTGTTGGCTCCAAGGTTGTCAAAATTAGGACATACTCACTAAAATAATGATAAAAAGCTCACTGGATAGTTTAAGCAATGTTTTTGTAGGAACATACTGTTAGGAAAAAACGTGTCGCAGGACTCAGCTATTTGTATATGGGGGGCGTGGTGGTGCTGGTGGGGGGAGGGGGGGGGGGGGGTTAGTCTCAGGGTTAGGCTTAGTCAGAGTCTGACACACAGCCTTAGGCATTGGGGACGTCCCTGTGATGAGAGCCCCGTTCTGAGGGTGATATGAGGCGGCACGCCCACGATCTCGTTCCCTGAGGGATGGATGAGGGCGAGCATGGAGCATCCAGAGCCGGCAAGAAAGAGCTCCCCTTGGTCATTACGTAATCACAAAACCCCTTAAACAACTATCAACCTATTTACTCGCCTGACTGCGCCCCCCCGCCCCCTGCAGACTCCCACCTCCTTCTGCTGGCTGGCTCGGACTGGACTGGTTTCCACTCTGCTTCTGAGGCTCTGGAGATGAGGAAGGGACTCACAAGGGGGGTGGGTGGGTGGGTGGGGGTCCACCTCCAGGCCACTTCGGAGCGTGTGCACTCACTGGTAAGCTGTGATTAATTGCTGTTACCCCATTTATCCAACTTTACGTCCCTCCGGGCTTTTTCCTCCCTTATTCTTTCATATCTCCTCTGTTTCACTCTGCTTCCCTCCAGTTATTGTGTCTTTTCGTTCAGTAAAAGTCCGTCACCCTCCTCTGCACACACATACTTTCAGTCTGACGGGTGTAGCTGCCAGATCTTTTCAACATCACTTACTTTAAGCCTCCATTGAGAGCGTAACACTCCATCTTCTGCCAAGCAGGCTACAATATCCCTTTATTTGATACAGTCGTATTAAATAGAGAAGCAAGGATTTTTTTTTTCTTTCAGCTGGAAGCCAAAAAAACACATGTCCAGGTCCTTCCATGATATCCAAAGCTCTCTCTCCCTCAGCCAATTTAATATAAAGAGTAACCTGTCTGTCTACTTCTCAGATGTAACTTATGTAACTTAAGACTTCTGTCCACTGAGTGCTGTTACAGCAATGTGGCCTTATATCTACCCACATCACTCAGGTTTCGGAATGATATTCAGCTGCTTATTGCTAAGCATGTATGAACACACACGAGTAAGTGAAGAGTGTGATTGAGACATTGATGTCACTGACGATGAGTGACAGAAAGGTTTGGATATTTTTGTCCTGATGTAGATATGTGAGGCTCACACTCCGGGTTGCCTCTGGCTGCCTGTTGACACAGAGGCTTCTGAGGCACTCCTTTGAAGCAGGGTTGCGGGAAGATTGGGTGGGGGGGGGGGGGGGGGGGGTCACCAACGCTGTGCATTGGGTCATAAATTCCCAGTCTCTGCTCGACAGGAGGAGACCTCTTTGTCTGACTGGACAACTGGCACGAGAGGAGGAAACAGCTGACAGACAAGTAGAAAGCCTTTTGTGACAATGACCGTAACTGTATTTTGAAGGTGTGTTTCCTATTTATTTAAGTGATGTCAGCAACTCCCAATCTATGTTTCACTGTGACAGATTTCCAACACATGATACAGTTTTTCCACCACACTACTTACTCCTAACTCTAATGAGACATATAACTACACAATCAGTGTTTCAGCTCACTATGGAAAGTTTTTAAATATCCACTGATCAACCCAGCTGTGTGGGAAGAGTTGAGATGCATTTCCTCCAAACATTTTGGTAGCCATTGGTCCCTTCTTATACTTTCCTGTTATATAAAGGTGACTCATTGGTTTCTGGACACTGGTTTAAGTTTTGAATCGGTAACAGACTGCATTATTGTGATTGTGACATCAGAAGTCGTCAAATGGGATCAAAAACAAGGCCCTCAGCCACACAAATAGGTTCTATGAGCTAGACATTAGACAACGGTGGTCATTGTTTGTGTTTGAATGTTCTTACATTTAACGCTTAATTTCAACACCAATCTAGGAACATGATAAGTCCCTCTCCAGCATTATTTAAAGAGATATTGTATTGTGAGTTCAGCTATATTGTAGGAGGTGAGATTGCAATGATTTATGCAACTCAATCAGCTCACTGCGCTGAAACAAAAGGAACGCAAAAAGAGTTTTGGAATAAGGAATTATGAAACTAATACATTTGAATTGATTTAGTTATTTTTTTAGAAAACCTATATCATTATGTTATTTTAAGGAGGGCAAAAAGGTCCAGCTTTTGCTATTCAGTTACGACAAGATTACATGTATTTCAGTTATAGTAAGCAAGAAAAAGTGTAAATATCATTTAAGAAAAATCAATCACTAATAATTATAGAGATTGTAAATAGTCTAAACTAAATGTCGCACAAACACTGCAAAAGGCACGGCCCATCAGTTTATATCTTATTTCTACACTTTTTCTTGACTAACATCTCTGATGCTCTGCTGACCTGCTAACTTGTCTCTGTCTCCTCGTTTCATCCTTCTCTACATTTCATTGTAATCCCTCTCCTCACTCGCAGCTGCCTCGATCATTCTCCTATCAGCCACTGAAACTAAGATAGATGATACAACAAAGGGCCTGTGGGCACGACTGCTTGGTTCAAAGTTGGCGTTTGTCTGGGTAAGACAAGGGAGGGAGTTACTCATTGAGGCCAAGTACGCACAAAAACATGCAATCCAAAGACCACCGACATCATCCTACAGATGATTTCAACATCCATTAAGCACATTTCCACTGGTCTTCAACCATTAATAGAGACATTTTATGAACATCTATTCATTGTTATAATTTAACTGCAATTTTTTGTACGTGTACATATTGTCAAAACGGTTTAGGTCCTTTCTTCCTGAACAAGCTGATGCACTCCCTCTTCCCAAACAGCCTTAATTTCATGAAGTTTTCTTTGTAGCACAGATACAGGCCTTAACTGATAAGAGTGACGATGTGGGTGAGGAACAAAGAGAAGGAAACACCCCCCAAACTAACAAGGAGACTGCACGGTGTTCAGGTGTCCGAGTTCTAACAAATCGCCACTGATTTAACTCTAAAGTTTCCATTCACAGATAACAATGAGGAATCCCATTCAGTGTATTTCCCGCTTTCTATAAATGGTATAAATGCGTGACACAGTTTCTTCAAAGGACATCCCTGCAGTGCCCTCATCTCCACCACCTTTTTCTCTTCCCCTAAACCTCTTCTGAAGGAGAGAGAGAGAAGGAAAATAAACACAGGCTCGTAGTTCCAGTAGCAGCGGAGCCAGTTTCCTTCCTGCTGCCCGTCACTTCACGTGTTTGCTGCCACTTGCATCACTTCCTGTGGCACATTGTGAATGAACTCCAAGGATGAAATATGTCCTCAAGTTACATTCGGGAACCACTTATTCTAATACCAGCAACAATGTTGACATCAGATTTTTCTGCTGGTCACTCGTGAGTCAGGAACGTCCTAAAATACCTCACATCAATTTAGAATGATATATCTGTAGAGTGGATTACATTTTTCCTACATAAACTACGGGAACTGAGTGATTGTTCATTGTTTCTTTTTTTAACCTTTGGAAAAAAAACCCTCAGTCCTGATTACATCACATGACTAAAACATACTTTGGCTGTTTCAATGTTGTTACTTCCCTTTAAGTGAAATGTAAAACATTTGCTTTTCTGGCTTACATGAGCAAGCCAAATAGACTAATTGAGACACGACTGTGTCACCAAATGAATCCACTAGACTAAATACCAACACTGTCTTTGTATTATGAAGCCTGTCTCTGTTTCTTTTACAGGCCCTCATTTGAAATTGTGTGAATGCTATTGCTAAGAATTGCCCCCTGGGGGAAAAAAAATATATATATTTTTTTAATTGAAAACGTTTTTAAGTGATTAAAATATAGGATCAGGATGTGTTTTGGTACAACAAAAGCTAAAGGCACACCTCTGACAGTATGTACAGTAAACTGCTTAATCCTGTATGTGTGAGGGGGATCATATCCTAATCTGATCATTTCAATGGCCTTAAAACTCAGAGATAAGTTTGTCTAGACATGGCCTTAACGCAGGGTGTTCTCCTTTCAGAGGACAGGATGCCACAGAAAGGGCACTTCACCTCCATAAGTTCTGTCTCTCTTTGACATCAAGCCATCATCACAAAAAGCCCCTCAATTCATCCTTTCATCAATGTCTTCTTCTACTCAATGCTTGTTTGAGTTAACCAACAGTTCTGGTTCAGGGTTAAATGCTTCTGATTACGTCTGCCTAAATCACAGAAGATGAAAAGGAGTGATTAAACATAACAGAAAAACTGTATGTATGTAGTTGGCATGCATAGAGAGAGAAGAATACATTTAATTTTAAGGGGAGGTCAAGATGTGCGCCTCAAGAAATGCACATAAAAATAACAAATATATGTTTTTGCTCAAATTAGAGGGAGAGGTTTTTTAAGTTTTTAGAGGGAGAGGTTTTTAAGAAGTAAAGAAAGAAAATATCTTTGTGTGAGGATATCGATCTAATCAGTTGGTAAATGTCAAATTGTGTTAATTGAAGGTGAGAGGCCAGCAAAACAAACGTAAACATGCACTGTCATCATCATTAAATAAACAAACATCCTCTTATTCTCAACCGATTTCTGTGAAAATCCCCCCACCATCTGTTCCGGTGCAGAGATTTCCCTAAACAGATAATCCTCTTGAATATGACAGAAATTGCAGCCACAGTTACATCGGAAGACCACAAGGGGGCTCAGCACAGTGCCAACAGGGTGGGGAATAACAAATTAAGTAGTCAGGGGGTCCAAAACAGCTCTGTGGTCAGTTTAATTAATTTTATCCCCATCATCTGGATTAATAGGGATTTTGTGGAAATGATACTGATGCAACCTGAGCGTCAAATATGGAGAAAATCGTGGCTGACTGAGAGGGACAGCGTGTTCTTTTGAAACACAAAAAGGTTGCCTTTACGTGTAATCTAACGCAAAGAAGGGTCATTGAAGTGACTGGAAGAGAAAGAGAAGAGGGAAGCTACAAAACAGGATTTTCCTTCATAAGAATGTAAAACTAGAGTTCAGCTTCTCATTGCGCATGCACATCATTATTGACATGCAGCTGTGGTACATACATACAGTAGGGCAGATCTGAGGCCAGTGTAATGATCAAAGTGATGAAACAGCAGGCATCAGATGTACAGCTGTTCATACCAGGCCAACATCCTTAGAAAAAAAAAAAAACTAGATGACCATACAGAGACTCAGGTATGTAAAAGACAGAACAGAAGGCTGGGAAACTAGTTCCAAGAATGAGAAATATCCCAGGTTAATGGATTTAAACCAAGAACACTAAAAACAAGCCATTACGTTAAATTAGACAAATAGCCTCCTAATTGGATGGCCGCCTCATGATTCAGATAACCTCATCCCTCTGTTTTGTTCCATTAACCCTTGCTCAGCCTCACTCATCCTGTGTCATGATGCAAAGTGCTGCTGACAGGAAGGGCTTTAACCACACGGGCTGACCTCTCGCCCCTGTGGGACAACGCCCCCCCACCCACTGCCCTCGTCATGTGCATTAATTCTTTCACTCAAGTGCATTGAGGTTGAGGTCCAAAGTAGTTGTCCTGAGTTGAACAGGAGCTGTTTACTTCCTGGAGATGGGTGTCCTAGTTTCATTGACAGGACAATCTGCCCTTTGTGTGCCTGCAGGCATCAACCGATTGGTTCTCCATAGCCTGACAATCCAATAGAGCCTGAATTAAGAACATGAGCCCTGTGCTAACATTCTTCACACGCAAAGACACACTTCTTTAGACATGATGTGCATCCCTGTTCATTGGGGTAAACACTTTTGAGTAAACACAGCTATACAAGATAAGTTCGGTATGGTTGTGAATGATTGTACTTTTTATCATTTAAAGAAGGAGAAGACAATGCAGGGATGAAACCGAATTCTCCTTAAAATTCTTGACAACTTTTGGATGAATGTTTTGATATTGTAAACACAAATGAATGTTCCCCAAAAGAAAATTCAAAGTGAGACTGATTATCCCTTCAGTTTTCATCTAGCACATTTGGCACGTCAACATTTCAACTAGTCTGACTGGTCCATGAAAAGAAACAAGGAACAATGCTACACACCGCAGTTGTACTTTCAGCGTAGTGCTTAGTAGTGAATGTTAGCGTGCCCAAATGCCTGAATTAAATTTTTAAAATGTTCATAATTCTTGCTGAAAAATCTGCATTTCTCAGTTAAGATTATCAATGTTAGCATTTAAGCAAGCTTACTTTAGCATTTGGCCAAGGTTAGCCACGCAGAGCTGCTAGCATGGCTTAGACTTGTATATAGTTTCCGCACAGTCAGCAGATAAGTGGATAGATTCTATAGAAATATACATTTGCCATTCTGAGACTGAGAAAAAGCTCGCCAAGAAAAATTGGGTCGCACAAGCATGAATTCATTGAACCATGTATAAGAACAAACTTCATACACATTTGCTACACACAAGAAATCCCACAGTTCCATCAGGCCAAAAATGTGCTCTGCCTGTTTTGTTCACCATATGCAAAATCAGCTTAAACACTCTTCTTTCTTTCTGTAGCGTGGTGAATTTCCATTGTGATTTACTTTTTCTTTTCATTGCAAATCTGACCAACAGGTCAGAGAGGCTGTAGCAGTTCTCTGTATGGGTGAGACTTGGTCCATATGCTTACATATGTGTGTTTAATTTCAATTTAGATGCAAATATGCACAAAGAGTTCACTCTTTGAAAGTGCCTCTGTCTCATCGGCTCAGGACAATAAAGCAAGAAATTCCTAAGAGTCCAAAGATTGGAGAGCTGTAGGCAGGGGGCTTCTGGAGGGGGCCATGGGTGGGACATCAGATTAGACCACCTGTTCCACCATGAGGCGCACCAACACACATTCATTCTTTCCCTTTATCCCTCCTTCTCTCACACTTGCTGTCTTTCACATTCTCTCTCACCATCTCGTTTGTAACTTAATAACACTCTTTCTTCTCTCACATTCACTTTCACTCACATAAAACATCACCCTCCACGCCTGCTGCGCTCCGAGCTAATTTTGACTGCATTCCATTTCTGTCACATCTATGGGAAACAGACAAAACAATTTGCCAGATTACTCTGGCTGAGAGCCACAGGCTCTTGGACAAACACACACTCACGTACACACAGTAAGTTAGACATAAGTCGCCTCGCTGCCCAAACCGAGGCCTTCAGGGAGTCGTGTTCAGACAGCGGCATAAACAGAGGCGCGTCAGCCCGTCCACATCACTGAGGCTCATACAGCAGAATCAGGGAATCCCTCTGAAGCAGTGGCACACTTTAGACTTCATTGAAGGAATTCATGAAGGAGAACAAAGTTTAGCTCATCAAAAGTTGCGTGTTTCTTGGTATTTTTTTCATGTAGGATTCTGTTGTAACATTTCTGCTTTTCTCCAAGGCGGGAGAAAAGGAGCATTTGGCCACCACATCCATCAAGTTCTAGCATGCAAGCAAAAGTAAAAGTCACCACAGCCGAGTTCAGTTCTTCACAACTATTGAGCTGAGCAAATCTGGCATTTTAACAGCCCAAGAGCAAGAGTTTTTTGTTATGTGAACTTTGCTTTTGTCAGTCAGAATGTTTTATATACTTATAGAAGGAGACATCTCCACCTAGGATGCCAGGTGCAGATGTCCAGCGCTGCAATACTCCAGGAATCCAGCGCAGAGTAGAAAAAGTTGCCCCACTATACTGCCCTTGACTCGACTCGCTCTTACAGACACTTTATGTAACCAGCTTTTTCCTGTTCCTCACTGAGCCACTGCCCTCCTTATCACAGTGTGTGTGAACATGTGTGTGTCTGTCCTTGCAAAAAGACAAAGACAGATACCGCGCGATGGCTTCCTGTAAACTATGCAGCCTTTCCATGACTATAGAGTAAACACGACGTGCTTGTGTTTACATTTTTAACAGTAATGTTAGCGCATGTTTAGGCAGTAGATGCTTCTCGGACAGCATATTGTACATGCAGAGTCATGTTGAAAAGAACAGGGCTGACTGTAAGTCTAAAACAGGAAACATATGTAGAGATAAAGCCTCACAACCACATCCCACAACGACAATAATACACACTTACACTATGAACAGGAAGCGCTATAATCATATTTGTCCTTTGCGTCACAATGTGGTCCATCTATCAAAATGACCCAACCTAAGCATTGCACCAAGGCCGTGCCGTGTCAGCATTTTTCTGCTCTGCGCTGTTTTATAAATAGTTTTGTTGTTTCATGGGAGCTAATTTGTGCTGGTAGCTAAAACCTTAAGTCTGTTTCGTTCAGAATATGAATACTGAAAGTTGGTGTGACACAAAGGCCATGACCCAAACATGTGGCTCCTGCATGGTTTCCCATCACACTGTGCGTTCTGTCTACATGCATGGAGGTTTCCCATTCGGATAAATTACATTAAGAGACAATCAAGACTCAGACAACACAGAACACAGCTCGTACACACCCAAACACACAGACACCCAAAGTCTGACCAGCAGAAGTGATGACATCATCCCTGCTGAACATCACGCTGTCCCAAGTGGACACACACACACACAAACATGAGAGATGTTCCCTTATGGACCACATGCATAATTCACCTAAAGGAGGGTTGGGCCAGGGTGTGTCATCCATGTGTCCCCCTCTAATCTAACCTCCTCCTCCTCCTCAATCTCAAACCTGATGCTCCCACCTCAAGAGATGAGGTGACGCAAATGAACAGAGGAGGTGGGAAGGGGGGAGGATGAGGTAATCAATGGCAAGGAGGGCAACGGTGGGGAGATACAAGAAGGGTGTCTCTGCTCTCAGTTAAAAGCAGCTGGTTGCCTCTAGCCTTGAAAAAAAAGACCAGATTACACAACAGCTTCAAACAGCTAATAATCACACTAGAAACATAAAAATAAACACAAAAAAAGCTATCCGCATCTGCAGATGTTTGAAGTTGGATTTATCGTGGATGCGTTTCTCTTGCAGAAAACAAAAGGAGGTGTGTGTGACAGCCTCTGACATGAGTACACAATGTTACAAAGCAGCCCAAACACTGATCCTGTATGAATGAACGCAGGCACAGGAAGCTCTGGAGGTGAACCCTGTTGCATGAAAACCCGCCTCCCGCCTCCACCCAGATCCAAGGCGAGGATGCCAATTTATGCATGGCAAGTTAGGACGGATTATGACCCACATAACTCGACCACACCCCTCTTTCTTTTTTTTACGCTTTCCTCCCTTTGCCAAAGTGTTGATCTCACACATGGCATTATTGGTGAGCTGTTTAAGTTTACAGCATTGTCATCTCTCCAGGGGCCGGGCACTTGCCGGTGGCTGTTTGATAGCAGCACCATCACTGCCGGCCCCCTCCCCCAGAGCAAAACCCAAGCCCTTGGGGGGGAGAGAGAGCAAAAAAACACATCTGCAAGATAAGCAGCATGCTGTGCTGCTTGTTTCTGCCTTGAGGGAAGGGAAAAAGATGGATGGTGGAAGTTATGATTGCACTGCTGGTGTTGCTGTGTGTTTTTAAGTGAGGACAAGGTAGTGGTCCCCTTCACTTCCCCTTCAGTCCCCTCCCCTGCCTCTCCCTCTCCTCCTCTCCATCCTTACCTGGTCCATGATTTCAACGAGCCTCCTCCCTCCTCCTGTGCCCGGTCATGACAAGAGATCTCCGGCTTTCTTCCTTTTGTTTTCCTTGTTCAGTATTCCCCAAAACAATCCAATCCTGCTGTCCTCACACAGGCGAGGCAGCCTGGCAGCCGACTGCTGCTGCTGCACCTCTCCACAGAGGCATGCTTCTGTCTCTCCTTGAGTGTGACAGTCGGACTCATCCAGCCAAACACTGCCCTCTGGTCCCTTTCTCTGTCTTCTCCTCTGTCCTGCTGCTCTGGGAGGACGCTGGAGGGCAAACAGGGCGTGTGCAGGATCCTCACCTCTCTCCTTGATAACCACACAGAGGGGAAGAGACTCCCGCTCTCCGCTTTCCTTCTCAAGCTCTTCCACTCGCTCCCTCTGTAAGCTTGCCCCTCGCCTCCCCTCCCTCCCTATCTGTCTCCACTTCCCTCCTCTCTTTCCACCTCCCCTCCCCCTCCTGCTGCAGCCGGAGCCAGAGTGAGCCTATGAGAGAGAGACAGTAAGGGAGAGAAAAGGGCGGAGAGCTGGGATTGGCTACCAGGGGGACCATGTGACTCCTGGCGGAGGGCTGAGGGACCCTCTACCAGCTGTCCAGCTCATGCTTCCCCGAAAACCTCTGTTGCCATTGACAACAGCTGCTGTGCAACACACCAACCACAGATCTCCAGACACAAAACTATTGGCTTGCAGGATTTATGGTCAACGCCTCCTATTGTGTGGGGAGCATGCTGGGACGTGTAGTTTAATCTGCGGCGAGGGTGGACTGGGTGTTTAAGAGCAGGCATCCCTGTGGCCCCAAGAGGAATTTTTTCCCCTGCTCTCGCCTCTCTGCTGAGATGTTTGTGCATTAGTGTTGCAGTGGCTGAGATCCAGAGTGAAGGAGTATATAGGGCAGTAGGTTTCATCATAAGTATTAAACTTTGGAATAAACCCACACGAGGAGAGGAAAGACCTGGAGGCCCAGGCATTCTTGGACATCCTCTGGTCGTTTCCCTCTCAGGCCACACGGAGGGAAACTCCCGCCCCACAACAACAGGAACTCAACAGCTGAAGGCCACGGCTAAACACAGGCCATCCTCCCCCTCCTCCCTCCTTCTTTTCTTTCATTGCGTCCTTTTTCTTTATTTGCTCTATCACTATCCTCTCCACCCCCTACCCTTCCGTCTTTCGCCCCCCATTGTATTATGACATTAAATTCCTCCTCTGCTCCATTCCCTCCTCCCCCCTGATCTCAGCCACTTTGGGAATCCAGAAAAGGTTGCTGGAGGTTACAGGTGCCACAGAGGGGCACCTGTAACCACCTGGGGTAGACATTATTGATTCCACATTAGAGAAAATGCAGGTGTTCAAACAGCTGAAGGTAAAGGACAAGGGTAATGAAATAAAGAATAGAAAATGCAAAGGAAAAATGTATTGGCGATATGAAAATATTAATAAAAATACAGAAATAATAATAAAAAGAATATATCCACCAAGTGCACTCACATTTGAAGGATAACGTGTTTTTAAACAAACAAATTGCACTCGTTAAAAGCATGTGTTTAGGTTGTTGATATGATAAGGTTAATATACTGCAAAGTAAACTTTGCACAATCCCACAATGTAAAGAGCACCATATGTCAAGAGACTGGTTGTGCAGCATCAATTAGAATGAAAACAGTCCACACTGGGATAGTCCTATTGTTTCACATTATAGACTTAAAAAAAGGAGGTAGCTATAAGGACATCACGTCGGTCACATCAGAACACTTGCAACAAAAATGTCTTAATTCAAGAATAAAAGGATTAATTCCAGGAGTTATTATGTGATTAACATTGTCTGTCTGGTTCCATTTTGGTGATTCATTATTTGTTTTTCCAATAAATAGCTCTTGCTAAGTTTATTCAGCTTCATACCTTATGCCTGCAGTGCATTGTGGTCTATGAAGGTGAGTGACAGTTAATAAATCATGTTTTTTTTTGTTTTACCTTGACCATTTCAAGGACTAAAACAAACCCAAACGTTCTCATTTACTTTCAAATATTTGACGTTTTTCAGCCCTCAGATTCTGACCTGGAAACATCTGGCCCTAACATCACATTGTGAGCTCTGCAGGTGGATATTTAAGGACTCATAAACACTTTCAAATGTTGCTTTTTTATAGCACATAACCAAAATGACTGCTGCAGGGGAAACCCAAGGCCTCTGTAGCTTAAAAACAAAAGAGCACCTGTTCTGGCTTATTTTCATTCGATGGACACATAACATAGCTGTGACATAATCTGATATGGACGCTTTGAGCAGTATGACAGGCCAGTGAGGGAGGGAGGGAAAGGAATGCAGGTCTAAGTTATCACAGACGTACAAAAAGGTAAAAAGGCCATGCAAAATGTGGAGCAGCAAACAAATCCCTGACCTGCTTTCTACAGTCCAGCTGCAATGCATCCTTTTCTTTTTCTAAACAAACTGAGCCTCCGGTGCAGACCGCCGCAGTGACATTTGATCTAGTCAAGTCAAAGATGCAGTTTGAAGCGAAATGGCTGAGTCTGTGTGTGTGTGTGTGTGTGTGTGTGTGTGTGTGTGTGTGTGTGTGTGTGTGTGTGTGTGTGTGTGTGTGTGTGTGTGTGTGTGTGCACTACGACAGAACAGCGGTTGTATTGTAAGGGGGAGATTGGTAGATTATAATACCAGTAGAGGAATTTAGATTATTTCAGAGTGGGCCTGTCTGTACACATGTTTGGAAAAACTTCACAAATGCATTGAGTGGGGTGGGGGACAATGGGGTTGCCATTATCTCAAATAAAGTGGCCTATATCTTGTTTTTTTGGGGGGGGTTTTGTTCTGCAAAGGCCAATCAAAAGACATGTTTACCAAACATGTTTTGGTAAATTAGCAGGAAATTTCCAGGAAACAGTTAGCACTAGGTTAACGGTATTCCAAAGTTTAAAATATGTGTGCGAAAGGCGAGGGTCAGTGGGTTTCATCTTTTCAGCCAGCAAAAGCAAAAAAGCTGTTTCCCAAAATATGTAACTATTTTTAAAATCTGAAATCTAGAGAGTGTCACAATATGTTTCACAGAAGCAATTTTAAACGATGCACAAACAGATTTAAGATCACTTGTATCAAATGTAAAAAAAAAAAGGAGGAAAGCCAACCTGACGACATGAAGAGTGGTCACATTCAAGAGCAGGCGGATGAATACATGACTCTTTCATCTGCTGAAAAAAATTAGTAATTCTTTAAGCAACACTAGCACATAGGTCACTAAGGTCACAATGGGGTGTAAGAGTTAGTATCAAGCAAACAGGAAAGTATCAGACAGAGAGTTCATTCGAGGTCAGACAAGATGGTGCTTTGACTGTGCATTCAAACTTTCTGTTTTGGTTCAGTTGTAACTGATAAACTGAGATAACTCCACTGCCATCTTGTCTCAGATCACTTGTTTATTTTTTTTACACACGTGCTAAGACAGGCCAGTTAATTTACTTCAGGGAGCCACTGCCTTCAGCTGATTTTTTTTTACAGCCTACTGAAGGTAAACAGCACCCTCTGCAGGACTATCAGCAGCATGATCCATAAAACAGATGATGGCTTCATGTCAATATGGAGAACCTATTGTCCCTTTACACATGCTGCCAAAAACATTAAAGTCTCTACAGGGAATCATGTTCTGGAATAGCTAACATGACTAAAAGGTGTTGCCAGACAGATCCGTTTGCAGTAGACAAGACACAGGGCTTTAGAGCTACTTTTTAAAATACTAGATCATCCCCTCAGGTGAGATCTAACCGTCTAATCACTGCTTTGTTTAAGGACAGCATGGATATACGTTCTTACAAGCTAAATGTTAATCATAACATCAATAGATCTGCCAGATTGAGGAGGTTATGTCCGATGTAAGAAGATTTTTTTTATTGCAACTATAAAAATCTACGTTTGACAGACATGGGAACTCAGAGCAACAAAACTATTATTTTTTGATAGCACTCTGTCAATGTCAATAATTCTTCATTGGAAAAATAGGAATGCATAAGTTCAACCGTATCTGCAATATTGACCCTGCTGACGGACATGGACAAATCAGCAAATAATGTGGCATGAACCGGTCAGTAGCCAGCCTTTTTTTTTGGGTGCAAAACCAATTTAATGCTGGCATTTCATACACCTATCTATTCAGTGGTGATTACAGAGTCTGTTGGGGCCTATAGGCTAAAATAATTGGGGGCCCTTCAATCCATGTCTATCACCATAATATGAAAATATGAAAGTGGATTATTGTTCTTTTTAGTTGTGTGTTGAATTGATGAGGAAGTCATTTGGTTTACTGAAATCATCTTTATTTGACATATCACGTGAAATACTGTCAATAATCTCTGTAAATAATCAGTGCATCAGTCATCATACCATTATTTCAAATAGATATTTTGCATGAGGTTTGGTGGTAAAATATGACATCAATAGGATGCATTTCTGCGATTACACCATACATCTTCATGTTATTTGCAGCCAAAGGAATACACAAAATAAAAACATTTAATTATAGCACACTGATAAGAAACACATTCCCTTTAAACTTCAAGGGGCATCCAGATCATAGTGAGGAGACGAACTGATTGGCAATATGTGAATGAAGATTAACATTGTAGCTGAAGCTCTCAAACACAAACATGAGTCAACAAAGGGATGGCAATAAAGATGTACAGATTATACTGTTAAAGTGAACATAATATTGTAATGTAGGCGAGCCACTCACAGTGCTTTTAAAAAGGCAAATCCTCTATCTCTATTACACTCAACCTGACAAAAAACATCCTGCAATCATACATTAGGATTCAATACACTTCTGCTGAGGTAACATTTCTTCTCAAAAGAGGAACATGTGCATGCACAACCTTGAGTAGCATTGAGGGGAAAAAAAAAAAAAAAACACTGGTTAGACTTAAAAATGGGAGCTCTCAGGGTGACATTTAGAGAATTCTGGCCTTAAGAAGTAGGAAGTTGAGTGGATGTTAAAGGATGACAACAGTGCAAGTGGGAGACAGGAGTTGGCTTCTTCTCCATTTGTTTTCCTCTCCACTGGATTGCTCATCACATCCTGCAGGAGAACTCCGATGGGAAACCATCATGGCCCAAGCCCTGCTCTGCTCACTGAAAAAGATGACAGCTGCTCTTAAACATGTACAGCTGAAGAAATTATTTTCCTTTTCTATTTAGATGCTATTACGTGATTTAAAAAAAATACATTTAATAAATACTGGACCCTATTTCAGAGCTAAATATAGAGCCACAAGCCTTTCTCAAGAACGTATTCTCTATAGTTTTCTTATACAAACACACGATGCCACATTTCGCTTAAATTATGCGTATTTATTATTTTGCAAAAACACTTCCTTACCGTTGTCCATGATGGAGACCAGTGATGCAGGAGGGGAATAACGCTCACCCTGTGTTCGCCTATGCACTGGCCGTCCGCGCGGCTGTGTACGGCTCCTCATCGTCATAGCAAGTAGATGATGTACGAGAGGAAGACGAGGCCCATTATAGCGAAAAACATCAACACTAAAATGTCCACCATGATGGAAATACTACCAGAGATGGACGATGAAGACGTTCAAACACGCAGTTGGACAGCAGCAGCAGCGTCGGAGACCGGCGCAGAAGATCGGACAGGTTCGGAAACGCTCGGAAGTTGACGTAGTGAAATTGAATTCGACCCTCCCCCTTTCCGCTGTAGAACAGGAAGTAAAAGACGAAGTCTTTCCTATTATCTCGATTTAAGGCTGGTTTAAGGGAGATTTTCAGGACAATATTACATTCCCTATTCTGGAGTTGACACAGAAATAGGAAAAAAAGTTTGACTTGATACTTGACTTCGAAGAAAGGAAGGACTTCGTCTTTTGGAAACAAAGATCTAGAACATTCTTGACTTCTTTTTTAAATCCTTTTTTCAACCAGCAATTAAACGTAATAATCAATTGTATTTATGAAACTCAATAAATTGCTATAATATTAAGTACACCTATTATCATTTCTGCTGAGGGAATTGAAGCAATTTCATGACACATTGAGGATGTAAGTCATGGTTCTGTTGATATGCTTTCCTCACATATGCATCCCCCCTATTATTTAGGTTACATTAATTTAAAACCATGGAGTGGATTATATATTATGTACAACCCCTGCTATTCCATGGTGAAATTCAACAGCCAAAGGAACTTGAGCCTCCACTGTCTATTGCGTCACCACTTCTCCAAAAACTGTTGCAACAAAGAGCAAACATTTAAACCTTCATGAAGTCAGGATTGATAGCAGGGCTGTTAAACTAAACTGCATTACTTTGAGTACAAATTAATGGGAATACAAAGATGAAAGTTTGTGACCATATTCAATCCAGCAGAAATGAAGCCTCAGATAAATTTCTATTATTCACATCTGAGGTGACTGCACAACGCAGATGGCTAACCTTCAAATATGTATAAACTAAGGTTCAGTAAGCAGGAAACTGTGCCGATTGGTTTCCAACACCGTGCTCAAATGGTGAATATTATTTTGGATTTTTTTTTGTCCAGTTTCTGTAAATCAGAATTCATCTGGCTTAACCATTTCTTTTGACTGTGTCTTTGATCGTATTAAAAGTAATTGCACATGACATGAAGCTGGGAGTGGAGTGGGTTTGGTCATTTCAGGTAAGTTGGTTAAAAAAAAAAATGGAGCACAAACCCCAGTCTGAGAAAAAAAATGACATTTTATTGAATCTGCAGAATCATAAGTACAATTTGAAGTGCTGTAACAGGGCAACAGGAGATGATATCAGGTCCTTGTCTCTGAGTATGTATCCAGTATGAGTTTTGAATACACGTATATGTCATTATGCATATGTTCTTTCTTTTATTTAAAAAAAACAAACAAAATATATCAAAAACAAAACAATTTAAGATGGAATGCACAAAACTGGTCTGTATGCTAAACCCGATAGAGGATTACATGATTTCACTCTGCAAAGTCTACAGTATATATCCAGTATCATAGAAGCAGGGGTGGGGTGGGGGGGGGGGGGGGGGGTCTAGAAGCGCAGGAGCCTACGATGAAGGCTGAAGGAAAAAGGGACCATCAGACGGGTGGACAGGATACGAGACAGGACTGAATGGGAAAATGGTTATGATATGATGTCACGGTTCAGTAGATGAGTGATGCCAGAGCAGAAGAGCCGCATTTGGCGCAAAGAGGTCAACCCTGACTAATATCCAGGTCAGACAATCAACTTGCCCTGCATCACAGCCCGGGAGATTCAGCCTTGCACACTTTACACCATCACATACTCACATTTGACTTAAATCTATCCTGAGCCACACTTACACAACAATGGCTGACTTTAGCTACTTTTTCATTTCATCCAAAACACCAGCTGAAAGAACCGATGCCGTCAAGACAAAAGAAAAGCTTGCATCGGATACTACCAGTTTTGTTGTTAAGTTACATTTGAGCAGATATCATAAAGCCAGGAACAACAATCTTTTCACTTCAAATCAAACCAAACCGACATCTCTTCAGTAACAACGTGAACTCTGAAACAGCTTTCCAATCCAGCATCTGTTTTGCAAATAAACTTGTCCTGTTGTCAAGTTAGAGGTTAATGCAACTTACAGGCGTGGGTTCATTTATTGGTTCATTCCAGTTTGAGGCAGGGCTTTTTTTTTTTTTTTTTTTCTTCATTCCCGCAACAATTAATCACATCAGAAAATTGTTAAACACCAACTTCCACCAAACCGGAGATGCCTTTTAAAATTACATCACTTCCCATCAGCCACATTCAAAAAAAAATCAAGCAACTTTTATTTTTTTTTTCCTGCAGGCAAGCCACTTTCCAAAGCACCATGACCTGTATGAACGATTTCCCCTAACTCATCTTTATGATACATATACAATTGTACAATGTCATCTAGCTACATAGTGAGGGGCCTTGATTCCTTTAATAAAGCTGAACAGTTTTTGGCTGCCCCAACCCAACGACAAACTCACCGCCCTGTGACAGTCACAGTGCATCACAGGAGAATGACAGCAAGTAAAGAAGAAGAGCGGTGTATGGTCAGGGGCCAGATAAGACTATTTACACCTCCAGGAATGGTCAGACATAAATGTTTAAGTCTAATGAGGTCCTCACAGAGCTGCAGTGGAGAATTGATGGATTATATATGTGTAGCAACCAGCAACTTAAATGCTTAAATTTTATTTTTTCTTATGAACCACCATGGAAACAATCAGCCTAACGATGGTACATTTAGACAAAATCCAGAATACTTTTCTTTTATATTCACCTGCCAGAATAAAAGCTTACTGTTGTTCGTCAGTGTCTGGGCCTCCATCTGGGGAAGATTTCATTAAATATGTCATATACATGAAATCTTGAGTACAAGAGATATGCTGGTCAGAAACAAGCATTTGTCCTGAAAAAAATCTCAAAACTGTTCTATACTGCACGCGTCAAGCTCAACTCTTCTGCCTTGGTCCATAAATTGAGATGCTGGTTATTTATTTTTTTGTAACACTTTTTTTTTTTTTAAATTAAGCTTCTTACGATAACAAGGAAAGTCAATAAAGAAGAACAGCGGGGGGGGGACAACATTTAGTACAGCCAAGGACTCAACTGCTTCTCTCACATTAAATGGAAAAACAAGAACTGGAATGTTCATTCAGTGGAATCGATTTGACATGAAGAAGATCACGATATAGAGTTGTGCTCGGCCGTTGTTTTCTTCTTCTATGAGTGTGTTTTTCTTGTAGCAAAAAAGGGAGGAAGGACTTCACCTGCTCTCATCTCTATTCTCAAAATATTAATCATTCAATTTGGAGTCTATCAGAACTGAAGACATCCAGGCTGAAAAAATAGAGCGAGGCTTCATATGTATATACAGTTTCTCTCTACATCCACACATGACTAAAGGTGATGTGTTTGTGTGGCTGCAAGACATGGACTGATAATGTCCCCTAACTTGTCTCTGATCCTCCTGTATGGACAACCCTGATGACAGGAGGTGCTCTTCAGTTAGGCTACGCTTCCAGTTTCACAACGATAGCCGTGATGCAGCGCTACGCGAGAGGACGCCTTCTTTGAGCACACGGTGGCAACGTGTGTGTGTGTGTGTGTATGTGTGTGTGTGTGTGTCCGTCTATAAATGTATCAAAAACCTCTGTTAAGACTGATTAACTGGCTGATTGGTGCAACAGCAACAACACGGTCAGAGGTTAAAGGAATGTACACAAGTTAAAAATATTCAAGCTTAGCTCTGATAGACTGAGATTCTACACTGCGTTTCCAGTCGGGCAACAGATCACACTGTAAAAACGAAAGAAACAGAGAACTCAAACAGGCTTATGAAAACGCCACACTTTTAACTCATTTCATTCACAAACAAATGCTTGCAGTATTGGGAAAACATTTCTTTCATTTTTTTTTGCATGACATTGTGTGAGTATTGTTAAGTACTGGAGCTAGGATGAAGCTGGGTGACTCACAATGACCCCTGACGGACTGCGAGTTGATTTTTTTTTAAGACTTTGATTTCCCCTTTTTACAGCATGAGAGTGGAGCGAGATTTGAGGACGAAAAACAGCACAGACAGAGAAACAGACAGACTAAGAGACAGGCAGAGGGTGTCTGAGGTGGAGCTGGAGCAGAGAAAGGATGCAAAAGGGTGTGTTGTAGGGGGGAGGGGGGGGGGGGTTCAGGATCTCAAAGGACAGATTAGGGAACAATAGTAAAATCAAGAGAAAGCGGCATTAAGATGAGATGGCACTGGGCTTTTCCTTTCCTTCTTTCCCTCCCTTTCTCTACCTCTTTCTTTTTTTCTTTCCCTCTTTCTTCTCTCCCCTCTCACTCAGATGGCCTCTACGTAGTTTGCAGGCAGCATGCCCTGCTGGCCGGTGCGCTCCACGCGGCCATACATCCAGCCTTCGTCGATCTGCTGCACGTCTACGATAACGTCTCCGTCCACGAAGGAAACCTCATCCTCATCAGCGGCGGCGTAGTCGTACACGGCCCTGTACCGCTACAAGGGGAGACAAGAGGAATACAGTTAGTTGTTGACAGCAGCAGCTGCGACACATCTGTGTGCTTGAGTGGAGCTACTTCGGGAATCCACAAACATCTAAAGTGCTATTTCAGAAAATTCCTTTTACACATGAGAAACGCTGCTACTAAGTGTTTGTTATATAGATTATTTAGTCCTTTGATTGTTTTCAACGTTTTAATTCATCCATTTCTATTTAGCAATGAAACACTCTTGGAGCACAAGTGGGGTTTAATGGCGTACTCACTCCAGCACTGGGAGGTGGAGCGGCGGCTGCCTGGCGCACAGGTTCAGGAGCGGGCTCGTAGTGGAAGTTCTGAGAAGCTGCAGGCGGCTGGTAAGCTGCTGGTAAAACAGGAACAGAGAGAGGGAGAATAAATGGGGGAGAAAAAAAAAAGAAAACTCAAAACATATCTCTCGTTGACTTGTGTTAGCAGTCTCATGGGTAGATAAACCGGGACTCTGCAGCAATCCACACGTCTGCATGGATCCGTTTTCGGATTGGAATAAAGATTTCAGTGGATACAGCGAACGCTTGTTAATTCCACAGGTATTTGCTTCCACCTGTGCGTGTGCGTTGACTTGTCAGGAGAGAAAGGAATTCAAATATGCAGCAAGCCAAGAAGTGCATCCCAAAGCCGCTGATTAGCTTGTTGCACAATCTGCTGAACAATGCCTTGCTGTGTCTAAATGAGGTATGTAAAATACCAACAGCAGTTACAGTGGACATTCAAATTCTGAGCACAACTTTTCCACTGACCACTTAAAGCCTAAAACAACTATCTCACATGAGTTCTCATACTGCTGCTCGTAATAATGACCGTGTATCCGTGTCTACAGATTTATTGCGTATTTAACATGAGTATAAGTCGTCAAACAACATGCAGGTAAACGACAAGCATTTCCTGCAGCAACCAAAGTCTCTTTGGCTGAACGGATTGGATGGAGAGGAGGATTATAGTGTGAACAAGTTATAACCTGGATTCCTGAGTGGGGTAACAGGGTAACACCCAGCCTGCTGAGCTCATTTTGCCTGTGGCCCCGATGGAGCCAAGCAAAGACAAGGCCGAACACTGAAAGGAGGATTATTCCTATAATATCACACATCAAGAAAACATTCTGTGTTCAAGAGTTTGCTTCTCTATGTCCTCCTAAGTTTTGATTCCAGTCCAGAATGGTATATATTCTTTTTTTCCCCCCAGAGAAGCAAAGTGGTCCCCCCCCCCACGGTCGTTTGGACGCCTCAGACTACCAGATATGAGAGCAGTTATCATGGCAAATGGACAGGTGTTGAAGCGATGGAAGAAGACATGCAGACTAAGGCAAAGTGACCGGTTAGAGCGCAGAGAGATTTTAAGACCGATGCAGAGCTGGCTAAACACTGAAGCTTCAGTGCACTACTAATTCTAAACGCTACACTTCACCACTTGTCTTTATTTATTAGTTTTTAGAGGATTTGGAAGAACTCATCATTTGATGTTATAAAGGAATGCAAAGGGTGTTTTCATTTCACTTTGCTCCTCCATAATCTGCTATTTTTTCTACGACTGTTACTGCACCAACTTCCATTTACAAATAAAATAACAGCAAAATGAATGAGCAGTTAAACTTTGGATAGGGTTAGGGTAAGGGGGGTTAGAAGGGATACCTGGGCTAGGGTTGCTTGGCTGTTGAGGCGGGACCTCTCCTCCCATCTTCTTCTTCTCAAACTCCTCGTGGTACTTTATCTGAAAGACACAAACAGCAATCAGCTTCAGCTCAGAGATGAATACGGAGGGCTTCAAAACGACAGGTGCAGCCTTCTTTCCAGTAAAGCAATCCCAGAGTGTAATTCCATTTGTATCCACCAGAGGTCTCCTATGAGCTCTCCCCTGCACCCCTGTGCCAGTGGTGATAGGTGGGGCGATGTATGTGCAACAGAGCCTTGGGAAGCAGCCTGACGCTGACAGGAAATGACATCTTAGCGGCAGGAAGAGGTGTGAGCTTGAAGTTGCATAGCAACCCCTTGCTGACACATCAGACAAAACAGGTGAGGTGGAAAAAAAAGAAAAAGAAAAAAGAAAAGAGGGAAGCAACTCAAAGCTTCAATACTTGATAAAAATGAGCCAGCAAGAAGAACACAGAGAGGGGAGGGGAGGAGAAACATATGACTTAGCATTACTTATTTCTAATAAATAATCCTTTAAGTGTAAGGGAACATTTGTAACGTTTTCCTTTCACTCCCAGTTTGTAGTTTATGTGTAATTACTAAAACAAGTACCTCAATTCCATGTACAAAGATCAAGCTTACCCCTCTCCAACTGGTAAGACAGAAGCAGCAGTCAGTGTTTCAACATAAAACAGGGGACGCACTCATGAAACTGAGCGACTGCTCTATGACTGCACTAAAGAGCCCGGCCCTCCTTATTACCAGGCTGATAACAGACTGACTCACAAAGTCCTGGTTAAGATTTACAATCCTGATTCTGTCTCCCGCTTCCAGCCACACTCAAAGAGCAGCACTGTGCTGGCGGCGTGAGCGAGGGGTGTACAGACAGACTGGATGGGATGACGGGAGTGTTTGTGCGAGGACAGTGAGGCGAGTGACTTGGAGAGAACACAGTGACTGTTCTCGAGCGCAATATGCCGAGTGGGAGTTTGTAAAGGAGATTATTTTGTGTCCGTTTTTAAAACGGAGCAGGATGAACAGATAGTAGAGTTACAGGAAGTGAGCTAAACCTCGCCTCTACTTCTCAATAATTGCTGCTTCATGAGCGGAAGGTGACGAGAACTTTTAGCAGTTAAGAGTTATGAGTCAGCAGAAAAAAAAATGGTGACGAGTATAACAGAGTGAACGAGCAGAGGTGACTGTAAGGCTTCACATCGTTCACATTTTTGATGCCGAGCCGAGTAAACTGGTTCGTTTCTTAAGAGTGCAAAGAGGAGAATAAAAAAAAAAGGAAGGATGAAACATTCATCTTTGGAGGTTCCCTCATGACCGGCTGGGAATGACGCACTGATTGTAAGCAGATGTCTCGGTCACCAGCTCAGACTGAAAACACTTCATCCAGCATCATACTCTTTATTATCCTGACGCGGCGGTTGTGTTCAACCATAAACTACACGTTACACGTATGTATCTTCCTCCCTCTGTCCTCCACGTTTCCTTGATCTCAGACATGCAACACTTTTCAGCACATGAAAGCAGTAATTAGCCGTCACCCTGCACACTAATTATACCATTAGCGAGGCAGGCACAGAGCAGCGTATGCATAATGACGCATGTTTGGTGTGCGAGCGTGTTTGGCATCGTGGAAGTTAAAGGTCTTTACAGCTGACTTCAGGAGTCTCGGGGCAAAAGGTAAACTGTGCTTGCACTTCTACATCGGTGCTCTGCATTTACAGAGAAATGGCAAATCAATAAGAGGAGCTGAGGGAGAGGGGAGGAGAATGGCTGATTTGGGGAGTGACTGGAGAACAGAAAGGCTTCAAATGAGAAACAGTTTGAATAAAGGACGGAGGACTTTTACTGGTATGGTAACGAAAGAAAAGAATGAAAAAGAAAGTGTTAAGTATTTTACATTTTGTAAACAACGATGGGTAGCTAAGGTCACTACTGAAGAGTCTTCAACACACAACAGAAAAGAAAAACGTTGTGGACCCCATCTAGCATATTCCTCCTCAGAACAAACCCTTTGTCTTGAAGACAAAATAAAGCATCCATTCCCAGCTGACGAGGGCCACACTGGGCTGTCTGTGCAGCATTCAGCACTCTTCATGTCCGAGTCAAAGGTAGGGGAATCACACTGGTGACACTTACATTGCTGATCTGCTCCTGCGTTTTCTTAATTCTCTTCATCTCTGGCGTGTCTGCGACCACACTGAAGCCTTTCCCTCTGTTCTTCTCAAAATCCTCCTTGTAGCGAACCTGCAGATCCAAAATGACCACGTTAGAAAATGATGAACAAAAATGATGACATGACACGTTGTTGATAAAGATTATTGAACAGTTTGAATTCATAATTCAATGCTGCTGCCCGTCTTTTAACCAACACTAATAGGCGAGAGCACATCACTCCTCTTCTTAAGTCCACTCCTCTTAATTCATTTATAGAATTGATTTTAAACTTTTAATGTTTTTAAAGCTCTCAATGGCCTCGCCCAATCCTATTCATCAGAGCTTTTAACTGTCCGTGATCCTGGTAGATCACTAAGAACAACTAACCAACTGCTGATGGAGGTGCCCAGGTCAAAATAATAAGTACTGGGGTGACCAAGCTTTCTCTGTTGCTGCTCCCAGACTCTGAAATAGACTTCCAGCTGAAATGTGCCTCATTTCTGAGCAAAGCCTTTTAAATCCAGTCTGAAAACCATTTTATTTCATATGGCTTTTAATACCCGGTAGCATGGTGACACTTTTATCTCTCTGACTTTGCTGGATTTTATTACTGTTATTCAACTTTTTTTATTGGATTTTATTTTTTCTTAGACTTGTTGTAAAGCACTTTGGTTCGCCGAAAGGATTGTTGTAAAGGGCTGTATAAATAAAGTACATTTACATTTATGTGTCAACAAAGAAATCTCAAAGATCTGTCAATAGAGATTTAAAGGAGAGAAAAATGAAAGAATATTGACATGTCTGAATAAATTAGTTGTTTTTCTGTTTTTCTTCAACTATGTTACCCGTGTTGTTTATTTCAGCTAAACCTGTTCTTTTCTCCTGACCTAGTTAAAAAAAAAAAAAAAAAAAAAAAAAACGCTTACAGCTACAGGTTAGCTTTATTTTGTCAGATAAACTAACAAGGAAACGCTGAAATGTCACCAAAATTTAAGAGCAACGCAACTTTTAGTCAGCATTTCATAACTTGCGCGACATCTACTCAGAAAGCCAGAAAGTTTGGGTGTTTCCTGGTTTAGACAGTTTGAATCTCTCTAAGGCTGACATAAGCAGTGCATGTGATCGCTTGTTGCAAAGTGCAAGCTGAGTGGAGTCTCCTCAACGTATATTGCTCAGTCTTTTGTGGTGACGGCTCACTTCCTGTTTGCTGGCTCGTTGGAGGCCTGACATACAAGATAGTGTGGTAACCATACATGGTCATAATAAGAGGTGTGCTACAAAAAGAGCTGGGGTCTCGCACAGTGTGAGTGAGTGTGTGTGTGTGTGAGTGTGTGTGTGTGTGTGTGTGTGTGTGAGTGTGAGTGTGAGTGTGAGTGTGAGTGTGAGTGTGAGTGTGAGTGTGTGTGTGTGTGTGTGTGTGTGTGTGTTTTGAGCCGTCCCACCCTATCCTCACCCTCAGGGCATAGGAGGAAATGTCCAGCCCATGCAGCGTTAGATGAGTATCAGAAATAACAATGCAGGGGACTCTCCCTCACAGCTGCATCATGGCTCGTGTCTCTCAACCCACAACCACGCACACCAAAGAACTAACCCAAACAGAACGTCAAGTACCTCACTTCAATTTTTAAATAACAGATTGAATCTGTCTGAATTTGAATTTGTCTCTCTCTGACATTACAAAAAAAAAAGATTTCAATGACAAATCACTTCCATGGACTACTGCTAATCTCATCAAGGGTCTTTGTTATAACTTTTTTTTTTTGGGGGGGGGGGTTAAGAGACAAATAGAATTCTGAAGATCTCATTTGCTAGCAGCCATGTAACCCGCCATAAAAGCTCAAACATTATTTTTTGTCTCCTAAAGTGAAGCTTGTGCCCCCCCGACAGGCTGACAGATGTTTTTAGTGTCTGACAACATGGTGCAAAGGATTTTAAACAGTTTCCTCTAAAATGTGAATAACGATCTTTTCTTTTTGAGAACTGAGATCACGCTTCTGTCACAGTCCTCTTTTTTCAACTTTAAATGCCTCTGCATCTCGTCTTTTTGTCCTTTTCTGTGTTTTCTCTTTTAGAGTTCATTCCAAAGAAGATGAATGCATTCATGTAACCACAAGATTCATTTACACTGGAGAGCTGTAGTGTTTCTGCACTCTCCCAGCCCTGCAGAACTCATACAGCTGGAGTTTGAAACAAGTAGCCTATGTACTGTGTATGATGTCATTTCGTACGACATTATTCTGATTTATGGTTTATGCACTTGAATGGCAAATAACATAAATTGTTCAAACACACTTCTGTGACAATAGTCATGTAGGGAGGACCTGATCTTTTTTTTTTTTTTTCGGGTCGGGACAGAATGACAGACAAGTGCTCACTGAATGTGAGTGGAACTGGAGCCTGCACGTGGATTTTTGTTATGCACAATCTATTAAACTTTGCCAACAGCTCTCAAATCCACGATTCGGAGCCTCGTGTAGGGAGACGTGTCATCGAGACGCATCAAAACCAAGAGAGAGAAAAATCACAAAGCAAAGCGTGAGGAGTTTCAGTTTGGCACCTCAATCTGTGCATTTAAGGGACGGACACACGGACAGCAAACTTTTCCTTTTTTTGTGCATGCAGTGAGTTCATGAATAAATACAAAATGTCCGAAAAATTGGCTACTTGGGTGGCCATGAATATACCTGGGCTACCCGGCCTAGTATGTGTGGGAAACACTGAAACGAGTGCTGCTTGTTCTGAATGCGTATAAGACAATAGGAGCAAGTTCATTTCCATCACTTAGAAATGTGATCACGTGTGTACGGGAATTGAAGGAGTGATTTTTTTTTCACGATTAATCATGCAGCCCTACAAAGAAGACAGACATTTTAAATCAAAAAGATAACCTCCTCTGTTTAACCGGGAATCAATCAATCAGTCTGGCTTGACAAGACATCTTACCCTGAAATGATCTGAGAGGTGATGAGCGGTTGGAGTTCGGAGAGAACTACAGAAAAACAAGTTGAAGTTGGAGAGAAGGTTTCTCACACAGAACAATCTGAGCCTTTTAACCTTCGTCTTGTGTTAGGGTCGGCACCGACCCGTTTTAGTTTTTAAATGCATAAAAGAACCACGTAACTTTTTTTTTTTGCATCAAGGCTTTTTGACTTTGTCAGGAATCTCTATTTCAACAAAATAAAACATTTTTTTTGGTTTTCACTAAATTGTAAAATGCTCTGGTTAAAATTATGACCTTGGTGTTGTTAGGGTCGGTTTTGACCCAGTTATAAAAATAAGATTATAAAGCAATAATTAGAGCCAAAATTGAACACACACTGACAGCCAGCTCCTCTCCCAATCATGTGAGCTTTAGGGGATTCTCATTTTACCTTGTTATCCAGTACAAAAACAAAACAAACAACGACAGGCATTTCCAGACATGTGAGGTCAATTCAGTATAGAGTTGGTGACTTGCAGAGTGCACATCTCCAATTTGCAGCATGCAAAAATGAAAAAAAGATTTACAGTGAAAGAAGTTCTGGATAATATTTTTGCTGAAAATGAGGGAGTGGACACAGAGCAGCATAGTGATACGGATGAACAGGTTTCTGAGGAGAAAGACAATGTGGAGTATCATCCAGAAGACACAGACACATCTGATGAGTCTGATGAGGAGGTCACCGGTGGTGAAGCTACTCCCGCTGAAAGATTCAAGTCCAAAAATGGTGAGATCTGTTGGAGCTCATTACATCATGATTTACATGGCAGGGCAGCTGCTGCAAATGTCATCAAAATGACCCCTGGAATCTCAAGGTTTGCTGTGACGAGAGTCACTGACATCAAGACATGTTTTGAGCTATTTATGCCATTGTCACTAAAAAGAGTCATCATTGCTATGACAAACCTTGAAGGAAAAAAAGTCCATGGCGACATGTGGAAAGACATGGATGAGGAATACCTGGATGCTTATATTGGTGTTCTTTTTTTTGCTGGAGTGTACAGATCCTGCAATAAGGCCACTGATAGTCTCTGGGATGCATCGACAGGTAGAAATATTTTCCAGGCAACAATGTCACTTCAGACCTTTCATATGATATCAAGAGTCCTCAGATTTGACAACCAGAGCAAGATCTGACAAGCTTGCCCCTATCAGGGATGTCTGGGACACACGAGTGCAGCTTCTTCCACTGATGTTCAACCCAGGGCCATAGGTGTTGTGTTTTACAACATCCTCGATGTATCTGCATATAATGCATTTGTGTTGTGGACCCACATCCACCAAGTAATGGAAAAATAATAGTAAATATACATGGGTCGAAATTGACCCGTAACACCATAGATGTTACTATAGTTAAAATTATTAAAATGAAAAAATAAATAAAACAAATTTATTTAACAAATGTGTTCTAATACCCCTCAGTAATAGTCAGGTAACACAACAACCTTTTATTTATTTATACAATTCTCTTGAGGTTCATTTTACCATTTTTTTAAATTGAAATCGAGGGGTATACTGACAAAAAAAAGGCCCAATGGCCCACACCAAAAATATTAAAACCAATATTTTCATGGATAAGGAAGCCTAACAAGGTAACCAAGAGATGAGAAACAAATTGGATGATAGATAATTGTTTTCAGTGTATTTTACAGCTGATTTAAGACACGGGTCAAAACCGACCCGTTAACATAAGAGATGGTAACAGAAAGCTAACACAAGACGAGGGTTAAGTGTTTTTTGCTTTGATCAGGTTGATTGATCCCCAAGGATTAGGATTGCACCCACTGCACTGCATCAGCACCCAAAAAAAAAAACATTACAAACAGAGCCGATGCTTTCTTACAGTAAAAACAGCCTTATGTGATAATCCCCTGATGCGCGTCTGTTCTGTGAGCTTGGCTGCACAGGACATCACTGGGAAACGCTCTGGCCTCGCATCCACATCATGTCTGACACCGATAAACAGAGTGCTGACTGAGGCCGCCCCTCGTCTCCACGTGCCTCGCGATGACATGACGTGGGTATGATTCACAGATAATGTGTGCGAGTGTGATGCAGTAGTGCCGCGGGCGTGACGTCCCCTGAGAAACACGTGCGATAGCCCCGGACGCTATGCATTCAGTGGTAAATTATACGGGGAATTAAAGCCGGGACGCACACGTAAATCATGAAAAAGATGGACGTGGCCTCGAAGCCATCTTCGTCCATCTTTTTCATCGACCAATATGCGATTCTCCTCCCCTATTTTTTTTTTCTCCAGTCCATCTCCTTTGTCTTTTTGGCTCTATGCAACAGCTTTGTCTCCTCCAATCCTGCTCCTGCTTTCTTTCCCCACCCACTTTCTTCTTCTCTGGGCTCCTTTTTCATTCATTCATATTTTACTGCCCTCAGAGCTGGACCTCTTCTTCCTTATTATCATCTCTCTCTCTGCTTCTATTTGCATTCCTCCAGCTTGCCTTCCTCTGCGGATTTTACATTTATCTCTTCCTCTTTTCCCCTGCACTCCTCCCCCCCTCTCTCTCTCTCTGTCTCTGTTTGTGCCTTCCTGTCTCTCTTTCTTTCTTCCTCATGTGTGCCTCATTGCTCTCTCTCTCTCGTCCTCACCAATGTCTTTATTTCTGTCCCGCTCTCTGACTTGTTTCTCTCCGTTTCCCTCCGCAAAGTCTCGTAATGAGGTGTGACAAACCTCTACCCTGCTACCATAGCAATAGGGTTCCCGTAGCAACGCCGCGGCAGTATTGGTGGAGAGGGGTTAGATGGCCACAGTTCTCGACAAACACCACAAACTTCCTGACGCCGATATAAGCGCGATAATACAGAAGAATAAGACAGTGGCACACTTGAGTTATAGTGAATAATGTACACTATTTCATTTTTTATGATTTCATTTTGTGTTGGAATACATTTTCAATAAAGCTGAATTATTTCTCAGAATATTTGGTTGTGTTTCTTTAAATGTATTTATTTTATTTTTTTAAACACCAGTTTGCTCTTCCTTTGTTGTTACCAAGTCCTTCTTGTGATTATAAACTATTATCTACCAATCCTTGTAGGGAGTATTTTTATTTTACAATAGAGAAAACAAATCCTTCCCCCTAACACACAAACATATTCTGTGTATTAGACAGTCTCTGGGGCTGTGATAAACCACAAGTGAAAGGACTATCACTTGGTACATTTGGAGTGTTTGAGGGGGGCTGTGAGGATGCAAAATCCATGTAGAAAAACACCATCTGTTCCTTGATCCCCCAATATGACCACTACCCCCCACCCCAATACTCTACAAAACCCACTCTCACGCACAGCACACAGCCTGACCTCATCTTCAATGTCTGACAGTGACACTCAGATAAGGCTTGACACTGTTTGATAAGCCCCGCCTCCTTTCAGGACAAAACTCTCATCTAGCACACGCTGAAACAACAAGAGCGTCTCCTTCAGTTTTTCCTTCCCTCTGGATCCTTGAACGCTTTCACTCACCACTCTTCACATCAAAATAGTGCAAGGTTGTTTTTTGTTGTTGATGATCTCAATTGATGACTTGATACTAAGATACTGAAACTATTTACGAGTGATTTGTTACTTTGATTACCACAGTGAGAAACCATTGAAACAAGTCTGTTGCCGAGTGTAAATCTGTGTGACTCTCTATGAGAGCCATCTTTATGAAGGCGATAACACATGACCTAGTTCAGATGGATATTTTGGTCTGATGAGGGTTTTTTTTATCCTGGAATATAATTTGGTCCTTTTTATTTTAGTTTCTGCAGAAAGAGCCATCGTCGTGTATCTAGAGGGTATTAATCAGATCCTTTAGGTAGCTGTATGGTTTCCCCTGTGATACAGATGCAGAGAGCTGAAGTGAGCAATAACACCTACTGGACCATGGGTATAAGCATATAGTCAAATTATGCATAAGGATAAAATCTGTATATTTGGATATAAGCAAATCGATGTGTCCTCTTATCTTCTCTTACATGTTTATGTAAACATATGTGTAACTCATTTTCCTTTTTAAAAAGAACTCAAAACACATTTGTTTCTGCTTAAAGTTTGAGAAAGCTGAACGTTTATGTGGTGTATTTCATCGACATGTATTCTTTGACTGGACTTAAGAAAGGACCTTTGTTATTTTCTTCTCTTTGTTCCATCACGTTCGAGTCTCATTCACTCTACGGGGGGTGAGAATGATTACATCTCAGCTAATCTGTCGCTGATTACAGAGGTCATCTCTGATTGGCTCAAGAGGACAGGTAACAGGGTATTTAATGTGTATGAGATCAGCGGACTGGTTGATGTGTCACTTCTTAGAAGGCTGCGAGAGGAGAGACACGTGCACCTAACTGCTCCTGTATTTTTGTCTGCAGCAGATATTTGCTGCAGGAAAGAAGAAACCTTGACGTATTTTTTATTTTTTTTGTACGCGTTTCCACAGAGAAATCTGCAACCTAGTTGTCGATCCTTTTTCCAGTTACGCTAACCAACAACAAACGCGTATTTATTTTGGATTTGGCATTGGAAAGATTTACACAATAACCAGTGACAGCTCCATTGATTAAACACACTCTTTGTGATTACTCATCTATGATGCAACCAACCTGAAGGCATTCATAAAAGACCATATGTTAAGTCTCTTTATTGTCCTCGTGAATCAATTTTATGCTTTACCTCTCAGGTCTGTCCTGAAGCTGTGACCTATTTTGAATGATAAATATTGAATCAATCAGATTGTTTAGCTAGCTTTCCATCTGTGTGTCAGGACTGGAGTGAAGCTTTAACATGAATCCTACAGGTAGCTACTACCAGGCACAATAAGTTACCTGGCTCTGCATTTGGCTCTGGTGTTTGAGGCGGAGGTTCTCTGGAGTGTCCATCACACAGGTAAAGCTTGTCTTGGGGTAGTGTCTGTAAAATAAACAGAAAAAATGCAAAGACATTTAGCACACAGTGAACCCACACGGACAAAGGCCACCTTTTACTCAGACTAGCACTGTGCTCAAGCCAAAACTCTTCAGAAAAAAATAAACGCATGACTCAAGCAGTGTGCAGTCTGTGGGCCCACAGTGGGGGTATTTGTTATTCAAGGTGGTCCTTAGGTTGAGTTAGGAGCCCCTGTAGACAAAAAGCACGTCAGTATAACACACAATGCTCAGTCAGTGGAAGCCAAGGTAGTCAGAGAAAGAGGAAGTGCAGGCAGTGGCTGTGTGTGGGGGGATGAGAGCCTCAAGGTTGCAGAGTTTTGGAGGCGATCCATAGCAGGTGTGGAAAAAGCTTTTCAAACACAGGCGCACACACACACACACACACACACACACACACACACACACTTGTGTAGCGCACACTCAAACAGGCACGACCCTGTGGGGGATAACAGGAAGAGGAAGGGCAGAGCAGTCGGGTCACAGAGACACTGGGTGAGTGTGAATGATGTCATGGGTAGCCCCCTTCAGCGGAGCGTAAAGGCGAGTCTCTTTTCTGAAAAGGATTCTGGGAACTTTTCTTGACAGCCGCGGACTCCACCAGACCTCCTACTGCTCAGGAGGGGAAAAAAAACAAACAAAAAAAACTCTGTCTGAAACTAATTTAACTAAACAGAAATATACACAAATTAGCGTAAACAAGCAGACATGCACGCATGCAGCACACCGAGCATCACTCCAAAGCAACTCATCGCACGCTTACTTATCGATTGCCTAAACCGCTGTCAATGGTTTGTGCGTGCCGGGCACAAGTCAGTGTTTTTAGACACTGGCTGTGCTCAAGAAGCATTCGGGTCCATAAATACAGTGCGTCACAGTTCAGCTTGGTCCTGAAGGCAGCAGAAACATATGGCTTGAATCCAGCAGGAGAGGAAGAGCCCTGACAGTGTATGCAAAAGGCTCATATGGACTGCAGTTCCCAGCCTGCCTTAGGGTTCATAGTGACCTCAAAACTACTATCCATGCCTCTGGGTAACCCATTTAGGCAATATGTTACAGTGTCCTTGACAACATGGTAAACATGCTAAATAAGCATTTGTTCTGCCTGATTATGGGATTTAAAACATTTGAACAAAAGCGCTGTGGTTGGAAGTGAAATGAAAGACGGAAGCCACTGTAAAGACACAAAAAGCATAAATTCACAGTGAGGGACCGGAGCGGGAACATACTGTAGAGAGTTCTGAAAAGACAGAAGCAGAAGTTGATTGAAGTTGACATTCAAATCTCTGTGATATAAAACAAACTTAAGCACATGATGACTGAGCCCCACTGCATCTGCAGAAACACATGCAAGCCTGTGCACGCTCATGCTCCTGCTAGCACTCCGTTTCATGTTAGCAGCTGAGGCTAATGAAGCTACGGTTCATTGTGGCAGATCGAGCATGCTACCTCCTGTAAAAACACTTTTGGTTTGTGTGGGTTTTGGCTAACTCTGTGGACAAAGAGGTACCTCTCATCTCTTTTCTTGTTTTCTTGAAACAGAAACATGTGTCACTCAGTGAGAAACTTTGCCCTGAAAAGTGTTAAAAAGATTTTTGTGCAGCTTGTAGTCTATCACTTGGTCTGACACCTACCCCCACAGCAGTCCTTTCAAAAATTAAACATGACCCATCAAAAATAATAAATCTCTATTCTGATGGCCTCTTTGGCTTCTGTAGGTAATAAAAAAGCTACAACATTATTATTATTTTTTTTTTTTTCCCCAGCTAGAAACTCCGCCCAGGGCTAACGCCTAAAGGCTAATTTCTGTTAATATTGCATCAGACATACAGTATGTAAACCTGTACGGAGACAGAATAAACAAGAAATCAGTTTTTACTTTAAACCTCTTTGGACTATTTCCTAATGTTTGTCTTCACCTAGTTTGGGGACTTTCCCTTGATCAAAGCTAGGACTCAATACATGTGAACTTTCTACAGTTGGCTGTGTGTAGTGAGTGGTGGAACACACTTCCTTTAACAGAACATCACTTTGCCAGCTGAGTTGTTTGAATCAGAGGGTGTTTGATTGAGCTGCACATAACCAGCATGTTAGCATAACAGCGTTCATGTCATCTTCAGTGGTCATGTTTGCACTGCACAAGGGTCAGTAAAATGCAACACAATCATACAAGAGCGTTGACGATATAAGCTGGGTGAGTCAGAGGGGACGCTCGAATGTGTGTGTGTGTGTGTGTGTGTGTGTGAGAGAGTGTGTGAGTGTGTGAGTGTGTGAGTGTGTGTGTGTGTGTGTGTGTGTGTGTGTGTGTGTGTGTGTGTGTGTGTGTGTGTGTGTGTGTGTGTGTGTGTGTGTGTGTGTGTGTGTGTGTGTGTGTGTGTGTGTGTGTGTGTGTGTGTGCGCGCGCGCTCAGTCGTGCTCCGGTTTCTGAGGCTGTTTGAGGTGATGAGTGAGTCACAAGTGCACTCATCTATCTGTCAGGTTGTATAACGAGGTAATGAAGTCGCAGACCGGAGCTGGTGACACATGCACAATGTGAGTTAGCCCGTGTGGACGCTAAAGACGGCGTGATCAAACTGGAGGGGAGGTTTTGCCCAGTCGGAGGAGTGAGGGACAGCACGCATGTGTAATATCAAAAACACACATACACACACTGCCTACTGTGCAGAGGGCGATTCCTGTTTGCATAGCGGAACCAGTTGTTGGCAGCTTGCCCCTGTGAGACCTGAAAAGGTTTCAATGCATCTTTCAGAAGAAATATTTCTCTCCATGTAGAGGACAAACTTAGTGAAGAGGAGCAGGCTACATTTAAACAGACACACACACACACACATGAAGCTCTAGTTTGCAGAAGCCAGCAGTGGGCAATGCTAGAACCTTCTAAAGGCAGATGATGAGAATGAGGTAATGAAAAAAAAAAAAAAAAAAATATCCCTGACGTGCAGCTAATTAGCTTCCGACATGATTTACGGTGCAGTGCAACTTTTTACGGTTAGCGCTCACACACTCACAGATTTAATATTGTTTCATGGCGTCAGGCAGCATGTTCGCACAGACCAAAATAAAGGACACATCTGGTCAAACTGATGCCAAGACTATTGTTTCTTAATTGAATAGTTGTAATATCAAGACACCAGAATAGATCTTTTCTTCAGTCCCCGCTCCTTGGCGTTGACTTCTTCCTTCTCGTTCGAAACCGACTTTCAGTTCTCAAGCGTAGAAGACGCAGAATTATTAGAGAGATGAGAAAGAACAAAGAGATGAGTAGAATCCATTATGCAATGAAGCTCATGTATCAGAGGTGTGTGTATCGTGTGATTAACGGATGACATTTAAAAAAAATAAGGATAAATAGATGGAGTTTGAATTTGATTTTCCATATTGAAATAGAAAATAACTTTTCACATTCTGAGAGGCGATGTCATCAACAGGGCAGGAGTGTCAATAGAACAGAAAGGTGAGAATTAAACTCTTGTTAAATTGATCCTTGTCTGGATAAGTTGCCCTGAGAGTAACTGTTCAGTCAGAGTCGAGGTTTTCTGCTCCATCGGGCGGAGCCGCCCTGCACCACTGCGTGTTCAAGCAACCAGACGTGTCGTGCCCTCTGTGAGAACTACCGTAGTTATTTATTAACACTTTATAAACAATGGTTCAAGATTAAACTGCATGGAAGACAGCTGTCGAGCCATATAAGTGAAAACCTTCAATCACAACAAGTTTTTAATAACGCCACATCGATGTTCCAGTTAATTTCAGGCCATCAGTCATCATGGCACCAGCCCACCAAGTCTCCAGCAGTCTCCAGGGGAAATTAAAAACCTTTGCCGACTACTTATCTGCCCTCCTAAATGTCCCCCCACCCCCCATAACCCCGTCATCTTAAAGGGAATGAGAGTCTCAGGGAAGAGGTGGGTGGGAAAAAAAGAGAAAACAAACAACGCCTATATCAATTACTAAGGACAAATATAGAGGAGTAATGATAAAGCAGTTATCCCACAGAATAAAACAGCCTGCATTCCTCTCTTGAAGCAGGACGCTCCTTCCACTGATGATGTTTACCCAAACAAGGCTGCTTTTAAACAAACGGAAGTCGACATAATAAACAGGCTCTGAAGGGGCTTGCTCCAGTCGGCTCAGAGAGATGGGAACACCGGAAGCAGGAAGATGAAAAGAAGACGCTTTATTGTGAAAGAAGCGCAACACCTGCTGATCTGTTGAAGATGAGTAAAGCTGCGAGAAGAGAAGGGGCAAGATTAAGGTATTAAATGGAGAGGATTAAATATGTTAACTGTTAAAAATAATATGCTGATTTCAAATATATCTAGGATTATACCTGCATACAGGTGTTTGCAAGGATTATGGCTCATTAAACGTCTGCTTAGTTGCAGTTTGTTGAAGGAATCCTGAGGATTTTACCTGACTCCATACTCTAAATGAACAATAAAATGTGTTCTTCTGACTTCAAAGGTTAAAAAAATAAATAAATAAAAATCAAACATTGGATTGAAGGAGTTGTTTTACTAAAAACAGACACTACTTGGAGTAAATGACTTGTTCTTGGAATCGACAGCTGTGCAAAACACGGACGAGCACACCATCAGAAATGATCCTCTGGGCTTTTCAATGACAGGGCTCGACGTCTTGATTTGATTTTTTTTTTTCGTTCGGTGGCAATAAAAATGAAATTGAGGCAAAATGCAAAAGAACTTGTGAGACATTTTGCAACGCCTTCTCAGGACATGCACTCACCATCCAACGCCGTCTCACTCACACACACACACTGAGGAGTAAATAACCATTACATGTAATGGACGAGGGAGATTCCATGGATTCCTGATGAGCCTCTTAGTGTGTGAGTATGTGCTGAAGCGTGAGTGGACATGCTAGTGTCCGCCTGTGTCACTGTAGAGGAACTTCAGGAATTTCCTTTGTTGATTAACCGTCCACCCCCCCTCCAAAGAAGAGGAGGAGGGAGGCACTTTCCCACACCACATATAGGCCTTTTCTCTGAGAGGGGAGCTGAAATAGTTACTGATAAACAGCAGAGGAGGGAGACAGGGGCCTTCATTGAGTTGCAACATGAACACACACACACACGTTAAGAGGGTCGTGTTTCCGTCTGCGGACACATTAAACACTGCTGTCAGTGTGTTTGGGAAGCGGGCAGAGCCAGTTGAGGATGAAAAACGGGGGACATGCTCACTGACACACAACATAATGACTTTGGGGACAACTTACGCATTGCAGTATGGTCTCTTCTCGAAGCCTTTGTAATTCTTCATGCTTAGAGTCATTTTGCAGACCTCGCAGCTGAAGCATCCTTTATGCCAGTACTGTCAGAGACGAGAGAGAATGAGGAGAGAGAGAGAGAGACAGAGAGAGAGAGAGAGAGAGAGAAAAAAAAAACATTTAACCAGAGACAGATTTCATACATTTGTTTTACTTTTCTAACATCACGCAAGAAGAAACTACCGCTAACTCAACCCCCCCCCCCCCCAAAAAAAACCCCACAGATGCTGGCACAAGACAGCTAATTGAATGAGTAAGCACTACTTTTTATTCCCTTGAGGTTTCACAGCCACAGGGTTTGGATACACACAGAAAGAAGAGTGCCTGTTAAAGGGGAAAAAGGAGGAAAGTTTGTGTGTCATTTCAATGAACAGCTACAAGAAACCGATATCCTTTGAGACTAACGTCATCACAACCAAATCATGTTCAGTCCTTTTTATACTATTTATCACACATGGGCAAACATTTGTTGTTGTTGTTTTTTCTTAACATATGAATGACAGAGGGAGGTTTCAGTTTGTGCTGTAGAAAAATCGTGACTCGAAAGCAGGTTGGCTGAAACAGAAATATGATCTCAATAAGGTAATGTGATAAGAATGAAAGTGCTTGATAAATATAAACTTTAGACACTTTTACATGTTGCAAGGAGAACAAATCGACTATCAATCAGCAGGAACATCAGGAAACTAACAAAATATTATATATATATATATATTGTAGATATAGAGAGAATGATAGTGGTAGATCAGCTTACAGCCCCTGCCTGTTAAACCTGTTCAGTTGCTTTATTTAGTGTTTCATTACCTTTAAATACAGGCGTGTTTGCTTTAAAGGGCAGGCGACTCTCTATACGTATGTTGTAAAAAAAAAAAAAGCAGTGAAGGAATGCAAACCTAAAAACTAAATAAACTCCAGGAAATGAGCGGCAGATCAGCGAGCGGCTCGTGCTGGACGGAGAAGTCTCCGAGACATCAGCGCAGTTCTCTAAAATGAAACGGAGGTGACGAATCGGAAGAAATACAACTCCAGCCGGTGTGAGCAAACTCAAATCCAGAGTTTCATGGCCTCTCTCATCGTCAGCTTTCACCTCCACTGACGTCATTTAGGTTCACAGTTTATGCTGAAGTACTACACTGACTAAAGCGGGAAATAATCTCAGCCACACTTGGCTTAATTGGCTGGTGCGTCTTTAAAAAAACAAAAAAAAAACACGACTCATCTCTGCATACTTCTATAGATTCAACATCCATCACTCTCCAAACGGCACCTTCCTTCCTTCCTTCAACACACCCTCCTGCTATTTTCCTTTTTTTCCCTTTTGGCACCGGGCTGATCTGAGGCCTGAGGGTTCACAGAGGGATCAAGGAAAGAAAGATTGAAGAAAACTGGAGGAAGGGAGGAAATGTGAAAGGAAGGATCTGGAGAGTGCAGTAGGATGGAGCAGGCAGGGTGGGGGGGTGGGGGGGAGAAGAAGGCCAGAGAGTGAAGCAATGATCTGGCTGCTCGTGCTATCGTCGAGGGAAGCGAGGGGAGGAGAGAAAAAGACACGGAAGGAGCGGGACAGAACTGGAGGGAAAGAAAGACGGAGTCCCTTATTAACATGGCCTCGGGGCACTCTGTCATCCTTCGAGTTCTTTCTCCCACTCTTCACCAAACTGCCCACACACAGCACGCTAATCTTCCTCACAAACAGTGCGGGACTAATGATTCCAAAACAGAGGATTTAAAAAAAAAAGCAGGAACACAAGTGCAACATCTTCTTCATCCAAGTTTGATTCCAACTGGTTCTCTACGGATAAGATAAGAACTGTTTATTACAGATGGCAAAATCCATCACTTCCCAGCATGCAGTGCTGCAGTTTGATAATAAAGCATGTGTTGAAGCACTGACACACAGCTTGTGATAAATCAGCAGGATGTAGAGAGTGACTGTCTTTGAAAGGTGCACATCATGGACACAATAATGGCAGCACTATGTATGGAAACATGACCAAACACAGCACAATGAGCAGCTCACATTCTTCCATTAGCCGACAAGAACGTGGCTTCAGGCTGGTTTTTTTTTTTTTTAAAGAGATGTCTTGTGTGTTTCGTCTGGATGTGACGGACCACCCAGGGTGACAACAAGGAAAGCATAAGCGTGCGTTGTGACATGGGTGTCTGACTGTATCTGTGCGCCAAGAAATACTGCACCAACAGGAGGCCCGGCGCCAGAAAAATCGAGCACGAGCTCGGTTCAGCAGCGGCTGTGATCCACAGCCAAACACGCTGGGCCAAGCCTTCAGAATTCAAACTCCTTATCCCACTACAAGGCAGTCAGGCCTGAGGGAGCTGCACATGGACACATTCTGTTACTCTTTCCATTGCTCTCCCTTCTCTATTGTTCTGACCAGCACCGCATTGGCAACTCGCCTTACAAACAATGAAATATGAAATACTGCAGGCAGATTCCGTTTCCTCCAGGTCCAGCTGATCTGCAGCTGTGCTGGGGGGGGGGGGGGGGGGGGGGGGGGTTCATATACTTGTTGTGAAGCAGCCGACTGCAATTAGTCCCGTTCTTATTCCTTAACATCTTGACTTAAATGGATACCAGAGATTATCCAATGCTATGCAAATCCTACCAGAAAGGTGCGCATAAAATCATGTCAGTGTAAAGTGAACATATCGGTCGAGAATGGACTTTGATACGCCATTTGTTTTCCAGAATAAACACTGACCTTGGGTCTTTCCCAGAAAATAAACCTCCTGAACTCAAGTGTTTAGCAAACTTCTCCTAAGCCTCGCCAAACCTGCTAACCTACATTTCACTGTGTCAATCCTCGGAACCCTTTAACCATTTCATGGATAACAGGACCCTCTCGAGTGAACAAAGAATGAGCCGTTCAAACTCTGATGCCTTACAGGGATCCAACAAGGACAGCTCTTAATATAATGTGTATACTCTTTTTTTCCAGTTCAGCAAGAATTGAAAAACCCTCAGCTCGGGCTGTCAGAACTAAACTGAAGTACATGTTGAAATCGTAGCTGACCGTATTGTAGCATCCCTAGAACATATTTAGATTGTCTGCTGAGCAGCGATTGCAGTTTCCCACAGTTAGAAGTCAATGTTGGCAAGGTGGTGAAATGTGATCACAGAGACACATTTGAGATCCATTCTTATATCGGACAAAAATCGCCACCCATGTGAAACAAGATCTAATTGGAGATCCAGGATTAAGATGAATAGATTCCACATTAAGAGGAAGTGGGTGGGAAACATGCCAAATGTGTGTTACTGAGGCCTTGCAGCAGAAAGCCTTGTCCAGCTCCAGGAAAACCTGGCTCTGGGGTTCCCAGCCGGGATCTGGCAGTCAGCTGGAAAATGAGGACACTGCAGAGATGAAGCCCTAGAAATAAAACACACACAAGACTACACACTGTCTCCCTGTATCGGCGCAGCTCAGGGGCACGTGTGCATCCGTGTCTGTTTGTGGAAACAATAACAAAAGGAGGATGTTGATGCTTGTGGGGAATCATGGGAGTGATTCTCAGGCCACAGATAGCTTGAGCTCCTTCTGACTGCGTCAATGAAGAGAGACAGAAAAGCCATTGCATCGTTGACTCCATTCAGTAGTTAAAATGTAAGCATGCTGTGAGTTAAAAAAGCATTGTTTTGTTTAAATATATATATTTTTAGTATTTTCTGCAATTAATTCAGAATTTTGTAATGCATTTATTGCGAATGCTTATATGTTTATTCGACTTATAGACAGTGTTTGATGATCCATCCTCTGTTAATGACCAATTTAAGCATCAGAATCATTTAGTTCCTTGTAGCACTGGGGGACGTCCCTTAGGACCCTGATGTCATGTTTTATAACTCTCGCTCAATTGACTTTGCTCTAAACCTCTTTGTACTGTTCTTTTAGAGGCTTATTAGGCCCACTCTATAAAAGAAGCTGTAATGGCTCCATGCACACATATATAAACAAATGGGGGAAAATCAAAAAATCCCCACATACACAGACACACATATACTGTTGACCGTTATAGCAGCTTAATCTGTGCATGTGTGAGTGTTGAAGATTATTCTTGCGTAAGCCAAACAACAAAGTGCCCACATCTGGCTGGTGCTAATAAAGGAAACTTTACCTCATTAAAGCTTGCTGGTTAATTATAAGCCTACCTGATACTCTTCATTTTTACCCAATCAAAGGGCTTTGTTGTTTGCCAGCAGGCACACACTGATTTAAAAAAGACATTGCTATGGTAGAGTACAGAGTATGCACTTGATACATTTTTCAAACCACTTCAGACTGCTGACACACACACACACACACACACACACACACACACACACACACACACACACACACACACACACACACACACACACACACACACACACACACACACACACACACACACACACACACACACACACACACACACACACACACACACACACACACACACACACACACACACACACACACACACACACACACACGGTGAAAAGTCAGACAGTTATGACTTCTTCAACAAATATTTTATATTATACCCAAGCAAAAAAAACGTCTGCGATCAACTAGCAGGGTTATATTGTTGTTTATGGAACATCTTATGAACCTGGCACCAAATATATAAATCAACTTTGATTTGTCTTTGCTTTCTTCAGGCTGATTTTGTTCAATTTAGCCTCGCACATACTTAATGTGCAAACTATCTTTAACGCTCGAGCACAATTTGCAGTTAGTCAGACTCACATTAGCCAGGTGTTACTCAGAGCGGTGAACAAAGTCTACTGCTCTATAAGAAGCACTCAACTTGTACCTGAGAGAATCTACTTTAACTAACAACCCAAGGACAGCATGTGTACACTGTGTCTCCGCTACATCCTGCTTGTTGCTTCCATACTGTCTTCCCATGACAAAAACCAGAGCCAGACTATGTTATTTGCATACATTATCCATCAGGCAGTCTTAAAGACAAGATGAAGCTTCTGAATAAGGTTTAAGGGCACTGGTCAAGGTTGAATAAAATTTAAAATTTAAAAAAAGGCTTCTCTTTCTGCATCGGCTCGGGGTCGGTTCATGTTCTTACTCGCAGTACACCACTCCAGAGTCAGAGATCCGGCAGGCCGAGACCCACCTTTTCAAGCCCCCTGGGTTCAATCGTTTGGTCCACACCAGGGTTCGTTTGACGTTTTTCACGCCAGTGCGAACTAATCAGACTAACTTTGAAAACAAACTTGAGATGTTTTAACCAAAAACAGGTTCAACATGAACGTGCCCCGAGAGGATTTTTTTTCTTCCTGCAAATAACAGAAGGACTACAACATCTTTTCATGAGTTAGGTCGACTCCAGTGCGTGTGAAATCATCTGTTTGCATTTGGAGAAGAGGGAGGGAAACATTGCCATGATAACAGCAAGCTCAACCAATCAGAGACGTCGCTGTGATAATCTATGGTTAGTGTAGTTCTTTTCCACAAGATCGCAAACATTTTAAAATGAGGTCGATATCATACAAACTTGTGTCTTGTACAGGAGCATATAACACCGTCTCACACACGGGTAGCTCATGGTACGGCTACCTTGACGAGTTATGACATCATGGCGAGTAATCAAATCAGGATTGGAGAACATTAACGGGATACTTACTTCCGAAAACACACGGCTTCCTTTCTATGATTCTATTTGAAGGCAGTGAAACAAATAAAGCTATAACAGCTTGGTGAAAAAAAAACAACAACAGCTCTTTGTACTTGTTCATGTTCTGTTCAACGGACCAGAAGAGAGAAAGAGAAGTACCCGGTTATTAACTGTGGAGTCAACACCTCAGCTGATTTTGACTGTAATGTGTGTTTGTGACAGACGGTGAGTCACAAAACAGAGGTGACTGTGAGTGGTTGGACAGATTCCTCGCCTCTTGTCGCTTTGGAGAACATGAATCAGCGCTCGGAAATAATCTTTCTAAATATATAAAGGTGCGTTAACAAAAACTGGCATCAGATGAATGATGATAACACAGAGCCAGTAGAAAAACAACGGTGAACATATCCTCCAATAAAATAACCGTATAACCTAATACGTACAAGAGGGAGTTCAGTGATGTTGCAACAACTTAGCCCTGGGTTTATCATGTAAGCTGTACAGACTGTACAGAGCTGTGCACTCCTCGCATCTTTAACTGCCTTGTTTCAGTTCTTCTCTGGGGATTGAGATTCAGCAGTACAGTGAAGCTCACGTTAACCAGACGGACCGCATTCAAGACAAATATAACCCGCGTTTGTAAGTCGAAACTCGGGGGGGCTGAACTGAACTCTGCGTCAGATTTATCAGTGTTTGAAAGAAAACGATGTATGAAATCTGATTTCCACCCATGCTTCTTATGAACGACAGCCATGTCTGAACTTTTGATGAGTTTGCTTATGTGAGGCAAAGTGAAACCAACCCAACTGAACATACGCGGTTATTCCTTCATCTATCTATCTATCTATCTATCTATCTATCTATCTATACTATCTATACGTAGCTTATCTAAACCAGTTTAAAACTACAACTTAAAAATGGTTGGACAGCTAAATCATAGAGCGCATTTAAAAGACAAACTGGCCTTTCTTGAAAACAAACCTTTCTTGGACTCCAAAATACTTAAAGCTATTTCTTTCCCTAAGAGGCCAGTTGTCAAAGCTCACACAGTAAACTGGTCTGCTGATATGATCTCAGCTGTGTCATGATCTACCTGGCTGGATGGAAACGGTGACACAGACATGCCATGGGAATTTGTAAATGAAAGGCATTATAAATAGAACAATGTGTTGTTGGTTTTTTTTTTTTCCACTTTGCATCGATGACAAAAACGAGTGAGCTTGCCGATACCAAGTTTGAAACACTTGTTTGGATCCTGATAACGTACTCAAGAAACGAGAAGAAATGCTTTTACTAGAAACGTACTTGTAAAGTATGAACTGTCAGGATACATAAGTCACTTCCTTGTATTATTTATAGAGTCATGAATTCTACATTCACTGGAATAGCAGCTGATTTATCCTCCCTTGTGATATACAGCATAAAGGCACCTGGCTCACAGCTGAATAAATCTTGTCCAAAAGATGCAGTAAGACAGCGTCTCCTCACCTGCAGGTCTGAACATGTTCTGTCATCCATACATTTAAGATGTGGACAGCACGTACAGATAGTAAGTACAAAGATACTCCGGCAGAGGAGAGATGAGCTTCCAGCTTTCAGCACTCCACGCTGATCTCTCCATTTATCTTGAAAACGCAGGCTTCCTGAAAGCTGAAAATGGCTATTAATCTTATCGTGGCACACATACAAATCACTTTGCTCCTCCAGACATTACATGTGGACCTTAATGTGTCCTGTTTGACTTTTACAGTTTGCACTGGTAAAAAAACTTCCCTCTTACAAGTTCATCAGCTGCCTGAAACGTAGTCTGCATAAAGATACTTTTGTACACACGAGTCTGATCCCCTTATGCAGGTTTAAACTCAATACTCAAACTGCCACCAACAAGGATTGTATGGGGGTTTTTTTTTATATAAAGGAAGCCGAAACAACAAGGAAAAATGTCACTATAATGCAACCAAAATTCACTTCCTGTCTTTACATGTGCTCAGCCGCACACTCCCTTGGCGGGGCCCAGCCCTGCTATACTGGAATGCAGCATACAGACAAACAAGCCTCTGGAGCTCAGTGTCTTCACAGAGGGATTTTATAAAAGAAGGCTGACAGGTAAAAAGGTATACATCATTCGCTGAGAATACCAAAGTAGCTGCTGCCTTCACCTGAGCTAGCCTAAGCAGTATAGAAATCAGCATAAAAAAATCCCCCAGCCAATGTGGCTTTTAGAGAAACCAGAAGGGCAGTGTGTGAGTGTGTGTGCGTGGGTGTGTGTGTGTGTGTGTGGGTGTGCCCCAGAGAAGGGGAGGTTGTTTTGGCATGTGTAAAGGGCCGAGCGTTGATGCGGAATGGCAGCAAAGACAGGCGGCATGCTACTCTCCTGTGCTCGGCTCAGAGCAGGGAGACACAGCAGGCCCTCCGATAGAGCACATTTTCTGGGAGTGTCTGTCTGCTGGAATGCACTCTTCTTCTGCTTGTGGCCAGATTCCACCGCTCACCCAGGCAGTGTTCTTGCGGCAATTTGATTCTCATCAATACCAGCCTTCTAACATGACGAGCAATTCGAAGATTGGCAGGCTTTGAGCATGAAGATGGCCTTTGAGGTAAATCAATTCCAGTCCGGAGCACTTTGGGAAAACATTAGTCATGGTGCAGCCAAGTATACATCCATGCAGCTGAGCAGTAATGCATCCAATCAAGAGCTGATGTTACTTTCAATAATGTGCTTGGTGCACTCTTTCCCCACCTCCCCCATAATGTCACCCCAAACAGATAAACACGTCTGGACAGGGATTGATTCTCAGTGGACGTCCATTAGACAAATTATCTACTTGCCTCAAGTCCTGCTTTGGTTAAAGAAAATACATAAACATTACTATGCACTTAGCGAACACTGTAAACCCCGAGTAGGTGATCTGTTTAACACGTTCACTACCTACTCTTAAATCTACCTATGAACAGCAGCTTTTTAGTCATGCATAATCAACAGATGATCATCATCTTTAACTCTTTGAAACTTAAAAAAGGCTCACCAGAATAAGCTTATTTGGCTCACTGTGTGGCTCCCGTGCGAATAAGTGATCTTAGCAGAGTCAATATGGGTAAAATTGACGAGATTACAACCCTGGCTGTTGAGATTAGGATCCTGACTGGAAACGAATCGAGCTGGCTCCACTAATCATACCTGACTTGGATTAGACACAGACACGCTGCTGCCCCAAGCAGTAAAGAGCACAAAAAGGCTTTGTTATAATGAAGTATATAGTTCAGGACAGTAACACAGAGATCATGTATCGTTGAGTATCTGTAAGGTAAACCCCGCTCCTGTCATTTCGTGATAAAAGGTTTTAGGCGTTAGCGGACGTTATTCTTCAAAAACTGAGGTGCCAGCCAGGCCCAAACCAAGCTGGTCTAGCGGAAGCAGTGCTCGGCGCTGGTTTTACGCTAAAAATCGATAGTCTCGCCTCCAGCCATTGCCTTTATGAAACAGACACATTCAGGTTTTCTTAAATTGGGCACACAGTTTTCAAATACGCTGAAATATCACAACTGGTCCGTGTCCCAGAGCGAGCGCCTTCCAGACGTTGAGCTAGCCATTAGCTCGCCTTGCTAGCGAAATACCTGTCCTGTTGGGGTGTTCAATTCATTCACAAAAAAAATGGGAAGGGTGTCATTTTCTAACAGAGCAGACATGAGAGCATTTAGGCTACAATGAAAGGAGGTGTATTAGGACTATTTGGCAAAGAAAGATACGAGGGGAGATCGTTTTGTATTGTTCTTACCTTGTCCAGACAATTCACTTTTTCCGTGGGGTAAACGACTAGATTACATCTGCCACACAACGGATTCATGTTGGAGGAATGCTCTCTAGCTAGTTAGCACGGAAACCGCCGATGATTCTGTTTGTAGCTGTGTGCTGTTGGTTACACACTTATTTTATATAAAAAAAACAACTAGCTACAGTGAGCGATTATGATCAGTATAAGAGACCAACACTAATCTAGTTGTAAGAAGCAAAATCCAGGAGGTTGTTGTTGTCGTTGTAGGCGCACAGCTGGCTGTCAGTCCACTAACCAGACACGGAAAGCGCGTGTCCGCTTCTCCCCCCCCCTCTCCCTCAGCAGCGCGTGCTCGAGCAGAAAGGGAAGGAGCAGTGTGGGAGGTTCAATATCTGGGAAGTTTTGTTTTTTTTAATCTTTTTTTTTTCAGATAAAATATATCTATTCATGGAACACATTTAACAGAACAGCCATTACTTGTGTCTTGCTTGAAAATGAAGTTATTGTCGTCACTGTAAATAAATTGATTTCGATCTGTGAGCAACATGTGCAAAACATCTGTCATCTTACCATCTGTGCTTGCATAGCAAACTCATGCGATCATTTTGATAGTTGCAGGTTTGTTAGGGGGTTGACCAATTCAGTGATCACATTTTTACACATCTGCCACGTTCACTGCATGCCCTACTTGACTTCAGGATAATACATTTGGTTAGGAGGACACCTGCTGACCAAAGAGTAGTACTTTATCCTCTTGTATACATTTTTTCTTTTGAGATTTTCTCCTGATCTTGGCATATTATTCTGTCCCCTTTTTTCTGTACAGCATTAATATTGGACCAAAAGCATAAGCTGCAGCATTTAAACAGTGAACATGTTGTTTTAAAAGAAAAAGTGGAGACTTGAAATAATCAAAATCACCAGTTTAGGGTTGTAAACCTTGGGGGAGTTTACTCTTTACACTTTATTGCAGTCAAATCCGAATACGATTTAATGAGACAGAAATGTAAATTTCTATTGAAATCATTCTTTATTGAGCAAGTTTCCTTATCTACCTAAAGTCCTGCAGCAAATGTATCTTTTAGCAATACAGTCTTAAACAGTGGGGAGAAAAAACATGAACAGAATGTAAAGTTGAATTGTAATGTGAATGTAGCTTTTTTTTTAAATGAAATAAAAAATGCTAATATCAGCTTTTTATTTTATTTCCATCAATATGTTCAACATGGCCCAGCTTCAACAATGCAGTCTTTTTCATGACCTTCTCCTTCTACTTCTGTGTAACCAGGTTGCGGCTTTTGAAACTTCAAAGAAGGCCAGTAGTTCTTGCGTCTCTAAAAAAGCACAAAAAGATTAGGTTTGATGTTAGAAATGTAAAAGTACTTCTTGCTACTTTCAGTGCAGATGTTAATGATGATATTTATAGCTCACCTGAATTAGGTAAAGTGGTGATGCAGCAGTAGAACGATAGTTGATGTAAAGAGCCAAAAGTATCAGAGCCAAAAGTAACACCAGTGCAGCTGCTAAGCCAGCTATCAGTCCTGTGTTTTCAAACACGTGGCTCTTGGATGAGGAATCTGTCCTTACATCTGTAATAGAGATAAAGACCCATAGTTGTAACTATTCATAAAGCGCAGCCAAGATGTTTTTCTCAAATATCAACTCACCATTTCCTGTCTTGAATAAATGACGTTTGGTCTCATCTGGCAGGAGGAAGGGAGCAGTTATGTTCTGCTTGTTTCGTGGCGGAATGTGTTGAAATTGTAATAAACTAATGTGGTTAAATTATGCATACATTGTGTGCCAACAAATGAGCCTCACCATCACTTATACAGCCCTTTTGGAGGGGAGTCATAGGGGTCCCATCCGTGATTTCTGGTATGATCGATGAACCCGCGGAGCTGTCCGCCCTGGAATAATCTTCACAGGTTGCATTTTTGCTCTGCCCATGCGCAAGTAATAAACCATGAGTCTCAAAAACAGCAAATCAGCAGGTTTTAATTCAATCTCAAAGCCCAGCTGCTATACCTCTTCTGAACAGTCATAGTCCAACCATTCTTGTTTGTGTCTGTCCATGCCATCTGAACACCTGCAACTCAAAATATGAATCTTTATAAATGTTGAAATCACACTATTTTAACATCTAGGCTCGGCTAATTTCACACTCACCTCTGGAGTACATTGCACCAGCTGCAGCCAGAGGTTTGGTTTGATGAGAGGCAGAGTTCACAGCTGTCATGTTGCAGGCAGGCTGGATAGACAGAAAGAAAGAGAGAAAGACAGTTAGTTTTATTGTTTGAGTGTAGTGAAACATGTCCTTGAATAAATTTCCAATGATAATGATTAATAGAAATCACTTACTAGGCAGTGCAGTGAACTCAACAGCAGAGTAGTTTGTGATCTTTGTTGTATCAACATCAACCCGATGGTATTCATAAATCGTCCGTCTCTTGCCTTCTGTGTAAGGGACCACTGGGTTAAATACCTGGATGTTTTCATTGGACACTTATATACTTTAAACAAATCCACAGACAGACATTAGCATTATTTCTGACCTGGTGATTGCAGAGAAGGTGTTGTGACCATGAAAGCATCAGACAAACCCGCCTTCACAGGATGCTCGGCTGAACTGATGACATTTAACGACAGAGGTATCTGAACAACGGGAGAAAAGAAGAACGCTATCAGGAAGACAGCAGGGTTTAAAATGGATTGTATGAGCAGAGAGCAGGGCTGTTTCTCACATCTCGATAGCTGAACGTGATGGCTCCTGTCTTGTAAAGAGCGGCCTGAAACGTAAAGGCTCCTTCTGACTCTTTTCCTGGGAGTCTGACCCTTTCCCACTGGACTACAAACACCTCACCTACAGACAAAGGAAGCCAAACAGCAGTTAGACAAGTCAGACATGTAATCTGAGAAACAAGGCCATGCTTAAACGTTGTTGAGCAACTTACCATTGTCCAGGTATTGCACTGTGGAGTCTTTGGAGTAGCTGGGGTCAAAATTGCCCATTAGAGGGGCGATGTACTGTGTTGCAGTCATCATACGGTGAGTAATGTCCCCTGTGAAGATGAACCCTGATGGTAAAAAAAACAAACAAACAAGCATGAAAGATATTAGTGTGACCTGTTACCTTGCAAAAATCACTCCTCTTCTCTAAACACATGTAGTTAAGGTCATTTGAACATCTGTTAAAAAGAGGAAATGTACCTCCTGTTGCTATGGTAATCTGCCTCAGGTAATGTCCGTAAAAAGGAAAAGCAAACGACAGGGCGACCCTCTGCAAAGAGAGGACATAGGAATAGATAGTGACAGAAGGGGATATTTTAAAATGGAAAATCCATAATTAACAGATGAACGCTTCTTCTTCTGATGTAATGTTTTGAATGTATATAATCTAAGAATCCTAATAAACTCTTTGTATTACACTGACATTAAAAATAAGCTGTGAAATGTGTATTAGTCTTGGAAAATAAATGTTTGAATTATTTTTAAGGTTTCCATTGGTACAATGTCAACACAACGATTGCTCTTCTAGTTACCGCATCACCTGTATATGGAGACTTTAAAGCTATAAATAATGAACATTTCATAACAACTCAGTTTTTTTTAGACAGTTTACATTCAATGTATTTACATTTGCCATCCTTTGTCTGGTAGAGGTAGAGTCTAACAGGGGACCAATCACTTCATCTACATACCTTTACAATCAATGATAATTGCAATACAATAGTTATTTACATACAGTAGCACCTTCTCATATCAATGTATGAGAATTTTTTCATTGGTACCTTGGACTTCACTTTGTCATAATGAGGGGGCACCCGGATTTGAACCGGGGACCTCTTGATCTGCAGTCAAATGCTCTACCACTGAGCTATACCCCCTGACATGTTCACTTTTGAGAGAAGGACTTTTTGACACCTGCAGTCTCTGTCCTAGCTTTGCTGTGTCAGTCTTTTTACGCCAGTAATATACAGTCTGATGTAGCTCTTCTGCAACCCTCTACTTACAACACAGGCACTACTTTGCCTTGTAAGGAGCCTAAATGAAAACAGACCCTGTCTAAATTGAAACCGCACCGGATTATGTCAAGTGTGGTTAAAAATTCAATAAAACATACAAATTAACACTGTCTCTTTATTTACAAAAGCTCAGGGCTCCCATACTTTTATAATAGTGATGTTGCTGTTGCCTCACCAACTGTGTAACCTGGGTTGGAAGTTTTTGTGATGCCAAATCCCACAGTTTCCACTTTGATAATCCTTGGTTTCTCAGGGTTCTGGTGTTTTCCTGTTCTGTGCTTGTTTCATGACGTCTCTCCATGTTAAAGTAAACTGTGTGAATTGTCCAGATGTTAACCAGTACAGGTTAAGACTTTCGGTGCTGGACTGCAGCTGGCAAGTTTAACGAGAATGCTAAAAACAACAAGTTCACAGTGCATACATAGCCACAAACACAGACTTGGACAGGGGACAATTTGGTCTCCATTCAAATATTTTCCTAATGTGTTATTAGAACCCCTGTGAATATCCTGTGTCTGTATTTATTCTTGTGTAAATGACACAATGGATGTAAATATGTCTTACTGATTGTCACATATAACACAGTGTATCACTTATGTACTCACTATAGTTTCTTAACATTGACGTACAATAACACTGTAAAAACTGAGGATTCTCTCTTTATTTTAATACAAACTGTATATCAGTGAGTTTGAATTGGATCAACACATGAACATTTGGAAACCAACCGTGCTTCAATCGCAGGCCCTGTATATAACCATATGAATGAAGTATATCTAAATGTTTTCTTAAGAGTGAAGCACCTATAGATGAAGTCAGGTTTTACTTTAATCAAGCTTGTTATTCAATGCAGAAACATCTTAGAAGTTTTATTTTTGATTTGTTCACAAAGCTTGTTGTTGAGCATGGCACATACAGCATGACAATGGAATTTAAACTGAAACTCTAGTTAATAAAGTAAAAAGTGCAGTTTCGTGTGTGAGACTCACCGCAGCCTGTTTGTATGAATTAGACAGAATGCCATGGACTCTAACTTGACCATGTCGGACGTCACCCATGTCCACCCATAGTTCCTTTGTGCGCTGGTCCTGTGGGCCGTAGCTGCGCCATGTGTAGTACTTTCCAGAATCCTCCTTCCAGACAGAAAAACACAGAAAATTAGAGGTTGTAATGGTGTGACTGTGTTCAGTGTGTCACACTGACATCAATAGTTCCCTCTGTCTGTGGTTAAGTAACATAAAGTCTTAATGTGTTCCCTGAAAAGTAGGGAACGTGCAGTGTTTAACTTATAACAACTATAATAAATAGAATCATAGTAAATGCCACACGCCATGACTGTAATGACAACCACCATGGTGCAACCCTCACCACGACACGCGTCAAGTTGTTTTGCAGGGTATTGATGGTGAATTCTCCACCCAGGACCGCCCGGCTTCTCCTAGTCTGGCCTGAAGATGACCTCTGAGGTCTGTAAGGAAGACTGTCTTCTCTGGTCAACTCTCCTCGCTGCTGTGAGATCACATTGTCTGTCCAAAATAACAAATGTCAGGTTAGCATGTTTTGAGGTAATGAGATGAGCATTAAAGTATTCCTTTTATGTCAACTGATGCATTATACCAACAATGTTTATTTCCCCAGCAGCGTCAGCAGTACCACACCCTATCAGATTTTTTTGGAAGAGAACAATGTTTGCAGATGCAACACAGCTTTCTGTCAATATGCCAAAAAAGGGAAACATCATTTGCTTCAGAAAAAGAAAGTACTGACCTTGTCAGTTATAAAGCCTATGTTGAAAGGAGGCAAAACCACTACTATTATACTACTATTATAATGTGGTGTTGCTGGGAAGGACCTGTCAAACTCAGCAAACACTGCTAACCAGATTGAGTAAGCAAACTGGAGTAGGTAGATTTTGTTTGAAACCTTTGGGTGTTTCAATCAAACGCTTGTCTTTGTCTTAAACCACAACCTTGAAGCTATATTTCCTAGTTTTTGTTTGGAGTTTATTTGAACACCACACTGTGATTTCCTTCTCACTATGGTAAATGCATATGATAGTACATCATATTCTGTCGCTCAACAGCTCTCCACTCCGAATAAAGACAAAAGCCCAAAATATTATCTTTTAAAAAGTAAACGTAAGTATTTGTTAGTAGAAAACATACCGGGTGTGTGAGATAATCATGACAAATAAAACACAACTTGGACGACTTGTCTATATATTCTTTTGGATTGCGCTTGTATTACGAACATTACGGGACACGAAAGTGACGTCATGCCCTTGGCAGTATATATACTCCAGACGGTTCCGTGCGCCTGGTCGGAGTGCTTCACCTAACCCTAAATGTGGGCGACCTCCTGTCATGAACGTTTGCTGTTTTCGTCTCTTTAGCTTTCAGTGAACGACAGGAGTTGTATCAAGTGGCGCTGGGGATATTTAAAAAAAGCCAAGATAACCACTCCGCATGTTCAGTTACCAGTACAGAAACACCGTGATTGTCGCCGTGGTCAGCCTTGGGTTGCCGCGAAGAGTTCGTCTCTGCTGCTCCAGTGTTTTCATATTGGGAGCTTCTAGTCTGTTTAACACAGGCTACGACAACTGAACAGAGTAAACTGAGCAGGGTAATTCAGCCAGGTCTTTTTTTTACCCGGTTTGAAAGCCCACGCTCAAACACCTTTTTAGCCTGAAGTTTAACCCTAGTCTATCCTCAATGCTGTCTCCCTAAATCATGCTAAAGCTAGCCAGACTTTACAGTTAAAGGCTAACTAGCCCCCTTCATTTGTTGGGGAAATACTGAACAACGCACATTAGTCTGTGTAGTCATTTGAGACATTTAAAAGTTTGCAGGGTCACAGTAACTTCTGGTCGTGCTTTTACTTTGAGACTCGCTCTTCTTCAGTTTGCCCGTTTTCTTTTATTCCTCCATTTAACATGGATAAAAAAAAGACTGCTCAGCTTACTTAACAGGCTACATGAGTGTCATGTTCCTTTACTCAGCTAAAACCCCAGGCTTTAGTTCTAGTCCTTCACACCTGATTCAAATAAATTGTAATGACAACCTAACTCCCTTTGTGCATTAATATTGCGGGTTAAGCTTGAAACTTAACCCTGCCAAGTAACTTTTGGGGTTTTAAGTAATGAGCTTGGGAAATGGCAGGGATGCAAAATTCTGCCTGGGAAGATTTTCATGCTTGAATTGCATACTTAGCTTTCCAAACTGAGTGTACATGACTAGGCTAAGTGTTGTTGGTGGCATGGTGTTTTTGTGACAAACTGTAGTTTTAGGTTTAAATAGCCTATCCTGTGAGTTGGGTGCACAAGGAGCAGCTCGCTAAGATGTGAAAACATGACCGTACCCCTCAGCCAATTGCACAATAAAAAACCTATGATTAAAACCCCATGTGTCCTCTGTTTTTCTAAAAAATAACATGTAACAGCATGCTTTTTTGACTTGTCATCTAAGTTAGAATGTCAAAAGAAATGCTTTCAATTCAGCTTCTTTTTTTTTTTTTACACACTTTTTATCATTAAGCCAACACATTATTATTGGCATGCAAAATAGTAAAACATAAACTGGATCATACTCAAGAAATCATGGTTATGAAAATGGGCATATTTAGCTTGTAAACAAATTTGCACGGGTACCAGCCAGTGCAGCTTTTCTTCTACGGGGAAAATGTTTGTTGACAGACACTGGGTTGATGTCTGCATTTTGTCCTGAGTGTGGTTGGGCATGTATTGTGCCATACCCCTGGAGTTTAGATTGTGTGGGACATTTTGCTGCAAGGCCTGCTTTAACAGTCATACTGACGCCATCAAAACTAAAATGCATCAATAAATGAGTTCCTGAAGTGACAACCCAAATGTCCTGACCTCATAAGGAGCATATTGTGTTTGTTCATTTCTTTACACGCTTTGATTCAATTAGGCAGTGCGTCAAAGCCTGCGTTGCAGCTCATAAATTAAACCTCGATGTGCGATTACTAAGTGCTGGACCCACCCTGTCATGGCATCTATGAGGTAAGAGGAGGAATAGTGTGGTTCTTAGTTGTTTTAGTCTGCAGTGCAGCAGATAAAAATATTCAGATTTATAAAACTAGGAGGGGTGCAGACACTTGAGATAAAGTGGCTTATGATATTATGATATCTGCTCAAATCATTTGTCGTACAGCCAGTAACATTAACCATAACAATTAGATAGGAGTCTCATTGTCTCAACCTTTAAGTCAAAACTAACAAAAACTTATTTCCACTGATCAATTTTCCACTAGATTGCAAATGTGCTCCTACTGGGAATTTACAGTGCTTCCCAAATATTAAATTAAATAGTAACTAAGTTTTCAGTTTCAGAACTCTATATTTAAAACTTACAACAGACTGCAGACTAGCAAGTTAAAGCACCCCCACTTTCCTTATTAATATTGAACGTCACAATTAAAAGAACTGTCTGATAAAGCATACATTTGCCCATATTGTATTTTAGTACTTTGTACACAACATAATCTTCATTTAAAGACTTTTAATCGGTGGTTTAATATTTACATGAAAAGTTTTCATAGGAGATCTCTACTAAAATTACAGTTAACTGTTGGGCTGATTGAATGGTCCATGCAATTTCCTTTGATATAATGCTTTTTTATTACTAGATGATAAAATTCCACCCAGTGAATGAGAATACCTTTTGAATCAATATGTGGACCTTGACTTTTTCTCTTGTTTGCTGTCTGTGTTGGTTCTTCAAGTGGAAGATAATACCTAAGGAGCACACCTTAGTGGGCCGGTTTAGAAACGGAGAGTCATAAAATAATTTAAATGTTGGTTGGTTAAAGCAGTCCTTGGTTAAGAACATGGTTAAGTTTTTTGCAGTCGACATTTGTTGCAGGTGAGACTTTTAAAGTCAATGAAACAGGGGCCAGTTTTTTATTTAAATATAGGCAGTGAAAGGGCAGATGTTTTGGACAGAAAACTGACCTCTGCCCACTCTTTTAGGAGCTACCAAACCACAACGTTTAGTGTCCTTTTTCTGTGAGCGGTCAGCTCCGAGCAGTCTGAGAGAACACACCCTTCCGGAGCAGTGGCTGGAGGAGCTGGCATGCACTCCCCAACATCACCCACAATCAACATGTACAGTTCATTTTAAGGCTGAAGAGCGGATGTGTGCAGATGATCTTTAGCTCCATTACAGTGAATATACTTCATCCATAATGAAATCTGGATGTGCAATCGTAATTGATCTTACATAATGTCCTTCATAAAAGACTGAAGAAGCTGTTTGTGGTGAAAAACTTTGGATGTATTTTTCCCCAGTAAAGTAGCAGCTGAGACACTAAAAAAACAAGTAGTATTAATTTGTGGAGAGGAGCCACCTTTTATAAAGAAAAGCAAAAATTTAATCTAGAAGATAACAACAAAATGTGCAAACATTCCTATGAGGGGAGAACAAGTTAGAAATGACAAAATAAATTCCATATTTGGTGAACTCTGATTGCCTCTCATTTCTTCTGCATTGTTGAAACCAATTCTCTTGATTGGAGTTTAAAAAAATGTTATTCTAAGCTCTTGAGTCTGATAAAAGAATTGACAAAGGCTGGAAATACTGTTCCAAAATGACACCATGATTCAGATAAGCGTTTGCTCTGCTGTTGGCAGATGATTGTTTTTGTTCATGCCATTTTCGTTTTACTAAAACACAAGTTTTAGTTTCACAAAATTAGAGTCATCCTGGGATTAACGTACAATAACAGCCATCTATGAGTCAATCTTACTATCTATTTCACTCTGTTTCCCATTCTTCCAGTCTATGCAGTCTGAATCCGCTTTACAAAAAAGTAAAGCAAACTTCTCAGCAGGACCAAAGACAGGAGGCCAAACACAGAGGTCATCGCAGGGCAAACAATTCATTTTCAGCTTGAGGCTCTGTGTTTTTACAGTCTGGGTCTGATGGCGTAGACGGCTTTCCCAGGACCAAAACCATTTCTTAAAGCAGAGAGGTAAATAATATTGAGTGACACGGAATATAAGAGCAAATTAGGCCCAGCAATGGATGGTATGCTAGATCAATGGCAACAATTAACCCCTTTATTATGGAAGCTAAAAAAATTTGCAGAGCAGATATTTGTGATGCTGTTTCATCTGCAGCAGCCTGGTGCAGAAGTACAGCAGGACTGAACATTTTTTTCTTTTTTATTTGCAATACAGCAAACAGTTTATACTGGAGGTGTTTGTACAAAGTGACTATCGTCAAATTCCTCAGAGCGAGGACTAAATGAAAAAAACAATGTCCAAGACACACCTCCTGCAAAATCCTCTACATCCCACCATAAGCCCTTTTTTTAATAATATGGAGAAAGTGAAGAATCTAAAATGTCTTACCCAGACAAACCTTAGATTAGTGTGCCAGAGTCTAGCATGGAGGCAAGAGGAAAAACAAAGTCTAATTTTAAAAGCGAGACATGGCTGTTTGTGGGTTTGTTGTTTAGACCCAGTCGCATGCTTGTGGAAGAGGGTATTTTAATTGTGGATTTTATTATAAACTAGGTCACCCACTTTTGTCGCTCCATAAAAAGTCTTGCTAAAGTTTTGTGGTTGAGTGCGCGTTAAAATATCAACAGTAGCATGCAGCAACGAAAAGACAAAGATATTTATGTGTTATATTCTCTTTTACTCTTTACATTTTAAATTGAGTGTTTATTGTTATTGCATGGCCTTGTGGAACAGTCTTTACATTTCATCTGTATGAGCATGTGACAAATAAAAATCTTGAATCTTGAATTTAAAGTAAATGGACGGATGGCGGTGCAAACTGTGTGTCTGCAAAGCTACTGTACATCGCACCCACATAAAGCTGAAAAGTTGAAGCATCTGTATCTTTAAAGAGCAGACGGGATGCAGTGACAACAGTTGGAAACATTAAAGAAGTGATGGAGGGAAAATAAACACAGCTCACCTGTTTGCTGTTGATCTAAAACTCTTGCCAGCTCAGTTTGGGAGGCCCACAGGAGCAGCATCACCAAATTTAAACACATGTTGGGCGTCAGAAAGAAAAAAAAAATAAACACAAATAACTCTTCTCTTCTTCTTTCTTCTCTTTGCAAAGCAGCGTTCTCTTAAGTCTAAACTCCACCCGTCACTTTCTTCCTTCACTGTGATTCTTGCCCCACCACACTGTTTCTAAGTACACCCTTTCTCTCCTCCTCAGCTTGTTGCCATGGTGATTACAAAGACACAAAGATCAGAGGGAGAGGCACTGCAGCAGGCAGACCATGAAGTTCAGGACAATGAGTTATATCTTTGTGTATTCTTACATCATACTTCTCCAAAGGGAATTTAAAGTACCAAACTTACTGCTCATCCCCGGCCCCATCACTGAGTGATAAAATATGACCATGTAGACGTGTGTATATGGCGCCTCCCTCTGCCCAAAGCATCCATGAGGACAGTAAATAATCAGACATTTGAGATTAAACCTGCATCATGATGCTAACAATGCCAGACCCCAAATAGTACAAGTTATGATTTATTACAAATTCCATGTCAAGTCCATTTATCACTCTTCAAAACATGTTGTCTCTATTCTAACATCAACCACAAACATTGTGCAGGAAAGTTTCTTTGTTGGCCTACAGTTTTAATTCCCAAAGACTTGTTTTTTTATGGAAAGTAAAACTGACAAGAGTGAGTTTAACAAGCCCTGTGGCTGACTCCACCACCTCTCAGTGCCACGGCTTTTATCATTTCTATCTGGTTTAGGAGCAAAACATGGAATCCCTGGCAGAGCAAATGGCAGCTGAGGGTTTATTGGCCTCACAGCTGGAAAGACAATCAGTACCATGTCCCACAATACAGTGCATGGACACAGTGTACTGTGTGCACTGCAGGGGGTGTGGGGTTTCACATAGAGATCTTACAAGAAACTGTGTACTCTGTGGATGAAATTACTTTTGTCTTTCATGCTGTCCTTACTTTAATTTAACTGCATACAAAGAGTTATTTATAACTATAGTGATGATATGCAAGAAGTGTGGCAATAGGATGATGTAAACAAGTTAATCCTTCAGTGTCAAAAAGTTGCTCCGTTCTATATTGAGAATTATTAGAATATAAATATAAACTTTAAAAAACATACATTTTGTAATATAGTGTCATTTGAATGTGTGGCTGAGAAATCAAGGAAAATATAAGTTCTGAAGATGTTTGTGTACTCCAGATCTGCCTCTCTTTTAAAGTCAAAGAAGTGCAGGTTGACTCACAAAGAAGGAAACTGTGAGTTTACACACAGCTATTCATCTCCAGTTTTCTGGAAGGCTACATAAAACATGTTGAAAGTTCAGAAAGTCAAAGAATGGTAAGGGTGAGTACAGATCTCCTCGGATGGAACATGTTAACCTGAATAACCTACCATGAAGCTGCAGAATTAACGTAGTCCATATCATCTCATCACTCACATCTACTCTATAACCCCTGGATTATATTACAGTTCACATGGTCACACTCATCTATCATTGGAGTAGTGTAGATTAAGTTGTCCATACCCTACTCACATCTAGACAGATAGTTTTTTTCCTGTGTAATATATCACACGACAGAGAATGCTGCTGTGATGATCATGAGCACAGCTGTGGTTGTAGTCACATTATTACTTGATAAATCATTTATTTGATGATTAATGTCATTTATTGTTTGCAACAAGGTTGGCCTAGTTTTTTTCTGGTACACACTGAAACAGTAACAGTAACAACGCCAGTCTTCTATGTAGCCTTTTTCATTTAACATTTTTAAATCCTTGCTGTCAGGAGACATAACTGTAAAAAACAACAACAACAACAACAACAACAACAACAACCTGCCTGTCAGCTGCCGTCTTGTTTTGTGTCAACAGCTGATCAATTGGCAAACAACATACACAGTATGGTTTGTTAATGGTTAAGTATAGACCCACTGGATGTTAACACCAGTCATTTTCGACAACGATAAAAATAAACTTACCAAAACACTTTTTTTGGGCCAGACCACGAACGTCTCCTCGAAACCTCTCCATTTTACTTAGCCTCAACCAAACCGAGCTTTCACCAAAGTTTTACCAAATCATAAAACTACTTAAGATTTCTCGGGTGAACATAAATGCATTCAGGCTTCAGACCTGAAACGTTGTATTTTTATGTAAAGACAATAACTCTTACAAATAGAAAAATGGTTTAATTTTAGAGTAACTTTAAGTGTACAGCAAAGCTTAGAATGCAATCAAACGTGCACATTCGCCCCCTGGTGGACACAATTACATTGTGCTTTAAAATGTTTTGGTCTCTTCGACGGTTGTCTACTTAATGCAATAGCAAAGTTGTGCCTATGGCAAATGCTCAATGCTATGGTCTATATAACAAGAACGGCATGATACGTTTTCCTGTTGGTTCGAATAATTTTATTTCCTGAACAACGGAGCGTGAGGGGGTATAGCTCAGTGGTAGAGCATTTGACTGCAGATCAAGAGGTCTCCGGTTCAAATCCGGATGCCCCCTTGAATGTTTTTTCTCTTAATAATCGTTGTTGAAATCATTGTGTCATGGCTTTTGGCTCCATAATTTCAATCCCTAAATAAACAGCCTTTACTATGCCAGATGAGCGTCCAGTATCTATTCAATCACATAATACTGTAGGGTTTCAAGAGGTTTTAAAGCTAATGGCTGTATAGACCACCCTTCAGAAGAACATTGTTTATGTCTAAAACAAAAACTTTCTCAGCTAAAGGAAAACACACTCCATATTTGAAAAATAATATTTATTTAAAAAGAACCACAAAATTCAATATATACTTTCGAATATGACTTATAGTCCTTAGCAGCAAGCTCTTTTTCTCTCTCAAAAATAGCAATATTTATACAGTATTTTATCCGAGTGATTATATTTCCTAAATAAATTACTAAACATCTGTAGATAGCAAAAGTTGTTTCTTATTCATTGACATAAAATGTAATTTCATACATCAGGGGTAGACTTGTGTAGGAGTCTCTAAGTTAGAGATGAGTTGTTATCAGCTGTTGTACAAAAGTTATTTTAGAGATTTTGTACTTGGCAGTGAGAAAACTCTCCTTGTGATCCAAAAGTGGGCTTTAAATTCTGAAATGCTTCATAAGGTGGCAGAAGGACAAGTTCAGGTGCCCAATACTTATGTTACAAGTCAGACAAGTAAAATGTGTATCCAAACTGGTATCCTGGCTTTTTCCTATCCTTTTTTTAAATAAATAATGTTTAGGATATTACCTTAATGGACGATATAATCCTGGTTACGAACGAAGGTGAGTCTAGATGTCTGACTCTTTGTCACTATTTATAGTACCAACTAAACAGTGTTGATGTTCTTCTTTACTTAACTTTGACACCTAACTCGTACACTCTCCAAAACCCATTCATGGCCAGGATACCAGTGCCCTCCATCAGGTTAAAGTAAAATGTGGTTTTACCAGTCAGATGAGATATTTAACAGAAATATTCTACACTTCTACACATGGGTCACTGTACACAAAATACTTCCTTCCAGGCTGTGCAACAATTTAAAACACAACTGTCAAAGCAAGTGGTTTTTAACAGTCTGAATTACTGACATTCTATATGTTAACTCGCTCTAAGATCTTCCATGTTACTGGTGCTCAGGTAGCTCCTTGCAGGCTCTTAGCTCACTTGTTCACTTGTTGTACTGAATGTGTGTTGAGGTAGGCTCTGTCACAGCCCCATGTCTGGCCAAAACATTGTCACTCATGTGTCGGGCCTTGTAGTTTGGCTCAGTTTGAAGAAGTTTGCTCCACTCCAGTGTTGTCTAATTCGTAACAACACGTGACTTCATCCAGTCGAGACTGGCAGGTAGACTGGGAGTGAAGAGAAAAACGTTTGTCAGTAATTTATCAGACTGACTCATACACAGCATAAAGAGAGAGTGTGGGGTGTGTTAGGACTCACCCCTCTCCTGTGAGGGCACAGCAGGCTTGAACATGCCAGGAGTGTGTTGTGAGGGAGTCGAGTGTGAGGTACTGGGAGATCTCTGACGCCGTCATGGAGCCCTTCATGTCCTGTTTGTTGGCCAAAATGAGAACTGCTGCATTTTGTAGGTCCTGTATTGAAATAAGAAAAGGTCGATTACAGATTCAAGCTGAAATACTTCCCTTGGAAACTCCAAAAAAAGAAAAAAAAACCTTTGTCACGTGAGAAACGAGAACATAACGTCAGTGAACGTTCAGACACAGCATCACAACACGCTGACTCAGTCAGTCTAAAGCTGAAACTTCCTCATCTAGATTTGTCATGTGAAATGTAAATAACAAAGAGTTTTACACAAGGGTGTGTTCTGGATCTATTTAAATCTGTTGTCTTGATTTCACGTCCCGGTTTAACTCATACAATGAAAATTATGATGTTATGTAAGGAGTGATTTTTGACAAAAGAGAAAAAGAAAAAACTTGGTACCTCATGTGAGAGCATTCGGTGCAGCTCATCTTTAGTGAGAGTGAGGCGTTCACGGTCCGTGCTATCCACAACCAGAATAACAATCTGAAAGAGCCACAACAAAAATCAATTATTAGAAGAAATCAACACATATCACAGGACCTGTGTTATCAGGGACTGTTTAAATGTTTTGAAGGGATACATGATATCTTCAGTCATATGTCTGTTTGAAGACATTTAAAACAGTGATGTAACCGTGATAGACTTTAAACTTTATCAGTGCAGGGAGCAGGGAAGGTGAAATAAATGGTCATAATGGGTCAATGTGCAAATCCCTATAAAATGAGAATACTTTCGTATTCTGTTTTCAATCTTAAATGTCATAACTACCAGTATAAACTATCATTTTCATTTTTGATTTTAGAGAATCCTGCTGCATCAGAATCAGGAAAATCAGTGAAATGAAAACTTGAATGTGCAGATCTGTCATGTTCGTCTGACTTTTCCAATGAATAGAATCAGTTTCAAAGTTAGAAAGAAACACTGATTTGTACCTCTGTGTTGAAGTAGTAGGAGTACCAGCTGGCTCGAAGGCTGTCTTGCCCTCCGATATCCCAAACTAAGAAGTGTGTGTTACTGACGGTGATCTCCTCCACGTTACTGCCGATGGTGGGAGATGTGTGGACTGCCTCCTTCGTCAGACTGTTTGTAGAAGGACACATAAGAGACATTTAAATCTTCAGTGAAGATATGAAGAGTTGAAAAGCAGTTTTTGTTGTCCTTTAAAGTCACTTACAACTGATAGAGGATCGTTGTCTTTCCTGCGTTGTCCAAACCCACAATGATGACTTTGTGCTCTGCAAGAAAAGAGAAGATTTTAGGTTTCCGCAACATAAACACATTTTAAGCAACAGTTGTGTAATGTTCTTTGAGTGCCTCGCAAAGCAAAAGTACACGCAGATAAGATAAAGAGAAGAGTGAGATACACTGAGCTGAACATCGACAGTGAGGTTATTACATCACAACAACAAAAGGTTCAAGTTAGGTCTCTGTACTTATTCTTAAAGTTTATAATGCATTAGTAGTATCTAATTATAGTCTTTGTTATAAGGCACTTCTAAAAGTTGAAGTGACAAAGTGGTTCACAAAGGAAGCAAAAGTAGAAGGAAAGGTTTTGAAAGGGTAAAAACTTCAATCCAGTTTTAGTGAACAACAGGAGTTTTTAAGTATAAAAACAGTTTAAAAATTATAAATTCAGGTAATGTGAGGAAAGGCATTCTGACAGAAGTATGTTTCAAAATGGATTTGCTGTTTACCAATAACAATAAAATTATATTGCTCAGTCAATAGAAGGGGAAACAGGAGCAGTACTTCTGTGACTATTTGTGATAGTAAGGGCCAGTTGTGATTGGTCAAGCCTTTTGTTTCTTTTTTTCTTCAGATGTTTACACTCTTACAATATTTGAAATATTATTTACGTACATAACTAACAACAACTGTTTATATAAAAATGACAAATGAAGATAATCTTACCTCTGTCACCGAACACAGCAAGCATCTTGGTGAGAAGAAATCCCATGTTCAACAAGTGTGAGTGAGCTGAGAGTAGAACAGAAGACCGAGGGCCAAACTTCAGTGTCTGTGACTGTCACACTCTGTTTCTTAATCTCATATTAGTCTCTGTGCGAGCATAGCGAAAGTGGGTTGGGCTTCCTAAAAAAAAAGGTCTTAGGTGTTTTTCAGCTAAATGAGTCACAGACAAAGGGAATAGTAATGGTGCGTTCGAGTATTGTAGGAAATATCTGAGGTACACATATTGAGTAATCTCGTAGGCCTACACTCATCTGTTGGCACTAACGTTTCAAGACGATGCTGTGTGACACAAGAGGAAAGCGCCTGGACTGGAAGGCTATGCCAATGTTAGCATCCGGTAATAATGATTTTTGATTGGGCTATTTGCCTGTTTGTTATGATTAGGCTACAGTGTAATCATTACAATTCAATAACACTTGTGATTTAAACATACAGTCTTTCAAGTTGTAGACTTGAATACTTGTTTATATATATATATATATATATATATATATATATATATATATATATATATATATATAATTATTATTATTATTATTTTTTTGCATTATCCCTAATAATACCAAGCAGGCCTAACGATACGCCAATATATGCTGTTAGCCTGTCTTTCAGATCTATGCAACCAGATTTTTCAAAGTTAAAGCAAAAAAATATCTATTAAAAAAACCTAATATACAACAGTTATGTTGATTGAATAAATTTACTACACGACATATCTTACCGGAGTCCTTAAAACTCAAACGTCTGAGTTTAGTCGGGAGAACCTGAAGGCAACATACCACTCAGCGTTCCTCCTGTCTGACGAATGGAGCGAGCTGATGACGCAACTTGTGACACAGCCATCTCCAGTCCATAAACAGCAACGGAAGCAAAACTGATTTACTTCCTTATTTTCTCTCGAGAGGGGATTATCACGGCAGAGCGAAAGAAAAACTGTGCCTGGGAAGAAATCCCCGGAATGTCCCAGTAAATTTCAAGTACTTACCCATTCAATCCAAGAAATAGCCAACTCTCATAACAACACCTCTGTGTATAAATCCTACCTGAAAATGATAGCTGCTCTTCCAGGTTCTTTTTTACATTCCCCCTCCTGTTACAGCTACAGACAGTCTCGGTTAATTTCATAATAAATGTCTTTTATCAGGTTAGCAGGTTATTATTATTTATTTTTCCACTTTAATAGTCAAAACTATCTCAACACTACTAAATCAGGCTATAAACACTTATTATTTTATGATTTGTACATACCTGAGCTTCTGGTTACACAGCTCTGCAGGTTATTATCTTTACATATGTTGCTGTTAGTGTTTGCTGTAAATGTTTTTTAATTACTCACACTACTCCACTGTATATGACATTGAATATTGCAACATTTAATAGCCTCTTTAAATGCAAAGTACATGTTGAAAATATTTCAGTCTCTGAATTATAATTCTCTAATTGTAGAGAACATTAGACCCTCCCTAATGAACTTGTAAACATTATACCTATACATGTTAAAGCAGAAGGAATAAACACATTGTCAACTCTCTGATCTTGTTTTTTGATATGAATGTACTTTCGATGTTGGGCTTTTGCCCTCACACCTTGTGAAGTTACCCTCTGATGCAAAGCTCACATTCAGACCTAAGATGAAAACCACATTGGTTTTTCACATTTCCTCCAACATCAGATCTGCAAATGATGAAATGACAAAAACACTGAATTTGAGAAGTAAAAACCACATCCTGTATTCAAATGTGCTCTGACATTTGACTGTTTTTAAAAAAAAACATTTCCATCATGATTCTACAGTTTATTAAGTAGACGCTTAAGTCCAAAGTCTCTGACATCTGAGAGTAAGAACAACACAAGCAAAATAAATGCTAACAGTTTTAAGTCTGAGAGAGAGAAGATTTTTTTCTGACTGAATAGAGTTGACAGGTGTGACCAGATGTTATACAATATGAGAGGAGTGTTTTGGCAAGTTCATACTTCCTGTGAACGACGAAACAATATAGTGACGGCAGTACTGAAAGAGAAATGTTCCAGTACGTTCATGTTTCCGTGTTCAGGTCATACAGGTTAACACCCATCACAACACTTTGACTCGACACATTCTACAGGCAGGGTGTTATTTGGTGTTATATCTGACAACTGATTATATGAAAATCTTTTTTTATCTTGTTCCAAATAATATGAGGAACCAACTGTTAAAGATTTCAGGGTTTGTATGACTTCCCCTAAACCTGCTGACACACCCAAGGTAATATATAATGTTCATATGATTATTTAATTTTGTTAGTTTGAAGCTAAGAGTCCCATTTCCCAACATCGAAGTGACACCATAGCATTTTTTTCTGAATTAATTTTTAATTAAAATACGAATTTATCCACAGATTAAAAATGAAAGGCAGAAAAAAGCAAAATGTAGCTACAATCAGGCACCAATGATACATGTTATTTAATATTTTTAACAATTGCGATAACGCAACAATACATTATTTACTGATCATTATTTAATATTTATTTATTCAACTGAAGACAGGGCGGGCCAAAGCAGCCCACCATAGACATTCATGGATTCTCCATTATAGATAATCTGAGTAAAGACCAAAGCCGATCCTCACCCCCACCCCCACCACCACCACCACCCACACTTTAAACTCCTTTCACGTCCGCACAAGAACTGGAGCTTTTAGAAAAAAACAAAAGAAAGAAAAAAAAAAAAAACAGCAAATGTCCACGTGAAAAAAAGAACACTAATTCAGTCAGATAACAAGAGAGTGGCATTGAACATCAGGCGAGCTTGCTGTTTGGGCGGAAGTTAGGAGTGATTAACCACACGCATACTTTTTAAAATAACCATTAAACTTGAAGAACAGACGACAAAGCAAAAAAAAAAAAAAATAGCAAAGTGCAGGAGCAACAGCACATACTACAGCGCAGAGTGGCCTCGAGACACAAACACACACACATACAGTATGGTATGAAAACATTAGTTAAGACATCCCACCATGGCAGCGGTGGACATGGCTTGGCGAGACATTCCGGCACTTGTGATTGGAGTTTTCTTGAACTAAGGGTGCTTTTTTTTTTTAAGGTGGGGGTGACTAAGGCAGGACACTGTTCACAAAACAACAACTGCAGTGCTGCTTTGAATCTGCACCAAGTTTTTAAAAAAAACAACAGAGAACAGATGGGTACTGCAGGGGCTCCTTAGCACCCACAGGAAGAGGGAAACAGAAACAGAGTGGCTGGGTCAGACGGGTGGAGTGGCTGAACCATATGGGGGGAAGAAGTAAACATCTTTGGAGTGATATCTTTTCAGCTGTCATGGGAGTAGCAACATTAATAAATGGTTGTGTCGAAATATGGCAACTTCTCCTCCAGAGTTTTTAAGGTCTGGGTGATAAGGAAAGTGGAGGTGAGAGATTCAGCACTGAGTGAGAAGAAGGTAAAGGGAAACCCTGACTCTGTACATGGGGACATTAGACCCTGTTTAAGACCGCAGAGGACAGACATGACAGACTACGACAGCTCTATACCAGCTTTCACTCTACAAATGAACGAAAGGTTGAGTCCTAGGGATCACAATCAGAGATTCACAATCATAACAGTAACTGTCCTCGTGCTGTCAGTTTAGAAATCCATGAAATTCATGCAGTATTAACAAAAAGAACAGAAAACAGACCAATATTATTTTTTCTAAACATAAATAAATTGAATTGCAAGAAGAAGTCAATATGAATGGCATCTGGCAGTTGATGTATTTCTTTACACTGTAGTGGGATGTAAACAGATTAATTTGTTAGCCTGACTGGAACACTTCAGTCTCCCCTCATCTCCCTCAGTCTGTCTTAGCTTCCTTCCCGTTGTGGTGTAATGCGTTCAGCGAATGTAGACGTCTCTCCCCCAGTCGTCCTGGTTCTTGTTGCGGCTAATGTTGGCCCCTGTGTCCACAGGGTCCTGGCAGTACCGCTCCCTCAGCTTGGGGCGTCCATGCGACTGTGTTTGGCTTGGGATCGGAGGGTGGTTCATGTTCTCCTGGTCCGGCTCTGCGCCCTCGTCTTCCCAGGAGGCCTGTCTGCCGTGATGTTGTGCCAGGTGGAGGCGACTGCCACCGCTGCCTCGATAAGGCTCAGGCTCTTCGTAGGGGTCGGTTTCAATGTCCATGCAGGAGTCCCCGGCCTCGGTGTAGGCTGAGTCCCGGCTGCCCTGGGTCTCTGAGTCAAAGGTGTCTTGCCTGGACAGGCCCCGCCCATTCCCTCCCCGCAGTTGACCACGAGAGGAGCGCATGTATGTTTGCTGCTGCTGCTGAGGTTTTCCTCCCAGGTCTGACTGATAGTCATGCATGGTGTCGCTCCCTCCACTCTCTTTCAGTGGCCCCTCTCTCTTCTGCTCACCGTGCACCAGGTACGGCCCCTGCAGCCAATCACAGCCATGCAGCACAGCAACCATGCAGACACACACAGCAGAGCAAAAACCAAAGTGTCAGTGTAGTGAGGGTAAGTCAGCAGGATTAGCAAGAGACAGGCAACACAAAAAAAAAAAGATTTAACTACATCATATACAGACCTTAGGTTTTCAAAGCATTAGTGGGAAAGACGTAACTCACTTTGTTTTAAACACACAGCCCTTGTTTGCAACATGCACATACACTAACTTGTACTACAATCAGTCCCAAAAAAAACTGAACTACCTGTAAGCCAAACAAATTGGTTCTTCTTTTTGATCATTATGAAGACGTGATACTCATACAAACAAACACATCCAGGCCTCCCTTCAAAAAGCAGACCAAGAGTCTCCCCTGACAACAGTGCCACCTTCTGGCAGATTGACATATCGCACACATCACAGATAAAGGAGAACTACTTTAACCAAGTGGTTACATAACTAACTGAACTATGTAGCGCATGATGTTCATACAGACTCATTTAGTAAATGAGGAGATACAGACATCAGGTTTGGATTCTGTTCTCTCATGTTCTGTGTGCATTCATTTGGACGCCTCTTTAACAAAAGCCTCAATAATTACATTTTATCAAGCATGTTTTCCAGCTAGTTTGTGCATTATGCCGGCATACTCTCAAAGATGTAAATACCTCCGACTATGTAAAAAAAAAAAAAAAGCGACATTTATGGGAAGCCAGTAGTAATTTAGTAGATGAGACTAAGCTCTGATTAGTGCGTTCCTTGTTAAAATAATTATGAAAGATTAGAATTGACAAAGTGTTAGTAACAGCCTCCATCAAACTGTGGAGTGTTTCTGTTTGAAGAGGCGGACATGACTTGCTGTTTTCAGGGGCGGTACCATGGCAACATGGAGGAGGACGGCAAACTGGATTCAGCCTCCCAGGGAAGTGTGCAGGAGAAAGGAGGCCACAAAGGTAAAGAGGGGAAAGAGGGGGCAGCAGGGATCATTTTACTCTTGGTTACAGTGAAAGGGAGGGTGGGTGACTGGGGCCCCCCGCCCGCCACCCCCGAGGGCAGGCAGGCCTTAAGTGTATTCCCTTAAGTCCAGTGAGGTTCTGGTTGAGTTTCTCTCAGGGATCAGGATTTTGTGTGAGGGAAATGAAGTAGCTCACTTATTTGTAAATTCCTGCATAGCTGTGTTAGTATGAATGTATTGTGTTTATATATACAGCATAAACAGGGTTTTAATGCACTTATCCTTCAGGGTAAACAACGCGTGCTGCTAGTTCGAGGTTGACATTGAGTTGCCGGAGTCCCCCCCCCCCCCCCCCCAATACACACACAGACTCTGCTGGACTTCAGAGAGCGTGTTCTTCCACTTTCGCTTCGTTCGCTACAACACCGTCCATGTCTGGCCAAAGATCCATGTTTCTGCGCAGGGAGGTGAGCACCTGTACCTGCAGGTTGGAGACAGGCTCGGGGGAGGCAGCCAGGGCGGCTGTAGCCATGGTACGGTTGAGCAGAGGGTTGGGAGGGTTGCTGCTGGGGGGGTGTGTTGCCTTCCAGTACGCCTCCAGGTAATCAGCCAGGTGCTCGCAGGCGTCTTCCAGCTGGTTCTCGTCTAGTATGATGTCAAACAACTCCTGCACATGAACATGAACAGTTTTTTAGTGGTTTTACGAAACCAAAATGCTTTGTCCTGATTTAAGAGAATATAAAGTAACTATTTTATAGCTACAATGACAAAAAGCAGCACTCACAGGTGGGCACTGGGCCAACTTGTCTGCTGCAACCATCTGCACATTTAGATGTTTAGCCTGGGACTTCCCCCTGGATTTGATGAGCCTCTGGAGGACCTGCACAGACATAGCGGCACTTAGTCAACAAAAACAAACATAAATTCATGTAAATGTGCAGGTGCATATGGAAATAATGGCTGCAACTAAACATCTGTGTCAATGGGTGTTTCCCAAAGTCCAAGAATTCTTACATGTATATTTTGTGTCCAAAACTATATACAGTTTACTTTTTTAGCAAAATTATAAAAAAATAAGTATTCACATTTACATAGATGCAACAATTCTAAAATGCATGCGGCAGATATCAAATAAACCTAAACTAAATATATTGTTGAGAAATGACTTTCTAAAAAATAGATTGAAGTCAAACGCCCCCTGGGATTGTTGTTCTGAGCTCTGTGTTTACACGGGAATGACAGCACTCCCTTCCGCATGTTTATGTTTACATCAGAGGCTCACCGTTAGCTCTGCCCCCAAGGGTGGAAGAGAGACGGCCCCACCCACTCAGGGTTTGTTTGTCGACACATAATGGCGGAGTGTCATCGCAAGAAAATAACAAAAGGAGTGCCAAAAGACATTCCAAATCGAATAAAATACTCTGTTTTGTCTAATGTACTTCAAAGAAAGAAGAACTGAATCATTGTGAGGCTGCTTATCAGAGTGGTGATCAGTCCTACGAAGGGCTGCACTCAGTCAGAACATGAAAGGAGGGGTGGGGGGAGGTGGGAGGAGATGACAGGAGGGACAGAGGAAGTTTGCCACAAAAATGTTTTGTTTTGGTCTGAAGGACTGGACATCTTGTCTGATTTCTACTCCAACAGACTCAAAGAATATTATTCGCAAAAAAATTACACACACAAATGAATAAACTTTAATAATGGAGATTAGACCACTAGTGTATTTTCTGTTATCTCTTATCGTTGCACATTATCATTGCATCCTTGACTTTCAACATTGCAAAAAAATCCTAATTGAAAAAGTACAGCGGTGCATAATGCACTATTTGCATAGATTTAAATAACGTAGACTTGTTGAATTAGTTTTTTTAAATTAGTTTTTTAATGTAAGGAATCAGATCAGGTCTGTTTGCTGTTATTTAATAGAAGCAACATGGCATGTTGAATCTAATTTGTGAATGTCAGACCTCACTTCTTAATATGAATACTATGACAAAAAAAAAAAGAAGTCAGAAAGTATCAACATTGAAAGGTAAATGCTAAAACATATATGCCAACCATAAATTGTAGCAAACATGAGTTTCATTCACTAAAATCTTCAATCTAAAGCTTTCAGATCGGCTGTTGCCATACCTTTGGTGAGGCTATTTTGATATAGACAATAATGGGGGCCAGGGAGGTCTTTGCCAGTTGAGTAGGATGGTTTATAGTGTCTGCATCCAGAGCCACCAGCTGGAGGGTGCGTGCCAACTCGAAGATACGCTCGATCTCGCTCTGCACCTCAGCTGAAAGGACACAAAGAAGATTTTAATAAGGGCAAATTGAGTTAATATACGATGACCATACCAAGATCTCTCTGAGGTGATACGGCTCTGTATAACAGCCATACTACCTCTGCTTTGTGCACAAGTACATAACTGATGAGTTAGTACTTCATCATGCATGTCAGAGTTTCAGAAAAAAAAAAGTTCCAAGAGCACAAAATAGATTTGAAGTTCCATTTATGCATCGCTAAATGGAGCAGCACAGCATCCTCATTCTGTTGCAACCTCACAACATTCATAGTCCCCCTCCTGTGCTTCTGATGATTATTTTTCATTCCAAGCTGCTGAGAAAGGAGGCACTTAAGAATGAGATGCATGTGGCACTTGTAATTACTAATGACAAGGGCACAATTTCTCACCATGAAAGTAAAAGAGAAAAACAAAAATACAAACACCCCCATCAGACAAATTAAGTGGAACATTAGTTGTTGTTAGCACTTCCAGGCCCAGTAGTAATGATTCTATCATAGGGTGAACTCAACTCTGTGGACTGCTTGAGTGTTTTGTTGTCATTGTTCCTCAACAACACCCTTTAAAAGCTTTGGATTTTGGATTTCAAGCAAGCGGTTCTATATCTCTTTTTTATCCGTCTGTTGACGTGTAAAGAATGAGATAAAAACCAGAAACTAGAATGTTCCCTGCCCGTCTGGTCAAACCTCAGCGCCTCTGAGGTGTACGTGCTGCCAACCTAGCGGCTGGGAGAGATAACGAGGGCAAGGCGAGGCAATCTGCAGAGCGACGGAGGCCTGCACACAATTCAACAGCCTCCAGAGGGATGAAGGATAGAGAATTAAAGCCGGAGGCAGAAACACAGGGCCTCCACACAGTGATAAAAAACGTGAACTTTAACTTCTATAAAGAAGAAGACGGCTAGACTTCCATTAACCTCAACAAACTTCTGCAAATTGTGATTTAACTGCAGAGAGAAACTTGCCATTACTGGAGGAGAAAAAGTGCAGCTTCATTCGAGGCTATCCCCGGGTGTAAGTGCAGACGTACATAAATGGATGGCATAAATACATAGGTCATAAATGGACTTGCTCATTCCTGTCATATTTAAAAGCAGGTACCAGCCACCCTGCTGCCCTCCAATGGATCTATTTCTGCTTTGGTTTTGTGTTCCTTCTCTTTTTGTTTAAGACTAGAGGCTGTCACGTGGACGTATGAGGAACAGAGAAACTGACAGGCAAGCAGACAGGCAGACAAACGATGTATGAGCAGACGATGAATAAAGTGAGACGGAAAAAAGGGGAAGAGGAAAGGAGGACAGAGGCTTAATCGTTTTGTCACAAGGAGAGCATACGTACCCAGTACGTCTGAATCAAAAGAAGATGGTGGAGGAAGGTGGGAGAGAAGGTTGGGCATGTGGGGAGGACGGGTTGGTGAAGGGCAGAAAAAGACAGGATGAAGAAAGACAGAGGAGGCCAGATCAGAGTCAGGCAATCAGAAAAAAAGTATAAAAGGGAAAACATGACACTTTCAGGTCTTTGGATGATGTGCAATAGTACCTGTATAGTCTTATTCCTCTTCATACCCTTGAATGTGGAACTACAGTGTGTAAATTATTACATAAAAGTCATCTGTTCAAAGCTCCAATAAATGTTATTGTAATTTTTGGATCCAAATAAAAAGGCTATCTCAAGGTTGTAAGCTTAGTCCGAGTTATTTAATAACATATATATATATTTAAAAAAAAAGTGTAACCTGTTTTCATGAGTGATTAGACTATAAATGTAATTGTTATCATTTTGCAGAGAAATAGATATGTATGAATACTAATATTCTATTATTTGAGCAGATCAAATGTAAAGACAAAAACCATGAATGAATCAGTCAAATAAAGAAGAACATGTTTCTTTAAAACAATGAATACAGAAAGCAGTTTAATATGAGCCACACACAGCATCCTGCTTCTGTGTATTAATACACTGCTGAAAATAGTCCCAGCAAATACAGTAGTAGGCATACCGTCCTGTTTGAGTGACGTTTGGTAAAACTACAGTCACCAGTTGTTACCCTGTCTATCTGAAAAGGTAATAGGGAACATTCAAAGCTTTAAGGACATGAGACACAAACAGCGAAATGGGTTTAAATGGATGCAATCTAACAGGATGTGATGAACGGAGATGTTGTCTGTTGTAATTCCTCTTTTTATTGAAATATCTGTCAAACAACACACTCAGATTCAACGTGGATGTATGGTGTCTTACCCAGGCTTGAGCGGGTACTGGAGCGCTCGATGATGGTGTGTTTGCTGGGGTTGTTGAGGACGGAACGTTTGGCCAGGGAGATGTCTGCTGTTACCCGTGTGATGGATATCCTGAGACAAACACAGATCAAGCACGTCAGCCGTTACCAGCAGGTTGGTAAACAAAAACCAAAGTGGATAATAGACATTTTATTTTGTATACATTTTATTCTTACCTGCCCTCAAACTTGTGTTTCAAAAAGTCAAAAAGCGCTTTCTGCATCATATCTGTCACCTAGAAATGACACATACAAAAGGGGTAAATGACAAAAAGAAACCAGAAAGAACTTGGAGTTAACAAGAAGTTTCTGCGTACCTCATATCCTTTGAGTGACGGCCCAACTAGGATGATTGGTCTCATGGAGGGAACCACGTCATACGGAGGGACATGCTCCATCTGAGCCGGGGAAACACAGCACCAACATTAGGGTGAGTCACCTTGTCATGCTGTGAGTGAACATACACTCAGAACACACATCAGCACAAGAACCTGATGTTCCGTCACATATGAATCAACTGTGAAGTCCTCTCTGCCCTCTCGTCCTGCCCGCCTGTGAGCTCAAACACTGATGGATGAGTGAGTTTCAGACGCCCGGGTTCATTCGTTTCATTAACTTGGCTATGAATGTTGGGATGCGAAGATCAATTTCTCGCAGATTTCTCTGACTAATTAAAATGTCCATAATTAAACCTGAGTGTCAGGAGAGCTCTTAGGACTGAGCTGCTGCGTTCACACAGACGTCATTCTTCACACTCTTCTCTTGTGTTACATCAGCACTTAGTGTGAGATGTCAAGTTATTTCTGCCAGAGATGACTGGAGTGTGATTTTTAATCAAAAAAAATATTTTTCTATCAGTGGGAGTAACTTTCGGTTATTCTTAGACATTTATGTTTTTTTTTTTTCTATTAATTTTGATGAATTAGGCTGAAAATCCTGTAACTTTCAGGTTGTGTTGATTTAGACGTCCTCTGTAGACAAAGTGAGGCCTCTGATCTCTTTGCTGATTTTGTCTGGTACATGTGTAAAAAAAAAAAGCTTTTTCACAAAATAACACTATTCAATTTAAAATGCATCAACAACCTCTGCAATGGAAATTGGGAAAATAAGATCTGTTTCTGCAGCATACTGTTCATCTCTTTGTCTAACACCTACTCTGCAGAGCAGTTTCAGACATTGAAAACACTGACATAGAAGTTGATTATTTTTATGCTGGTGGTCCGTTTAGCTTTTTTTTAGCCCATGAAGAGGCATCAATATTAATTTCAGTCTTGTTTTGTTTCATAACCAGTTATAAACACTTAAAGGCATTTTTAAAGAAAATGAAAAATGGTGCCTTTTTTCGACAAAATCCTACATTTAAAATATAATTTTACAAGTTTTTCCCTGCAATTAGTTACTATTATCCTATTTCTGAAAACAAAGCACAGAGATATATACTCGAGCCTGTGGCTTTTTCTTCTGTGATTTACACTGAATATGGAGAAACCTACAACAGCTGCAGAGACTTCCATAAAACACCCACACATAAACTAAATACATACTGTAGTGCATGCACTTTAGACTTATTTGTACATTATGAATCATGAATGACTCATCCATAAGAACTCCATAAACATTTGTTCTCTTTAGAAGCATTCAGTTCTCCAGTGAGAGTGAGTGGAAAACAGCCGCCCGGCCTATATACACTCAAACACCAGTGAAATTGGAGGATTTTTCTGATCTGTTTTTTCCTCAGAGCGTGCTACACTGCTCTTGAAGCATGAGATAGAGCTGGAGTGCTCCAGTACATTACATTACATAAAGAGCACAACGACGGAAGCTCATTTCACCTCATTTGTATTCACAGTAGCTAAAAATACATATTTTAAAAGTTTCCAAATGGCTCTTGTCTCTACAGGGGCAGAGCTGGAGGCCTGAACATAACAACAGTGCTCGTTGGTTTTGAATAACAGGAGCACAGAGCAAAGTGTAGTGTGCTGAGTATCAGGGAGGAGGCTTTACCTATGATAGATCTGGATGAGAGATCAGTATTACGCTTCATTGTGCCTTATGAGGAGCAGTGTTTAAATATTGTGACTCACAGCTGTTTATTGAACAGGGCGGATATTTTGAGCTTAAAAGCTCATTGCTGAATAATTTTGGAAAATAAAGTTTTCTCGGTAAAAACATTGACTTAATGACATAAAGATGACTATTGATAGTCATGATGACATTTTTAGCCTATGTACAGAGTCAGCGGCCCTTTAATTCCCACCTCGGCCCTTTGCTGCACTCTCTTCCCTGAACATTTCCTCACTCTCTTCAGCCATCCTATCCAATACAGGCAAACAAGCTTACAAATGTCACTGACTGAATGCTTCTGAAATATCTCTAAATTAAATACTGTGATTTAATGTCACTCTATCCAGACTTTTTGTTATAAAATATGCTGTTGAGGTACTGTGGTTTATATTTGTCTCATTTACATTAAAGGTAAGGCAAATATCCTCAATAAGAAAAAAACTAAATGTAAAAAAGTAAATCATAAAATGTCTCAATGTGACGCCTGACATGAAACATTTTTGCTCTGCAGTCTCAACATGTGATTCAAATTGTGATGAAAAGCATAAAAAACTGCTGATCGTGGGATGCTGTCACTCGATGCAGCCGTCATAAAAGGAAATGAAAGCATGTCGGGATGCGTTACTGTTACACGCTGACTAACAGGGTCTCTGGTGGTCACGCACCTGCATCTGCACACTGACAGCAACGATACAAGCGCTGGGGAAATGACAGAGGAGTCGCTGTGATTTACAAACGAGGCTGTGAATATTTTAGCTCTAATGTGTGATGTGAAGTGTGGAAAGATGTGTGAAGATTTATTCTGAGGACTGATTTCTTAGCACCACGACAGGGTAAATGCAAGACAACAGAGGAGAGGGGGATAGAGAAAATGTTAAAAAGTTATTGTGTTAGTCTGACACTCACCGACTTCTGTTTCTGTTTAGCTGGGCCACCTACAGTTTCAAACCACACAAAAGCAAGAAGAAACAAAGAAAGCACAGAACAAAAGAGCACATTTAGTTATTGACAGGTTAGAACAGGGGGAGGAATCGGGGGTTGAGCTCATTATCGATCAAACCAGAGTTAACTTGTGAAAATATGAATTACATACTGTCAATTCAGACTGAAATGCAGCAGCAGCCATTTCAAAGTATATCAGTTAGTTCAACGCTTCCCCCAGCCAGTCGACAAGCACAGAAACAAACATCAAAACATATCAATATGTAACCATGGTGAGCGTTATATTCAAGAGCAAAAGGAGCAGCGGGGACAGTTCAGTTGTACGCAGTTAGTAAGGGACAGAAACGGGGAAGGAGAGATTATTTCTGAACTCAGAATAGTCGGGGACACATCTGAGAAGGAGGAGGGAAGTTGGAAACAAGGTGTCCTGATCCTCCTTGTGTTACCTTCTTAAAGAAGGGCAGGCGGTGGGCGTTGGCCTGCGGGGATGTTACGCTGCCTGACTGGCCCTTGGGGGAGCGAGGGTCACCCTGGAACTCAGGGGGCTCCTCAGAGTCCAGGTCGAGGGGGTCAACGTCAAAGGACGCAGTGGACATGTCCACGTGAGCTGATAAAGGCGGGAGGGTGGCCAGTCAAGGAATAGAGGGAGCAGAAAAGGAAGCAGAGAAGGAATACAAGAAGAAGACACGGGAAGGTGGAAATAACACAGAAGAAGAAGAGAGAAAGAAAATAGGAAAAACAAACAGGGAAGTAAGACTATGAGATGTATCTAGACAGAGGCATGGAAGAGATTGCAAATTGACATAATATGATTTCACTGAAAATAGCTTTGACCAGAGTTAAAATAGGAAAAAAAACGGCATTATTATGAAGCACAAACATGTAAATATGAAGAACGAGAAAGTGACAGGAAAGCAATAATAAAAAAAAAACATTTCAAAGTGTAAAAAGGAAACTGGAGAAAAGAAGTATGGAGTGAAAAGAAACCAAGCTGAGAGGAAAACTGAGAGGGTCAGATTCAAGTGTCTGTGTAGATTATTGGTGGTGATGCAGGTCTGATGTGAGGGAGGGGCCAACAAGGCAGGCAGGTGTTTTGAGGAAATCTTTCACGGTATCTGATAAAGTTACCAGCCAATGGGTGACAGGAAAAAAAAAGACTATCAAACAACTGCTTAATATGAAGCTAAGGCTACAACTAGCTCAGTCTAGTACAGAGCCGAGAGCTGGCCCCACCCTGCCAAACAACATAACAAAATCAGCTACTAAGCACCTCTGAAGCTCATTACTTAGCTTTTTAAATCAATCTTTTTAATTAAACTAAAATCCTAATACCGGTAGTAAAAAAGAAAATTCAGGCCCATTAAAACTGCAAACAGATGTTTTCACACCACTTTATGAATAGAGCTACTGTATTTAAGTAGGACTGAACTTCTTAAAAGTCATCTCAATAGAAACATTTCCCAAATTCATTTCCACATTCAAGTAAGTGCAATTATGTTTATGGCAGGAGTAGTTTCTATGGTTTCTCTATTTGATTAACACAAACCCGTAAAGTCTATCACAGCTGTTTATTTTTCCCATGTTTGCTCTCTGTCTCTTTTAGATATTGAGAAGCAATTCTCTGTTGTCTTGGCGATGGCAACACACACACACACACACACACACACACACACACACACACACACACACACACACACACACACACACACACACACACACACACACACACACACACACACACACACACACACACACACACACACACACACACACACACACACACACACACACACACACACACACACGCACAAACCAGACATACTTATCAAGTTTAATGAGAGTGACCAATCCTGGCTATATTTCAGTCGCGTCCTGCGCGCTAATGACAGACCTCCTAAGACCTCTCTCACTTCACACAGCGACCCACTGAGATGCACCGCTCGTGAGTCATCATTATGCTCGACTATGTAACGAGCCAATTAAAATCTTTATCTGAATAACAGGCATCTCTCTCTCTGTCTCTCTGTCTCTCTCCCGCTCTTGTCAGGAATCTACACACCCACGCAAACCCGGACAACGTCACTGCTAAGCAGGGGTTGATAGGGAGACCCCCTTGACCTCACCTGTGCCGGGTGGGGTGGGCCTACGTGTTCCCGTGGCAACATCAAGGCTGGAGCTTCCTCCAGATTTACTGTAACAGAAAACACGCAGATAAAATAACCACCGCACTTCATCATAAAAACTTTTTTTCAAATAAGAAAAATTGGAAGTTGTTTTTATCATTTACACTACTAGCAAGCGACAGTAAAGACTCCTCCTATGAGAAGACAATAATTGTCATACTTTAAGGAACTGTAATAATTTTTTAATTAAATAAACAAAGATCTTTTTAGATATATAAAACTAAAGACTCCACTATAGAGCGCAACAGTATATAAATGTTTTGTTGACATGCAGAGGATCAGTCCAGTGACTCACTGTTGTAAGTTTTACATTAACTGGTGAGTGTGACTCCGTTTAAAACTGCTTTTTAATAAAATTAGATCTTTTGTGACGCTGATGTCGAGAGAATTAATTTCATGGTTACCTTGAGCTGAGTCGGTTCTGTCTCATCCTCTGCTCCTGCAGCAGTCGAGTGTTCTCCAGTTTGACCGGGCTGGGGATAAAGCCCACCTCACAGCCTTCCTTCACCAGACGCCCAATCCACCAATCGTTGTTGTACTTCTGCACACAGGTAGAACGGGGAATGTGATGCTTCAAAGCATTAAAACAACATGTACAACTGAATTGATGTGGAGTTTTTTGTCATTTAATTCTGATACAAGATAACTGTTTGATGCTGAGACTTAAACAAAAAAGTGGGATTATCTACTCAAAGCAACCAAACTCAGATAGTTGACAAAGTGAAAGCAATACTTTTTTCTTCCAAAAATGTTTCCACGTTTGGATCACCCAATTCTGCTCGCATTGCAGCTCTTGTTAGTGCCGACTCCCACTCAAGGCCTGGCTCAAGTTTAAACAGAAGGAGACAGTGCAGTGAGTTGCAGTAAAACATGACCCCTCACTGGATTCACACCCACCATCACTGCCAATTGTTTGACGAGGCCAAACTCTAAAATCCACAGTTGCTCTTTTTTCTCCTTGCACCATCCATGAGCCTCAGTTGTTTTGTTACCTAAAGTGATTTACCACTAGTTCTGACATTTATAGTTCAGCATGAAAGTAATACCTCTTTAATGTGCAAGAAGTCTTTGGCTTCGAAAGATATGGCCATGCCCTGCACGGGAACGTCATCACTGGGGCCGGGATTGTAACCCACATTTGTCCGCACCGCAAACGCCACAGGTTTGGTCTGGAGCAGAGATAGGAAAGAGAAATATTAGAATACAGTGAGCAACTCTCCAAAAAACCCCAGCACTGAGTTTAGGGTCCCCTTGACATTGATGAAGAAGTTAACTAGCATCAAAACACTCAACTCTGATTGGGGATTATTATCAATCTCTGACCTTTGCTTTCTCGAGTGTGGCGAGGGCCTGTCTGTCGGCCTCCTTCCTCAGAGCCTCAGGGTCCTCTTCCAGGGATACATCCGAGTCCGATGGCCGGCTGGTGTAGGAGTCCGCAGAGCCCTGAAATGCAAGAGGAGTTTAGATAAAGGTACAAAAAAATGACTAAAAAGTCCTGCATCTCCATGAATCAACCAATGGTGGAACCAAAAAAAAAAAAAGGAGTAGCAAAACATTGTATTGGTAGAACTTTAAATGTCTAAACTAACCGTTTTGTTCATCTTTAGGTTATCCTGCTGTTTTTCTTTTTGCAACAAATTAACTTATCTCTAGTATGAAAGAAGGGCTGTGCATGTCATTCATACATGTAGTCAAAATGACAAGACTGCCTTGAGATGCATAACCTACATGGACACAAAAGGGGCCTTGGCCTTCATATTACATGAAAGTTGACTCTGTGTAATTTGAGGTGTAGAGGATGCACACAATAACGTGCCAACATTTCCACTGCAGCTGCAGAGAAGCCAAGTGGTTCATGTATTTTGCACAGGTACAAGACATTCAGCATGTAGGTGTGTCAAGTACAGACAGAAAATAGTGGAGAGAGGTGCAAAAAAAAAAAAAAAAGACCTGATGGCTGTTTATGATATTAGTGTGGATATAGTTCTCATGAAGAGGCAACAGTTTCCAACACATTCCCCACTCATGCTCGGTAACTTGACCCTCTTGCTGACCCTCTTCCAGACACCCATACCACAATAAAAAACCTGAGCCTCCTGTGAGGCACTGACCAGCAGTGAGTGAGGGAAGCAGCCTGAACATTTCAAATGTTTGAGTGTTCAACTTATATAACAATCCCACTTGTTCTCTTTTTCTCTTTTCTCTCTTTATTTACTGTTTTTCTCTATCTTTCTCTCTCTCTCTCTCTCTCTCTCTCACTGAGAGGCTGCCTGGCGCTTTGTAGGAGGTGCTGACAAGAATACGGACAGCTGAATGTGCTAGGCAGGAGAAGTGAGTCACTAGGTGTGGGCTTTTAAAATAGAGGTGAGAATGCACAAAGATGACATACACCATTTGTAATGAGGCATAAGAATCTTTCTCACTGCACATACAGTGAGACATCACAAATAACGCAGTCAATGAGTACAATAAATATTGCTGTAGGAGGGCTGAGAAATCTGTCCATAACAGCGCTAATAACGGAGACAATATGCACGCTCAGTTTGGTAGATACATATGTCATTGATGATTCTTGCTGCTAAAAGGATTAGTTAAAAACGGGGTTGTTTTGGAGTGAGAAAACTACAGAGCTGCATTGTGGGTCATGATGCCTCAAGCTTTTGGACAGGCAGATGAATGTGTGTAGAGTTACAGGAGGTCATTCCTTTATCATTTTAAGGAGACTTTTACATGCTCAAAGTTAAAAAAACAAAACAACAACAACAACAACTGCCTGAATTATAGGTTCTTGCTTCAAGCCTATTTTAGCTTCTTAAGTTTTGCTTTTCTTTTTTCTTGAAGTAAAAAAGAGGATTGCTCTCTCTTGGCCTTCATACTATGTATAAAACTAACATATCAGGTTTTATTTTGGCAATGGGACCTCGGTTGCACCTCACATCATCTTTATCCCCTCGTTTTATCTCAACTTGTTCATCTCCCCTCGTCTCGAGTTAAATTACCACAGTCAGGTAAGATACCATTATGATGTCCACGGTGGCCTTCTTTAAACACAACTTTTATGAAGAACTTGTAGTTGACATTAATGTCTAAATCTATGCTAGTACAGATGTTTTCTTGAGGTCAAGGACTGATCAGGACCTTGAGAAAAAATGTGTCTCATTGCAAGTGAGTTATTGCAGATGACGCGTATATCATCAATCAAAAGTTCTTTTTGGAGGCGTATGAAGTAGGTTAAACTGTTTTAAAAGACGCGTTTGTTTAAGAATTTAAAAAAAAAAAGGCCAGCAGTATTGTGCAGTATTTCTAAAGCCACTACTTGTATGATCGCCTTTCTGTTTGATGCCAGAAAAATCTTTAGGAGGGAGGCATCATTTTTTTTCGGATTTGGGAAAAAATAAAAAAAACAGCCAAAATCAACTAAACAAATGTTGATTCTAGCTCAGCCACCTGTCGTATCGTGGCACTCTGTGACATAGCAACATTAAACCAAATGTAGATGCTCCCTGTTGCCAAGGCCATGGCTACCTACTCCTCATGGCCTCAGGCATCCAGAGCCCATCCATACTTCCTGTTTCATTTAGCTCAAACACCAGCAGCGATGTGCCCGTATCCCACTCTAGTAGGAGGAATTATCCTGTGAGCGACGTGCAGCATCTAATGAGAACAACAACAGTCACCCCCACCTACCAGCTCTGAGTCATCTCCTAAATCATACAGGTGTATCCCAACAAGGAAAACCCACTAAGTGACGATTTACACACCTCGATAGTGAGCACTTGCGGATATTTTTAGAGAAAAAGAAATAGCTGTGATGACGTCTTAGACATCTCGGGACTGACCAGCTTGCTACAACAGGTCAGAAATGCAGCGAAAATGTAGAGAAAAGAATGAGTGGGAGGGAAAGGCGATGATCACTGTGTGTGTTTGTGTAAATATGTGTGTGTGATGACAAACGCTTGTGTCTGAGTCACACATGCACTTGATTCACGTCACACACACACACACACACACACACACAGAAGGAAAAGAAAAGAGTCGGTCAGGGAGAGAAGAGACTGAGAAGAAATGGTGCTTTTTGTGGACTGGAAACACGAGCCAAATCTTTACACCAAAAAAAGCAGAGTTCAAAAGAAATATTGCAGCTGAAAAACAATGACCTGTTTGCACCCCTCCCTGTTACTGTTAATCAGCCACAAGAATAACTTTACGCCTTTTCCTTTCTTCTTCCTCTTCTTCCTCTTCTTCTTCTTCTTCCATGTCAATGAGTTGTGTCTCCAATTTAGCTGCTTGCTTCACTTCACATACAGCTCTTGTTCAAAATAGCAACAGGTCACCTGATGCTAGGGCAGCCTTCCTATTGGTAGTGCCAGACTAAAGACCCCGGCAGTGTCATAGTAACTGTCTGTGCAGCTTATAACAGGCAGCCAGTGAATGCAGCATATGGAAGAAGATTTAAAAAGGAGATACAGAAATCAATAGTAAATGAAATACACTGAAGGGAAATCAGCGGTGGGGAGATTGAATAAGAGCTTTTCAAAAGGTGATCAATGAGGCATTTGTTCACGCTGTGAGACTGCAGACTGGTCAATAAGCTGCAGGATAACATGGCAATAACTAGATTGAACAAATGGTTATGGCCTTTATTTTTATTTATTTATTTATTTTTGGGGGGTGAGTGGGGGGGGGGGGGGGGGTGAACCTGGACCATCCTGGCTTATCAGTTTTAGACTAAAGAATATAAAGCACAAGGAGAATGTGTAAGAGGTGAGACTCAGGAGTTCAGGAGAACTGAACAGTTCCTCCATTCTCTGCTCCACCACACTGCCATCATGATGAATTTACACCCCTTTAGCATTGATATTGAAAAAAAATGTAGGGAGAGAAAAGAGGGCAACTGTATGTGTGTGTGTGTGTGTGTGTGTGGGGGGGGGGGGGGGGGGGGTAAATGGAATAAGGAGGGCCAGCAGAAGACAAGTGCAATAATGACAGTTAAAAAAAAACACCCTGCAGATGGGAAATAAGTAAACGGTGTTAAGATACATCGGCACCTCTGGAAATGAGATGAGAGGTCATTTAAAAAATTCAGTTGGTAGGTAGAAGGTAGATTTGCTACTAAAAGTAAGACATACGGAAAGAGAATCAAAATAACACTAGTTTCACACTCTGCCTGCTTTCTGTGGACACAAGAATAATCACTGTGTCCGCCTGCTGTTCTGACAGATAACAGGGCAGAGGGTCAAAGATTTTTATCTGCTACTGATATCAACGACAAGAAGAATCCGATCAGGCGTTGTCAGACTTCCTATTGTACGACTGATTATGATCTAATAGCTTAAGCACTCTGCAAACACCTGCCCTGATAAATAAACAGACACATATCTTCACATTCATCAACTCAGATAATGTGAAAATCCAAAAACCATAAAATATATTATATCCTTCTCCTATTTTCTTTATCAACAATCACTTCTTCTGTTGAATCCGACAATTGAGAAAAGATGAAGACAGAAAAGAGCCGCACCATGGCCAGAATGATACGAGCTCAGTGCAGCTAGGTAGGGGAACAAGACAACTGCAATAACTAAGGAGGAAAAGGGAAGTCTGTCTAACAGAACAGACAGCTCTACAAACTGAGGGAATCACAAAGGACACATTTCCTGTCTGAAGCTCGAGGCCAACGGCTGTAAAAGGCCATATTTAATTTTTTTTTTATCTCTCTTTTTTTTTCTTCCTGTCAGCAGCGTCATGGCAACCAGCTGGACAGTGTGGAGATGATTGGAAAGATGAGTCATGGCCTGATATCCCCATCTTCACAAACAAGAAAACGAGGGAGTCAAGTAACAATGTGTTCCTGAAATTCTTAATGCAACTCAGCAACAAACTTTGGCTTGAGAGATTTAAAAAAAGAATGCCACAAAGCAAGCGAAAAAGATATTATAGTCGTGAGTAGAGCTGGGTAACATTTAAAATGCTCTAATACTTGCCAACAAGACATTTAGTCAAATCAAATGAATAACATCAGGGACTTTTCTAAAATCTGATAAATCGTCAGTCATGATCTTATCAGGTATTTAGTGCCTCCTCTTAAAGGCTTGATTCTGTGGATGTCAAAAAGTAGAATTTTGGATTTATGAATAAGTAAGGTTAGGATAAACATTTTGAGCATGTTGCCAACATATTCAAACAACGAGTATAGTAGCTATTTGAAGTATTTAGAGGTGGACGTTATTTTACTCTGAAGTCATTTTTGAGCCACAGAATGATCCAACGTCATCTTCGATGCAGTGGGTTTTGAAATCTTGGTTGGACAACTTTGGCTTTAATACCGACTGGAAATGGGAATTCTTCTCTGATCATCTAAAAACAGCTGATCTGTGATCAAAACAAGTGTTATCTGCAGCCCTCAATGTATCCCTTACTTACACAGAAAAGCAAAATAAAAGTATTAAATAATCACCCAGCTCCAAAAAGAAATAGTAACATGACTTGTTTGGGACAAGGGGAAAGCAGCGAAGGAAGCCTCCTGAATCCACCATAGGGCAGGCGGTGAACATAGCATAAGAGGCGGCCGGTGGGACTGGAAGTCTAATTAAAAACACAGCGCCTTTCCAGCAGCTGTGGCCCGGCCCAAAATGGAATCGCACTTACAAGAGGGGGAGCGAAGAAAGAAGCTGCAAACCAAGAGGTAAAGTTTTACCAAGACACTTGCGGTGAGTTACATTGATTATCTCACAACACAAGAGTCTGCTGAACCTCCAAAACTTGAGATCGTCACAGAGAGACTCAAACACAAACTGTTTCAACATTAGTCGGGCGCAGCAAAAATATTTCTGGATTAATCCAGGTCCTTCTTACCATGACGGGCCTTTGAATCCTCTCAGTCCTCTCCATACCTCGTTTGCCACGCTCGCCACACCACGGCAAACCAAGGGGGCAACGCCAGAGTCCACAGACAGAGTTATGTGTGTGTGTGTGTGTGTGTGTGTGTGTGTGTGTGTGTGTGTGTGTGTGTGTGTGAGAGAGAAAGAGGCAGCTAGTGTGAGTGTGTGTCTGCCCGTTTGACAAGTGCAGAAGTGTACATGTGTATGTGTTTGTGCGTGTGTGTATGTGTGTGTGTGTGTGGGGTGTATGATGGGAGAGAAAGCCAGAAAAGAGTGGCGTATGTGTGAAACCAGGAGAGCGCTCTCTAACCTCCAACCCCTCCAGACACACACACACACACACACACACGCGCGCGCGCGCACGCAAGCCCACCCCGCCTCCACAACCCGGAGGAACGTGAACCCTCTGTAGAGGAAGGGAGCTGGGCCTGGCTGGGTGGGGGGAGGGGGTCAGGTTGCAGGACTTGTGCTACATTTGCAAACTGGGAAATATATTTAGCCCAGGCCGGGGCAGAATCAGGGACATGAACACACTGAGAACCAGAAGGAGGCTCGGTATGCAGCCGTCAGCCATTCAATGCCCTGGCTGACGTGGGAGAGGTGGCAGTGCAGTGTCCAGGGAAATCCCCCCCCCCTTACCTCGCTCTCTGTCTCTATATGTCATTCCACTCGTCCCCTCTGATCTCATTCTCCCCAGCCTCTCTCCGTCTCTTTGTCAGTCCGTGCATCTCCCAGAAAAAGGGTATCAGAGGGGAAATTAATATGGTTATGTATATGACTGGAGGTAACAGGACTAACAGGTGCCATAGCAGTGAACTAAGGACAAGAAGGGCGACAGTCACTGCTGTAACTTTTCAAAGCAACCAGACATTTGACTATCTATGCCTTATTATTATATTATCATTATATTACTAATAACTGCTTAACAGCCATTCATAATGGAAAATTCCCCTCAATAAAAATCAGTTGGGCCATCTTTAAAAAGTGGTACTGGTTGGTAGGGTGGTGCTGGTGCCGGAGGTCCAGCGTGTCCACAAGAGGGCGACCTCTGACACTATCAAAGGGGCTTCTTCACGCCTGACCTCTTCTTCCTCCCCTCTGTTAACCCCTGAATGAGAGGTGAAGGTGAAGAATAGAAGAGCCCGGAGCAGACCCACCTGCTGGACCATCAGACAGTCAGACACAGCAAGTGGGTCTCTGCTTGGATTCATCTGTCAGGACCGACAAAAGCATGGCTTGTCTCCCTTCTGCATCTCGACCCTCGAAAACCTTCCCATATGACAAGCTAGCTGAGACAGGTTGCAACCTTTGAAGAAGCAGGGGGAAAGGATGGCTGTTGGTATTCTGATGATATAAATCAAAGATTGGTCAGATCAATGTTTGATCGATATAATCTTTGGTGAAGAAAGCGAACGTTGATGAGTGTTTTTTTTTTTTTTATGCACAAAGCTTGAAAGTTTTCACACCTTGTTTCCACGTTTTACATACAGTGTCTATATCTGTAACTTGAGTTTGATATTCCAAGAAATCATCTCCAGATTGCAGCAAGGAATTTACAGAAAATGACAGAAGAGATGTGACAAATGTTTTCAGTTCGCTTCAGGAAACAAAATTAGCAAGCACTTCTTACATGCAGAATGCAAATGGTTAAAGCATCAAGCCTTACATCCTGAAAGTGTAATAAGGGCCAATAATATGGTCGCAAGAACTCTTAATTGTACTGTAAATTAATTAATTGTAATTAAATTAATTGTACTGTAAACTGCCGACATGGTCTCTTTTCTCTTCTTTTTTTACAGGGTTTCCATAATTGCCAATTCTTTGCTAACCATTTCCTGCTTCGAGCTAGTGTTTCAAATCACGTTAGTATTATTTTCTTTTTTTAAATTATATGGTTCGGTGGGGGAAAAAAATGTCCCTAGTGGACATACGAATAAACAGTTATTACAAGCTGACCTTACATTATTTAAAGCTTGCAAAATATTATTTCAGAAACATTTTTTTATTTACATTTGAACCAGTTTAAAAAAAAAATCTAATTAGCTTGTTTTGGAGAGGATTTCTCTTAAAGCTTGAACAAATACCTCACAGATACAAAGTTATGGTAAAAAGATGTAGTGTCATTGATGCATGCTTAATGTTCATATTTTAACACATTTTCAAATGATCCAGTATCTCTTGATGAAATGGGTTTATGTCTGGTGTTTTGAGTTTTTATGTAATTTGCGATAACATGTTGGTGAAGAAGTAAAAGAGAATTTTACATCATTAGTTGACATGGACCTAAAAGAACCATTAGTCTTCATGACTGCAGTTACTTTCAGTCCTCAGACTATAAAAAGGACCCTCCTTTAGTCCTCAACCTTAGAAGATCCAGCCTTTGGACGTGGACACAGCTGGGATGTGTGACAACCCTGAGGTTGAATTTATAACACTACGCTATTGTGTGTGACCATCTTTTGTTGACAGCAACATTTGCTTTCTAAAAAGGTTTATTTCCACCATATACTCCTGGACCAACAGCAGACATGGTGCCTATCTTACAGCAGACAGCCTTTACCTGTCTTTGCACAACTGAAGACCAAGTGTCTTATTGTTGAACTCGACACACAAACCAACATCGGACCAACGCACATATGCATGCACACCCACAAACAAAAAAACCCATCTAAACATCCTTTCGTTCATCTCTCCAGCCCACTGTGCTTGCAGAAGGGGGGAGATTCAGTAGACCAGGTCGCCATGGCAACCAGGCTGAGTGTACCAGCCAGCTCTACCGTTGGCTGATTGTGGCTCTCATGTATTTGTGTGTGTGTGTGTGTGTGTGTGTGTGTGTGTGTGTGTGTGTGTGTGTGTGTGTGTGTGTGTGTGCGCTCTTGCGTAGGTGTGTGTGAGACTGTAAAGCCTATACAGGGCTCTGCTTTGAGTTGTTACAGAGGAGGCTAAAAAAAGCGATATGTAGAAAAACCTACAGCGTGTCTGCATGCTGCTGTTTGCAGGATAAAAGACAGTTTTTCAAACCTAACATGGTTCCAGAGTTTAGGTTTGTGTTGAAACACACACAAGATGCTTCACTCTGTAGATACTAAAGGAGTGTTTGGATTACAAGCTGCATTTCAGCTGCTAAAAACCCTTCCACTAGCGGCCTTGATGAGTGAAATGCTGTGGAACGGCATGAGACAGGGGAGGATATATTTCTCAGGAAGTGTTAAATCATGCTAACCATGGCTAATGACTTCCTTCTACAGAGTCTAACATTATGAATCCCGACTAACCTGCAGGCCTCAGTGCAAGAGTTCTTCCTGCAAGCCGAGTCTCCGAGTTAATGAAGGACAAGGCAGTGGAAAAGGGGAAGTGTGTAGGCGAGAATGCAGCTAACCTTTAGAAACCGCAGGAGAGTTCAGCTCCCTGTGGTCACCAACAGGGAATTTTTTTTTTCTCAGGGAAAAACAGAGCTGAACAGGTAAATGTCATTCAGTGCCGGACAAATCATTTCCTCTCACAAATGAAGAGGTCAGATGGAAAAAAAACAAAACAGGGTTGGCTTTGTGAAATGTCGTGTCCAGAAAGGACTGCATCACGGGTGGAACAAGTGATGCCCCCGTCTCTTAACTCCACTAGAGGGAATTTCTCTACCATCCAAATAAAAAAGCAGCTCCTTGCCACATCCTTTATGACGTATTCATGCAATACTCCTTCTGACAGAACCAATACATGTAGGCCTATCTCCATTTACCGACAGGGTGGTGTCAAGGTCAGACAGGAGAAGACCCCAACACCTGTGAACTTACAATCACCATCAGAGCCAAGGAGGAATCTGTGCATGTGCGTTTCAGCTCCAACTCCGTCACAATAAAACAGTGTGTAGCTGTAGTCACAGAGGTTTTATTGTTGCTACCGAGATGCTATCAGAGCCATTTCACCGTGTGATATGAGTATGTGGGCTGTCTGTGACAAACAAACAGGTGTGAATGGAAAGATACAGCCTGTTTAAAAGACAAGAAAATAATGGGTTTCAATTTTTTGTTTTAAAGCGAGATCCATTTTCTTCCCATCATTGACTGCAGAAAGTCTATTACACTCGTTTTCTCTCAGCATGCTTCAGACTTTCAGCAAGAGCACCACCATAATCTTAAAATGATTGAAAAAAATCTATTTGCTCTTTAAAGTGTGCTCAGTCGTGTCACTTTATTTATATATGTGTCTAATGATAAAGCAAAGCATGCAGTGAAAGACATTTAGTCAAGTTAATTCTCCAGAGAATAAAAATGTTTCACAGGTTAGATTATAATTAAGGTAATTTTAGGAATTAGAAAATATACAATGGTAACACATGATTGGATACTTTTTAGGAAGTTGTTAAGTACTTCTCTGCTAACCCCATGTTGGGCGACATGGAATTCAAATTTGGGTCGTCTGAAATTGTTGAATAAAAAACAATAGTATTGTAAAATATATTGAACTCGTGAAGGCTACTGTGGACTAATGCTAAGACAAGAAACTTGCAGAGTCGCCGTCTGCCTGTCATCCATCATGCAGTAGACCTATTACGTGACAGAAAACGAATGATTTGAGCAAAAAGCTGAATACGGTCAAGAAAGGTGAGTGTCCACTGACTTTGATATATTTTGAACTTATTAAAACATAAACTATGTGGTTGTTAAGTTGATCAATCGAATGATGGTTTGCAGATGACTGATCTGAGATGTGTTGGGCTAATTCCAGCTTCTTCTGTAAGATGTGTTTCTGTGTCAAACATAAAGGTAACCAAGCAAGCCATCAGAATAGATCAGCAGCTGTTTGTTTCCTCTTGTGAGTGTAAATGTTTGATTTGAGAGAAAAAACTTGTCCCTAGGATGCAAACCTTGATGTGGAGCGGCTGAGTTACCAGCAAATACTAGTCCTTACATTGACCTCATTAAACTTTCATTTGAATGTTCATCTAATAAAACGGCAGGAAAGTGGAGACCCGAGTCTGGCATCTGGATTAGCAGCCTGTAGGGAGGATTAAGTGTGAAACGTTACCTGTCGGACAAAACTGTTGGAGGTGGTGTCAGAGGAGGTGCTTCCATCCGAGCGCTTAAATCGGCTCTTCCTCTTGGCGTACTTTCCCTGAAAATGGAGAGGTCCGAGGGTAGAGGGGAGGAGGATTAGGAAGGAGAGAGAAGACACCAAAAGTTCATTATTTTTAATAATCCAAATGACTTGTCTTGACACACTGTATCCTGTGTTAAAACCCTCGTTTCCTGGAGCGCACCACAGTCATTAACATTTGGCCCAGGATTTTTACAAACTGCTGAATATGATCAGGCAGTTGGACAGTAGCGGAGATGAAGCAAAGAAAACATGTCCGCGCTGTCCATGAACAACCTTCATGACTTGTCATTTTTCATGTCCTGATGCAAACTGGGACCTTGTAATCTCATTGGCAAACTCCACGCAAACAGCCTATCAGGGTTGGGTAGAGGCCACACATTGTATTATGAACCCACCCAGCTCACATCGCCATGGTTACACAATGCCGACTAATCACATTTGTTGGGAGTCAGGAGACCGGGGTTGCTTTGTTCTTCTGAGCAAAAATAGATGAAAACTGATGGTTCAGATAAGATTTACAAACAAAGCAGAAAGATTCACATGCAGAATGTGTCGCCACATTTCCAGAGCAAATTTAATACATTGATGAGCCAACACATGTGAGCATTATGTTGATCCTCTGAATGTTCTGTGATACCTTCAGGTTTCATTAAATGTTGTGCACAGTGTAGACTAAAGGCAAATGGTGCTCTCATAGGGTTTTTTTCCCCCCTTGTTTATCAAACATCACTTTAGCCTTAACAATAAAGAAGAAGTGAAGTAGCAATCTGTAAAAGGAATTGTTTTGTCCAAGCTGATTGCCAATCAACTAATCGATTAATTTTCCCAGTTTATTTATTTTTTGAAATCAACATCCTTTAAAACTCTTTGTCAGTGCAGTTGTAGGAACATTAGGGTTTTGCAATGTGTGCAGGTGTGATGTGATCATAGGCAGGTTTGAAACTCCATACACACACACAGAAACAGCTTTCATAAAGCAAACTGTATAATAATTATAACAGTGTTAACTTTATAAACACCACCCTGGTGTCTGTACAGAAGCTTGTTTTATACTTCATAGATTCAGTCTCAGTTACTCCCTTTAACATACACATGAACAACAACACCTTTCAAAGTGAATCAGCACACATTTCAAACCACACGTTCATTGTGATGGATTTCTTATCTTTAAAGTTCAATTTAATATTAACTGAGAAGGCCATTAAAAACAAATCTATATTTCTCTTTATACGTTTTTTAGACAGTGAAATAAAAATCATCAACTATCAAATGAATTTACTTGAAATGTTGTCTTGTCCTCAGATTATTTGCTCAACACAGAAATACCTCATGTTTTTGTGTTAAGACTGCATTGATCATCAGGGCTGGAGAAGTTTCAACATATTTTAGAAGTTAAAAAGCTGGTCTTTGCAGTGGTACATGTTCATATTTCTTGAGCAAGGACATTTTAAAAAATGCATTCAACTTTATTATAATAATATTAATATTATATAATATACCATAATATTGAATATTCAGTGTGAATATCTTGTATGTATTCTGTTGTCTTTGAAGGGACACTTTGGTAAATAATAGCCCCGTTTGTTTTTTATACACAGAGAAGAAAACTATACATTTGTCTTCAATTGTTCAAATCAACTATGACATATCCTCCCCGAAACAAAAATAAATACCCACAGGTGAACTTCTGTAAACATAAAGGAGTCAAAATATCTGTTCCAGGATCAGCAGGACAGAAACAGTAACAGGCTTAAAAGCATGATCCTTCCTACACTCAGTATTTCCTTGTAGCTGTCACATCCTGTACGAGCGCACTGGGCACCCTGAGACCATCAGATGAGTGATGCTGCCCTGCCTGCTTTTTAACAAACATGACCTGTTACAGCAGCTCCTGCTAGTGTGAACATAAAACCCCACAGTGTCCGAGCAAATTCCAGTGTGAAGAGATAATAGAAAAGCTCATCTGTCACTTGCACATCTCCATTTAAAGAGCTGGGAATTCAAGTGAATTCATTTTCAACCTGATGGAGCACTAAAAAAAAAAGAAAAAGAAAAAAAAATAGATGTCTCCAGCCTTGTTTTATTTTCTGCTGCTTATCAACAAGATCAAAACAATGCACAGAAAAGTTACTGTGATACAAGCTAACTATTACTGTGTAAGCAACTCCTACAGGAAGGCTTGCAGGCATTTAGTGTTAAAAAAATAGACTTAATACGTGAGAGGAAAAAATGTGCAAATGGCCTCCTTGTTAGCAAATGTTTCTTCCTACGCTGACTCAAAAAGTTGTTCAAGAATCACGACTTCACACAAAGTTGTGTTAACTTATTACAGATGCATTCTCCATGATGCTGCTTCATTTATTTTGTTTAACTTTAATCATGAAGATAGCAAACGAAGAAAAAAAAAGTTCAACATTGAAAGCAATTACTATACTAGCTACATAGAGATCCCTTTACAGTGTACTTCAGGTGATGGAGAATATTTACAGTCCTCATTGTGTACATTAACATGTATTTACTAGTGGGGTGCCAGTGGCCTATAGTGGTTCATGTGTCTGCCCCATATAAAGAGGCTGCAGTGGATCGGGTTTGATCTCTGGCCTCGTTCCTGCATTTTCTTTCCCACTCCCTCTCTCCCTGATTTCTAACACTTGTTTTCTCCCTCATTTCTGACCCTATCAACTAACCATCTCTCCAACAAAGGCATACAAATACAACTCCTTTAAAAAAATTTAAAAATAAAAACGTTTGAATGCTTTGAAGAGGACTTTGAAGTTACTCCATCACTTTTAAACCACCAAGATGAGCGGGGGGAAAGATTACAGCAAGCCAAATCATTTTGGATTACTTCATGTGCATCCAACTGTTGTTTAAGTCTGAGCGTAGATTTGACAGAAACAGACTGAGAAAATATATCAGATAGAGATCACAGTTAAGTTAAGTTTAATGCTAAAAAACCCCCCCCCAAAAAAAAAAAACATTTTTAGGTCTGTTGGATTTTCTTGTTTTGGTGACACAGCTTTCACAGGTTCACAAATACATTGAAGTCGTCTGTGTGGGTGCTGGTGGGTGTGTATGTGTAAGCATGTGTGGGGACAGGGGTCTCTATGACTGGAGCCGTGATGGGGCAAGTTCCTCTTGGCAAAGGGCAGAGAAATGCCATAGGAAGCAGGGAGGGGAGCTTTCCTGTTGGTAAACATCCTGCCAGATTATGAATATAATTAAAGAGGCTGTTGTGTTTGACTGTAGGAGAGCGTGGGGGGCTGGGGGTGGGGGGATTACAGGGTGGTAGGATGCACAATATCACAATGTAGAACCTAACCCACATCACTCTCTTTTACTCCACATTATTCTGCCTGCACATGTCCTCGCTGATCTAACGGCCATCAGCTACACAATCTTTAATCTAATCGACCCTCAGGCACTGAATTCAGATCAGCTAGTGGCAGCTCATTTCTTCTTCTGCTGTGTTATTCTGGGTAGCAAACTCCGACGTCTCCTTCTGGATGTCGTACGCTGATCCCTGCTTGTCTCACTACAGCAGAGTTAAAAATACGTATACCAGCATGACCCGCTGCAGGTCAGCATGAACTTTATATCTAATTGATCAGTGGTGCCGCACACACATGCACACCAGTTCCCGCTGCCTGTCACAAACAGGGGGTCCATCTGTTTCTCACCACGATGATCTGACTTCCAGAAACATACAGGATGAGGTGAGACTGTGCAAGCAGCATGGAGATGAAGTGGAAGGAGAATCAGGAGAGCAGAGGGGGAGGAGGAGCAGGGAGGAGTGGGAGTACAGAGGAGAGAGCTGGACTTGGCATGGTTTGAAGCGTTGGTTGTCTGTGCTGAAATGTTTCTTTCTTCTTCCCTTTTTCTAGAGAGACAATGACCGAGCTCAGTGTGGGTGTGTTTGTTCCAGATATTCTCCTCGTTTATATTTTCTTTCCATTTAAAGTGTTATGACTAAACAAGCCCACAACATCATGTCATTTCCTAAAAGCAACAGCCTATTTGTAGCTGTAAAAAAAGTGACACCGTCAAAAGCAGAGGTATACAATTGCAAATGAGGGAGAAAAATACATTGTTGTGGGTGTAGATCAAATTCTTTTGACTAAAAACGGATTTGATGTCAGACACAAGACTTTAAATACTAATACCCAAATGAAACGTTTGAAAACTTAATTCAGCATGTTATTTGTTTAATCTTGTCAAAAAAAGAGAAAATGCACCTCTTCTTCTCAAGTGATGCACATTAATCTACTAATTCAATTACAGATTAATTAAGCAAAGGCGTGGTTTCCAGAAGGATCCAATGAGCGTAAAAGACAAAAACAAGCGTTACATCATGTCCTCACATATGATGACACATGGGAGGGTTCATAAAACTAACACATTTATTGACAAGACATGTCAAGCTGAGAATGAATTAAAGAATCAAAAACCTTTCAAAAACAAAAGTGTAATGCATGTTTTCTTCCTTTAAAGGTGAGTACATTTCGGTTTGAATCGGTGCACTATGCGCGACTCAAATGCGGAACAACCTGTTAACCATCCAAAGTGAAGACGCTTCATCTTCATTAAAGTCGTTGGCATTTAAAAGGTAGGATATTTTACACCATTTTTTTTTTATTATTCTGTCTGCATATTTCTATTTCTCATTCTTACCTGTGTGTGTGGATGATGGTCGAACATGTCCATTTGGATCTCCTGGGTTGAGGTCGAAGGCGTCCTGGACATACTACTTTTCTGTACCATTGATTTAACTTTTTCAAATCTATTTTCAGTTTCGTGTGTTTATGATGGTCTCGACAGACTCATCATCTTCTTTTTTCTAGCAGGGAGGTTGATGCCGCTGATGTATCTAAGCTGGCTGATAAAATAATGGCAACAGCTGCCTCCCTCCAGCCTACAGCGTTACAAACTGGCGCACCAGGCTTTAACACGACAGTTAAATTAACGAGTTCATGTAATACCACTTCCTATCACAGCTTTCACAATAAAATCATAAATGACAAGTAATTATGTATCATAAACTGCACTGTGATAGATATTTCATTTGTCTCTACATTTATGTTTATCAATATCTTTACTTAATTTAGTTTAAGAAAATCAAAACTATGAATTTGAAAATCAACGAGTTTGTCTTAAAATAGGCTACCTATGCTGTATATGCTGTAGGCTATGATATGCATCTCCCTCGTAATGGATTGAATTTGCCTCGGGATCATTTATCAATGAAACAATCAATGAATCAATCATCTATCTATCTATCTATCTATCTATCTATCTATCTATCTATCTATCTATCTATCTATCTATCTATCTATCTATCTATCTATCTATCTATCTATTTCATGTTTCTTGTCTTGTTGTATCTCATGTTTCTTTTCGTTTTTCAAAATTGACTTACAAAATAATTCAACATATATTTGACCCTAGTGTTCGATGATACAATAAAAAGTCGATAGTAACCTAAGTTACAATAAAGGTGGCTTGTCTGCTTTCTACATGCTTTTATTTTGAAGGCAGAATGTACTCACTTCAGGCATGTTGCTGTCTTCCTTTCACTCTTGACTTCGTTTCACTCTGGTCGCTCTTCTGACTCCAGCTGGGAGCCGAGGCCCACGCCCCGCTCAATAGACCCCACCTTCACTTATCGATTGATGAGAAACAACAGAGCCGCGATGATGGAGGCTATGGACAGACTGTTGGACCAAGCCCCTGTTCCCCACGCTGTGATCCAGAGTTTAGAGGTCCTGGGGCCCTCAGGAGAGTGGGAATAGTTGGTTTCAAAGACAGTTTGATGTTGATTGTTTGGACCCTTTTAAAAAAAGAAAAAGTGCTGATTACATCATGTAGTAGTTGGTATTTGCTGAATGTTTCAAGGGGAGCAGACATTGAATGTCAGGGATTAAAAATATTTAGCCTACAGTTTGAGGTCCTTGAGTGAGTTTTGTTCAGGGGCCCCAGATCTACACTGGTGGACCAATGAGACAACAACACAAAGTGTTGCTTGTCAGAACTTTATTTTGACTGTATGTCTCAAACAGTTGCGTAGATGCTTCACAAAAAGTGCTAAAGAATTATTCGTTAGATGAACAGAATTATAAAATGTTTTCAGCAATAAAATCTCCCATTACACATGTATTATTGTATTTGACATAATGGTTCATACTGATCAATAAAGAACCTTTTCATGCTCTTCAAGCGGGTGCCAGCCTTCATCACTGGATTCATCTGAATAGTTTTTAGAAGATTAACTGAGGATAAAACTATGCTTTGTCAACTTAGCTGTGATCTCTTTGCAATGATTAAAAGGCTTTAAAAGTACACGTTTCATATTGTGGGTTTAGAACCCAAAGAAAACTTTTTTAAGCTAAATACAGTATTTTGTAAATGTTTGTATTGTGTTTTTGTATTTGATGCTTTTTACAGCAACGTTTATACATTCTTCTCATGTATGGCTCTTTTTAAGTAGCACATCTTAAGAGGTGTTTTGACTTCAAGCTATTTATTTATTGAAGTTTTTTATTTTGCATACTTATATTTTGAAATTACAAGCTTTGTTAAATGTCCGAAGTTAGCTTTGGAAATAAAAATATTTTTACATTTCACAACTTTTGTTGTTAGCTTCAGATTGTTGATAACAACGGTAATGAATGCTGGTTGGAAGAGCTGTGAATTTTGGCACAGGACCCCGACATACACTAGAATAGCTAGTGAGCCAATCTAAAGTCTGAGCTGCAGCCACAGAGGATTACTCAACATTGTTACTATGATCACAATGTCAAAGATTTCTCACCAGAGAGAGATTGTCTTATTTATTCAGTTAAACTCAATGGATAAGAACAGTGATGACCAAGGCTTCTTCACTTGCTTTTACAACTTGTGAAGAAACTTCCTGATAAACTCTTTTCAAGTTCTTCTGTGTCATCAAGTGTGTCAAGTCATTGTCTATAAAGCACGCTCAAAGCAACCCATATTCTTATTTTCAGATCAAATGACTAATGTGATGATCTAGTTATCACACCTTACCACAAAAAAAAAAAATCCTGTAGGAGATCAGTTTCAGTTTATCCTCAGCTCCATCACTCGATTGCTTCCCATATCAGTTGCCTTTCAGTTTATAACATCTTTAGACATTAGTGGATACTTTTCCTGGGACACAGAGTAAATAAAGAGTAGGCCTATAACAGATGCTTTAATGTTAAAGGAATTCCTAAACCTGTCTTTATATTTTGGAATGTTGGATTTTTAACTTTTTTTATCATTAATTTGTCTCCTTCAGGATGAGTCTACTTTATGAACATTGTTGATTTACAGCTCAACAGTATTCTCCAGGTATGCCCACAAATCTGTTTATTGTACCACTCTGAACCAGTAAACATTTCAAACAGCAATCATCTAGACAGCTATGCAGCTTCACTGCTGGCTCTGACTGACTTATGTTGAGGAGAGACATGAGGCTTTTATTGCTGTCATTGACTGTAATACTATTTTACTCTGTAAGGAAAGTTAATCAAAAAGGCAAATGACTTTTTTTTTACCAACAAAAGACTGTAATTTAGTATGGTTCAGAACCATAAACCTAGTTTAAAAAAGTATATCAGATTAAAATGAAGATTCACCGCAGTAAAGGTGCTTAAAGACTAAGGTGGACGGTGGTAGCTTAATGTTAAATGGATGTTTGCACAGCTGTGCATTACTGTCAAGCACACAGCAACAGTGGATTCAGTATTATTTAAACAAAGCACAGTTAAGGACTACACAGGGCATCTGTAGTCTCAAAATATCTGATGTTATTGAGTTTGAAACAGTTTTGTTTGTTTATTTTAAGCTCACACTTGTGCAGAGAGTGCAGTTGAATCAGTGGTGGGAGGTGATCCGGTACTTTGCCTGGGGATGATGGTGATTTCAGCTTGTATTCTGGGTTACTTGAGGTGAATAAGTCACACAAGTGCCCCTCATTCGCCCACACTGTGAGCATGTGGAGTTGCTGTAGTGATGGGGCTGCTGCTCAAAAGCCATGGCTGAGCCAGTTAAGTTTGAATCCTTAATAGGCCGGCCGATGTTAATGTATCAGCTGGCTTTTTTTTATTTTTACATGGAAAAAAAAATCTTCCAAAATAACCTTAAATCATATCTCTCAATCTTATTACTCTAATGCAATTACACGTGAAAACTATTACATGTGCAAAGGCGAAGAAAAACGAAGCAGAAAAGCTTTTAATGAAATATTTCTAATATTTTAATTTGTAATCAAAGGTCTCTATTACTTTTGGATTTCCTAACGTTTAATCTCTTTTACAACGTGTTGTTAGACTGGTGCCTGATGTTTTTGTTTATATTTTAAATCAATTATTATTTCCACAAATTTAATAGGCCGATTTTTTTTGGGGTCAGATTAAAAACTTTTATATTTAATACGACCTAATCGATTGAAATCTTAATTCTTTAACTGAAACACATCTAAATCCGTTCCATGTCAAAGATTATGCAAAATAAAATAAATCTCACAGTAAAGGAGACAGAGACGGAAGAAAAATCAATTCATTTCCAGCGTGATATCAACGGGATCTGCGGTCTCAATACTGCCCTCGTGTGTTTAAACTGGAGAATGCCATCAACTGGGGTTTTTTTCCCACCCACAATGCACTGCAAAATTACCGGTCGATACCATTATATTACAGGGGAATGTAAACGAGCAACATGAAATAAAATAAATTCAAGATAGCATTTGTCATTTACAGTTAATGTCGTATATTGCTTTAAAACACACAAATACTACATATATGAAATCTAGTGACGCACATAATATCTGTGTTGCTCTATGATTGTACATATCTGTGTCGTGTTCAGAGATGGACTCTCCCTTATAATGGTAGCTTCCGATCCGTCGCTCCAACCTTCCTTTTCCTGTTGAAGTAGCAGCCATGAGGTAGGACTGCAGCCGACGGCGACACTGAAAACACGATTTAAATGTTAAAATGCACGTCTGTTAAGCCGATATCACTCTCCCGAGATTACACATGTACCTCATTAACTTTCCATTGCGGCTAAATGTGATTTAATAATAAAAAAAATACAATTTTACGTGGCAATGTGGGACACGATGTAGCAGCCGGAGAAGCCATATTGTCAACCCGGCTAGCGGTTAGCGGCGCGGCTAACAGCCTCCGATAAAGTCTAAAAAAAACATTAGTCGTGTGTAAAACAATCAGTTCTATAGCATTTAGCTGAACACACATTTTAAAGTAGAAGTTATGTGGCAGACTTTAAACCCTGGTTGTTTGTGCCTCACAGCATGCTCAGGCTCCAGAAGAGGCTGGCCTCCAGCGTCCTGCGCTGCGGTAAGAAGAAAGTCTGGTTGGATCCAAACGAGACCAATGAGATCGCCAACGCCAACTCCCGTAAGTACAGAATCAAGTTCAGTACTTCAGTCCCCCTGCATGTTTTTACCTACTGGATGTTTGTTACATGTGGTTAAAACCCTTTTAAATGATCAGTCTCTGCGCGTTCATGTTACTACAATTCCATCTGAGACTGATCATCTATTTTATTAAACAATGGTTTTATAATTAAACTGCTTAAATCCTATCCTCTAATCAGATAATAATGCAAAGTTACCTTCTTTTGATCAACTTCCCAGATAAATGCATACTTGTCATTAAAGTCTTTTAAATCCCGAGTATAGACTTCCTCAAATGTAAATTATAAAATGTAAGAGTGCCTGAATAAGGCTCATGTTTTTGAAACTCCACTTCATGTTTATACTAGATGTGTGAAGTCTTAAACCACAGTTATGAAAGTCGATGACTAACAACAGCTATATTTGCATTATAAGATGGTGTTTCTTTGTGGTTTAACAAACTGGGTAATAACTTGTAGATAGATAGATAGATAGATAGATAGATACTTTATTGATCCCGAGGGAAATTCAAGTTTATTATGCTGTTCTGTAATAAGATATCAATGCTTAAGATACTTAACCAAGGGTTTCTCAGTAGTGGACACTTGTTTGGTAGATGACCCAGGGTGCGCCTGCAGCTTACTGGTTTTCTTCTGTCTTCAGGCCAGCAGATCCGTAAACTGGTGAAGGATGGTCTTATCATCCGCAAACCTGTTACGGTCCACTCTAGGGCCCGCTGCCGCAAGAATACACTGGCACGTCGTAAGGGAAGACACATGGGAGTCGGTGAGTAAGACTGTCACTCTTATTTTCTCACTTTGTTTGTGGACCAATCTTATGATTGCTGTGCGAATGTAACTCCCTACATTGATTTTAAAGGAGAAAAAAATAACGACCTGTCAAATGTTTTTAAGTGTTCGATCTCTTTTTCTGTGGGATATTGAATATTTAAGACGTGTAGCTGGTTGAATGAAATGTGAACACTGAAGTTGTTGCTGGTCTAATCTTTTAAAAAGGTAAGAGAAAAGGTACAGCCAACGCCCGTATGCCTGAGAAGCTGACTTGGATGCGTCGCATGAGGATCCTGCGTCGTCTGCTGCGTCGCTACAGGGAGTCCAAGAAGATCGACAGGCACATGTAAGTTCAGGATGTGAAGACTGGCTCGTTCTGATCATGTTTTGGGACACAGTGTTTGCAAATGTTGGATCAGTAAAGCGTGTTGGTAATTCTGACATAACATCCCGGAACCCGTGAAGCATCTGTTGCCTTTGACTTTCATGAAGTTTGTGTTAAGTTCTGATGGTTTTCCCTCCTGTCTCTCAGGTACCACAGCCTCTACCTGAGGGCCAAGGGTAACGTGTTCAAGAATAAACGCGTCCTTATGGAGCACATTCACAAGCTGAAGGCAGACAAGGCTCGCAAGAAGCTCCTGTCGTAAGTCTGAAACTAAACTTGAAGTTTTGTTCACGTACAGAGTTAGAATATAACTTTATTTGGGGCATTTCGGCTCCTTCTCCACATTAACATCCAGTGAGTGTAACTGGGAATTCATCAATATTCAATACTTGAAAGAGCTCTTTTTCTAGCCACTAACTCCCATCTTAATGACTTTGTAAAAATGAAATATTTTTATTGTGACTTTAAAGTAGATGGACTTGATTTTCATTTGTGTTAATATGTGGTAGTCCTGGTGGAAAAGCGTACACATGCATGAAAAGGATTGAAGATGACACACAGTATGAACACACCTCTCTCTCTCCCCCACAGTGACCAGGCTGAGGCTCGTCGCTCCAAGACAAAGGAGGCTCGCAAGCGCAGAGAGGAGCGTCTCCAGGCCAAGAAGGAGGAGATCATCAAGACCTTGTCAAAGGAGGAGGAGACCAATAAGTAATCTCTGTCAATCCTGCCTGACCACCATCTGCCAAGTGCTGACAATAAAAGTGTACATAAAGACACAGAGGGTCTCCTGTTCTTTCTTTACTCACAGACCTTGAGTAGGGCTTGTTGTAGAAGTTGAAGAGTAAAACTAATGTAAGAACAGTAATTCAACTTTAGTTTTCCTCATCAGCTTTCATGTTTCTCCGATTGCCTTTAGTACAGGTCCAAGTTTACTGAAAATCCATCACAGGCTAGGAGTCCAGGCAAAAGCTGCAGGCACAGTACATTGTGACCCAGAATGTCATTTTCTAAACTGAGTCATAAAAAATCCAGGATATAGAAGTAAAGATAAATAAAAAATATAATTTTTATTATGCCATTTACTCAACTTTACCAAGTAACTATTCTACTGCACTACTTTCTTTGTGGCTACTGACCATTTTCACTGAAGGATGTACTTAAATCCGTGAAGTCATCCTGTGACCACTAAAATGATAATGGTTTAGAGGGATCAGCTTATCAAGACAAAACAGTCTGCTGTAATTGCCTTCAGAACACCTGTCAGAGGTGACGCTGTGTCTAACAGTGTACTGGTAATGGCACTGGTGGTATTGTCCCATCTCAGTTGATCACAATAAACATGAGGGGATAACAGGCTACAGTCTTCTAGGAACTGAAATTTTGAAAAGGGGGAAAGACACCTATACAGAGTTGCTCTGGGGAATAATTATCATTTTCTCACGGTTTTTAGTCCTTTTAAAGTATTCCTTCAAGCCTCTAACAGCATAACCCAGAAGACTTAGACATAAAGCCAAACTGCCAGATAATAGAAATAAGAGGATGGGGTCTTTGAGCGTCCCTGTGTCACGTCATCGAAACACCCCCTCCTCGTTCTCTGAAGCGCTTCCTCCTTTAGCAGAAAGTCGCCCTCTAGTGGCCACTGCTGGCTACAACTGTAAAGCATCAGCAGCTGTGCCCTTTTTCTTTCACCATAATTTATCCAGCCAACTTTGCTCACAAGGGCATGTTTTTGATTGTATTTGTTTTGTTTTTACTGTGAAATGAGTGTGGTCGTTACACAGTGTAACCACTACATGAAGTAAAGGAGGTACAGTTTTAGATTACATATATTGCAGTTGATGCTGATATGATTGTGTCTACAAACTGTCAAATATTTCATTTACTTTTTTCACTTTCTCCTTTGTCAAATGCACAAAGCCTTGAAGAGGTATTAGTTCATAAGGATATTTTTTTGTATGTATGATTATATCTCATGAGGTACCACTTTTATCTGACCATCAAGGTCTGCATTGATCTCACAATGCTAAACAGTTTAAAACCGGTGGAGACACTAGCTGAAAAAATTGGGAAATTAATATGGAGAGACATTTATTGTGGAAAAAATTCACATGGTTTTTTGTTCAAGATCCCTTTTTGACATTTAAACTGGACAATGCCATGAATAAATGAAGCGCATATTTTGTTCATAGAGTTCTTGCAAAAGCCCTCACTCAGTCATTAAAAGTGATGTCAGAAAAGCAGCAAGCGCACCAACTTTCCCATAAAACGTGTTTTCAGCTGGAAACAGTTGGACATTCAATCACAATCTGCCTAGGTTGTGTGTTTTGTAGTTCTTCATGTGCTCACAGTTTAAGACTTGGAATCATGCATTATGAGACTCAAGTTGGACAGAAACATATTTAAAGCCTTTCCTTCAGAACCGTAAAAAACAGACAGACAGAAGAGGACAGAGCAAAAAAGTAAAACAACCCAGAAAGAAAAACACAGACAGGCATCCTCAGAAAGCCTCTCAACATCATAAGAAAACTAATGTCATTGACACCCAGAGAGTTCTGATGGTGGATTTGTTATTCTTAAAATGTAGAAACACAAAAACCAGACTGAATTTAGTGCATATTTTCTGACTTGATCTTAGGTTTCCCAAGATATTTCAGTATAAGAGAACTTCTTTAACAGCATACAACAGATGTTTTTTCAGTTGTTATTCAATATATTTGGTGGGTTGTGATTTCTAATGTTATATTTGTTTGGAAGGCTGCCTTTTTCTAACTCTGTGATTTGAGGCCAAGGTTTCTTATTAGTTTGATTTCCTGCTCTCTAAAGACATTAAATATTTCTATGGATGCTTTATCTGGACGCTGTGATAACCTCATGTGACTCTTGTCCAGAGCCAAGTTTTAACTGACAGACCAGATACTCCTCTGTTTTTTTTTTGCTAAATTGAAATATTAAATCTGTGTTCCAAAAGGTTGGCTGCCATCTTGTGGTTATAAGGACATAAGGCTACGGATAGAAATGGATCATCAGGTAAAAGTGAATTATTTCTAATCTTGTGCATTTATCCCTCATATATACTGTATATGCACAAAGAGCTCCTACTTTATTGCATTGATTATAGTGTGACCTATTTTCAGGTCAATGTTAGCTGTACTTTCAGCTCATTTCAGCAGCCCTCAAGATAGAAAAAAATTGTAGGAAAATCTATTCCACTGCTTAAGCGATACATATATGCAGTTTAGTGTTGTTATGACTGTCAACAAAAGAAGCTTGTCATATGGAGCAGCACATATCTCCTTTAAGCACCTTTGTTTATAGCAGGGCATCAGTTTTCATTACTTTAGTGCTTCCATTTTTTTCTTATTTTTTTCATTTCTTTCAGAGTAAAATAACTGCACTACACCCATTTAAACAATGATGACTTTGTACATTCAGGCTGATGGCCAATGTATAGTTAGCAAATACATAAACATGTCTTATGTAGCTTAATATAAAACTAAACAGTAATTTAATGTGAAGAAAAATGCCCCAGTCTAATAGAATAAACTATTATTGGTTCTTCTGCCAAGTTGGTATCTTTGGGACAACAAGGCTGTTTGATTCCAACTCCAGTTACTTGTTATTTATAATCAAGTAAAAGATCAGAGTATATTTCTCACCTTTTGTGTTGTTAAAAAATGCACTATTTTGAGACTTTTTTCAAAAAGTGTCTCACTCAAACAAATTGGAAATCCATTGCAATTTTGTTAGTGCATGACACATGTTCAACAATGATCTCCTGAAGTCAGGACATATGGGATCATTTGATAATACAAGGGGGTTATGAGGGTCTGTGGTGTCCATTAAAGACCCTGCAGGATGTGTAAATTATGCATGAGCCCCCTGAGTGTGTGAGCACAATATAATTTAATGTGGTGTGCTGAATGTGTTTGTGTGCTGACATCTTTCTTTCAGTTCTGGTTGTATTTGTGCCTGTGAGACCTGCGAGGTAGTAGCAGTTCAGACAGGCACAGGGGCACCAGGCCTCATGATAAGCAGCTGTGGAATGCATCAGGATCAACATCACTTAAACCACCTGACTGAATTACTGCTCTCACCCGGCCCATTTCTCCCATCACACATTCACTGTGAAGCTGTTTGCCTGTCACAGCCACTGCAGGTGTTTCTAGAGGGTGAAGATGGCATTGTCAGGGTCACAGCTGGAGAAAGTCTTTAATGTCTTTTTATGACTCCATCAGGTGACTCAAAGGTCCCAGATTACATGCAAGATCTCATGAGACCAGAAGCTTTGCACTCTGGCCTCAGCAGATGGGCTAATGAGGGGACGTTAAAAATGCACAACACAATCGGAGTCGCATATAATGTCTTAAGGGTGAGGGGTTAAGCCTCATCTGTGGTCATGGGTTGATGACCACATGGTTTTGGATTTAAAGAGGCTGAAGAAGCAGTGGTGGGAATGGAGCTTGAACAGGTTGGTCACCTGAAGCCCAGAGGGTTTTTTTTTTTATTTCAGTTGTCTGTTTTTAATCAAGACTCAGCTGCCAGACAAAAACACACAAAATATCCCCACTTCGGAAGCACAAGCAGAGGTTGTTGTCATTATACAAAATTGCCAATCATCTCATCTCCAAGTGAATGTTTCCCTGTTCTGCTCATTCTCTATCATTTTAGAGGCTTGAAGAGGTCAGAGTGTGCAATCATGGACAAGAAACAAGAAACAGCAAGAGACGAAATGAAAACAGGAATGAAGTATGAAAACAAATTCTTGACACATACCTCTATGGCTCCCTTGGTCCACAACGGCAAGTAAACCATGTCTTTTACCTTTGTAAAAAAAAAAAAGGGCATTGATCGTATAGTTTTGTTGTGGATATCAAGGTTTGTTTTTTTTATAATTCAAAGAAAAATGACTTAGTCTAATGGCAGGCTGTAATGATAGATAGAAATAAGTTAGTTGCGTGTTTTTATTCAAACAATGACAAGATTATTTGTATTAAAATTGATGTAATTGAACCCCCTCACCTTGTGTTATAGTTGAGAAAGCTCATAAGAAAGCTATATATTTAGTATTCTTGTTTGATTGGGAGACATGACCATGGGAATTGTGAATCTCGATTGCTTTCCACATAAAGATTTGCATTCTTGATGCCTTAATTATTTTGGAAAAGCCACATCGATTAGCCTAAGCTGTTGCTGCATCATAATCTATTTCCAGGCATGAGCTATTTTTATTCCTCAGCCTCTAGCAGGCTGAAAAAGATATCCACATAAATATTTGTATCATCTTACCTCATCTGTTTTTGCTGTTACAGAAAGTCACTATAGTACTAAGATATATTTTTGTGATTCATATTGTCAATAAGCAACAGCTCTATTGAATCGCACTAAAATCATGATAGGAGTTTGCTATCAGGCCTTACCGTAAGTCAACAGGTCAGGAAATACATGGAAACAGAGGTAATATTACTTTATTCAGAGAAATAGAACATTGACATCAACAGACGTAGAAGTGTTGGATTTACTGTTTGTATCTGCTTTGTTTGTCCTGATTTGCATGGGGAAAAAATACAACATACAAAAACAAATCTTACAGGAAACTCATGGTGAGTTCAGGGGGAACCCCCATCATCAGGGGACCTATATGTAGGCGAGCATCCACATCCTGTCTTTCACGTGTGCACTTCATGGATGGTTCATCCCTGCTGAAGATACAAGTCTGGGAGGGGCAGCAAGGTTTTATTGAGTGCTGTTTGGTTAACAATGAGACCTTTTGTCAGTCCGTCTGCCTTGTGGTGATGTCACATGGGCTCCTAAGAGGAAGTTCTCCTCTCCTCCTCCTTTATTGCATGCCACCCTGAAGCATGTTGCGTTCAGGCTTCCTGTCAAGAGCAGCTGTGGAAGGTCAGCTGGCAAACGCACACACGCAAGCACGTACTTCCCCAGGACTCTCCAAAGAAATGAGAACGGTATACGGCAACTTCAAACACAAAGACATCCTCTCATATATATATATATATATATATATATATATATATATAGAACAAATGTGTTACTCTTGCTTTGACTCTTGCCCTCTTTGAATAACATCAGAAAAAGTTAGTTTACACAATTATCCATGAGTGAGATGACATCTGTGAAGTGATTCATGCATGTTAAGTAAAGGAAACTACAGTCATTTCAGAGCGGCACATTACTGAGAATACTGCTACAAGACTGATGAACATCATGTTGAAAAAACACTTTAAAGCTGTAGCTATGGCAATAACATCTATTCAAAAAGAAAATGAGTGTATAAGGCGAACAGTCTGAAACCAAATGAGAGGTCAGGATATTTGATTTAACAGAGCTACAGGAAAGCCAGGTGTGTGTCTCTGTACTTCCTTGATGATACACTATTGCTGGGCAGTGACTCCAGTTTACATGTTATAATTACAGAGTTTCCAATCTTTGAGAGAACTGTTTTTTTCTTCTGTGTATGTCTCAACATTCCTGCTAGTGTCTCATGATGAAAGGTCAAACATGGGTATATTTTCTCCCAGAGGCATGGCTCTCGGGGTAGATTTTTTTGGTTTCCATCGCGTGATTATGACACACACGGGGAACAACAAAGCAGAGTAGTTTGCCTCATGTTTCCACTCCAGAAAGTAAGTCAGATATATTCATTTGGCCTAATTTATACATAAATCCGCCTCAACGCATATCCCTTAAACATTACCCTCGGACCCCTGATGTTCCCCTAAAAGAAAAACCTTTGAGGAAAAACATGGGCAAAACCTCAGGGAGAGCATCAGAGGGAGGATCAGACAATCTGCAAAACCCAGATGGGTTTTTATTTAGGGAAAACTATTTTTACATAATGGTGAATAAAATGTAACTATCATGTTTCATGGCACATTGTCTTTGTAAGGCTGGGCTGCTCATTGTACTTACCAGATCCACTTATAGGTCAATGAACCATGACATGGAGGTACAAACCAGGTTAAGTGAGATTTTACTTTCCTAACAGCCCTCTTTTACTCTATCGGGCGTTTAAGCCTGATTTTATTACTTGCACAACCTATGGTATTGATATTGCCCACTTCTGCGTCTGGCCACAGCAAAGCAGCCTCAAACAACCCCAACAAGTTTCCTTCAGGGTAAACCCTGGCGTCTGCCAAAATAAAAACTTTCCAAGAGCTCCTTTGTTTTGGATTTGTGCACATGGGGTGGTGGTGGGGGGTGCTGTGTTGCAGAGCTCAGCTTACTCAGCACCTAGCTATACCAGCCATAATTGCTTCATTGCAAAGAGCTCAGCGTGGAGTTTTCCACTGGAAACTCAAATCATGTGGGTTAAATGCAGGAAGATGGGGTGTGGTCTTCCGTTTGTGGTGTTTTTTTGTTTTTTTTTTACTTTGAAATTAAACCAACATGGTCCTTATTTTTTTTACATGCAATAACTATAAAGTGAAATAAAAACTGAAGATGAGTCATAGCTCAATCATGGCCGCTTCTTATTTTTCTGTCTACCCCCCCTTTTCTTGTTTACGCCCTGCAGGTTGTACCCTCTAGAAGCAGACTTCCCTTCCCTGGGCCCCAAGAACACCGCCTGCCCTCTCCCATCTCTGAAACTCTCCCACTCTTATTGTAAGAGGATACTACAGGAGTTAACAGAGCTGGCAAAGTGTGACACTGGAGTAAAAACAGCTAGTGCATGTGCTGCACAGTTTGAGGAGTCACTCTGATTGGTTGGGAAATATCTGCCCTCCCCCTCATTGGTTTTGAACTTGTTTCCCAAACACACTCACGCACGCAAACACACACTCTCTCTCGTCAAACTGTGGGCTAATTCAGTACGGGGCACTCATGTTACTTTGCAAAGGGGAGAGGGGCTTAAGGGGTGTGGGCGGAGGATAGCCGGGGAGGGAGGGCATATCACAGGGGAAAAAAAGGCTGGGGTTCCGGACAGGCGGGGGCGGAGAAAGAAGAGAAGGAGCAGCAGCTTTAGGACCTCAGTCAAAAAAGTAGCATTTTGCTGTGTGGACACATGACAAAAAAAGAGCGACACCGAGGAGAGAGGATGTTTTCATTACAGAGACAAGACAAGGATTGAAGAACAAAAGATGTGGAAGAGCAAAAGATAGGCTGTGTTTCAGTCTCAGGTGGCCGGGGACATAAACAGGAAGAGAGAAAAGAAAGAAGAGCAGAGAAGACTATGATGACTTGTCTGAACAGGAGGGCAGAAGCGAAGACAAACTGAGTGAAGAGGAGGAGGAGGAGGAGGAGGAGGAGGGGAACTTAGTAAAACTCCTTCACCGTGAATGACGTCATTACCCCGCCCACTTGCCGGTGGTCGAAGCGTCAGTAAAGTTACCTGCAGCTTCCTTCACGCACGCGCTCATTTACCCCGACTTCACGCGGACGCTAAAGTCGGGGTGAACAGATTGTGCACTTTCCCTTAACACATGCTGCCCACTCGGACAATGTAAGGAAACTTTTAGGAGTTCAGTGTATCTGTGAAAAGTGCTCTTGAGTTCAAGTAGACTGGTGCGGAGGAAGAGGAGAAGGTGGGGGGGAGTGAGGTAACGGACAAGAATTTATGACAGCAGAGAGGAAAACTATTGCTACAAAAGAAAGAGAGGGAACCTAAAAAAAACCGAAAGTGAGGGCGATAGAGAGCAGACAACGGCTTTGAGACGGGAGGTGAAGGAGGCTTGCAGGTGACGTTAGCCGGAGGGGAGAGAGGTATGAGGGGACAGCTCAAGTCCTTCTTCTCTCTGTTGATGACTCTCCTGTGCTTGGGGAGCCTGCTGTTCTCTGTCGTCTGGTTCTTACTCGACAAGTAAGTGTGAAAATGACATTTCCTTTGTTACGTGCAGACTCACACGCAAACTTCAAAAACGGTAATTTGACCACAACGTTGTTGACATATTTTATTTTTTCCCCCGCACACTTTACTTAATACTGCTGACATACACACATCATTTGAAGACGCGTTAATCTTTTATTCCGGCTTCATTTATGTGCGTACAGACACCACGTGTGTCTGCGCTTTAAAACAAAGATACAAGGAAAGGAAAGACACAACTGTCAAAGGAAGCTGCTGAAACGTCACTCGATCAAGTAGGGCTACAATGTAATACAAATAACTATGCTCAACTCGGCTAAAGAATAGCCCATAGGCCTACACTTTATTTTGCTGTGTTACAATGATGCCATGGTATTGCCACTTATTAAAAGTGATGCAAGAGGAGCTCAACAGCTGCCATTTCCCCCAATTACATTACAGGGTATTTAGCTGGAAACAGTTGAACAATCGTTCACAATCGTTCATAGGTCGTTGATTTTGTTGTCAGACAAAACCAGTTTCTTTCGAACAGGAACAGAAGATGATGGCTGTAAAAGTCACACCGCAGACCACAGTGTTTGTTTTTTTCTACACGAGAGAGAGATCTTGAGATGACGTGAAACTATGTAGCAAAGGTCTCTGCTGATGAGTTTGTATACTGGTTGTTCATTCATAGTGTATGAAAAGGACTGAAGACATGAAGTTTCTATGTTCACTCCATTCGCTTTAACCTTTTGTTGGAATTATTTCCTACAGAATCAAATCCTTCTAAATGCTGATTTATTATGTCTCTATGTTTTAAACACAGCACATTCAAAACAGGGTTTTTTTATTCTCCAGATGATAAAGCTACCATGTGAGCTTTTGGATTTAGGCATGTAGGATTGTCTTTGTAAGGAGGGTCTGTCCACAAAGTAACTATAAATAGCTGTAAATGTGGGGAGTGGTTCATATAGCATAGTCTATATACAGGGTCCAGAATGTTGTGTTACGCCCCTGATTGTATTATCTGATTTGTGTATGGCTTCCGAATCTACACATCTGTCCCTTTTTTTGTTTGCTCCACAGCAATGTGGACCAGAGCTTACCAGCCCCTCAGAAGAAAAGCGCCCCCAAGACCTCTGACCTCTGCAAAGGCTGCAAGTGAGTGCAAACTCAGTCATGTGTCTCCTAATGTGACTTTTTTTTTTTTTTTTTGGATCATGACTGCCATCCGATGAAAGCAAAACACATGGATTACTCACCTGGTTGGTTGTGTAGGTTTATCTTAGTTCGTATGTTTGTTTTTTCACAGGAATATCATCGAAAAAGTAATGCAGCGTTACTCTCAAGTCTGGCAGAAGCAGGAGGACAATTATCAAAAATTCAGGTAAATAAAAAGAGCATCTTGGTTTTGAACTTGGTAGGGAAAAAAAGTTGTGGGAATTAAATATAATTGTTAGTGCATGATATGCTACATCTCCAGTCCCTGTAAGTGTGATGAAATGGTTAAACAGTATGACGCATGAATTACATAATGCAACTATTTAAACCATTATCAGTGTTTGGGCCTTTTCCCCCCAAAAAATGCATCACAACTTTTGTGTTTTGGTGCCCAACAGCAAGCAGCTGGTGCATTTTTTGTTTATTTTTATCCATGCCCCTCAGAAAACCTGAGTCTGCCTGTGCAGATCAACAAACACAACTTGGTTACAGCTGAGTCCATTTGCATTGGGATATAAACAAAGAGCCCAAAATGTACACCATGGGCTAAATAAGGATAATCTAAGGTTCCTCCTCAGAATGAGAGTTAGTCTCTTCTTATCAGAAAGAAGGGAGCTAGATGTACAGTTTTCAGAAGTCCCAGTTTGGGCCTTTACCATGTAACTTCACTAGCTGGGAGTTAAAGGCAGAAGGGAAGACCAAAATAACAATCATATAATTAGGGTAACCAGTTTCCCATCATTTGAATGGCTAAAAAAGACTTCCCTCACTGCATGTCTTACTCTAAGCTCAGAAAAGATGAGTCAGAGAGCCCTCGTCTGATTGAGTCATCCTATTAGGTCTGTCCTTGAAAAATGATTGAGATTCATGACCTTAAACTGTAAGCATTGGATGTTTAAACAAAATCCAAATCTGCGCAGGATCAGACGAGTTTCCTCTTTACTAGAAATGAAAGAAGAAGAGCCGAAGAAGTGGGAAAGAGAAGTGGAAATAAATATGGAGGGAAGTTGAGGAACTTCTACACTTGGTCTAATTTAAAACACTTAAACATCATTCGTATTTGCTCTTTAAAACCCCCAAAACAAAACAGACGTTTGGGGGAGCATCAAAACCTCTGACTCTCTTGTACATGGTTTAACAAAGTCCCTTTTTGTTCCCCAGATCTCAGCTGAGCAGCAAGTGCAATGGTTTTGACAAAGCCATCATTACCCAGGCCAACACTCCAGTGGGATCCAAACTTGTTTATGATGGGGATAAGAAGAAAAGCCTGCAGGTGTCTGCTGAGGTTTTCAGCACCTTTACAAAGGTATTTAGTTTGGCACTCGTGAAAATAACTAACACGTCCACAATATCTGACTGTTTGTGTAATGTCTTACTGAAAGACTACATGTTAATTAAAAGAAAGACTCAAGACAATTTAGTATACACTTAACATGTATTTACACAAATAATATGTACACAGAATGAATATAAAAACAGACTACTAATCAAATGAATAACAATATACTACAAGCTGTTACACAAACCATAACCTTTTTTTGTTGTTGCTACGCTTCAGCTTTTTTTTTTTTACTCTCCTCTGTGCATGGCTCTCGACATGGAGGGACGTTTTTTTTTTTTTAAATGGAGGGATTGTTAAAGTATTCAAAATATATTTCATACCAATACAGTTGCTAAAACAAAATCCAACAATGTGTATTTTGTTGAGCTGCAGCTGGAAAGGAGTTGACAACAGAGCAACATTAGAACAATAAATAAATATAAAACCACAAAATAATACACTAACATGTTTTGAAATAAACTGAAAACATATGAAGTTTTTGTAACTCAACTCTTTCCACAAATAAATAATACACTGGAAGTGAGGAACTCTTTTCAATCCAAATCTCAGGAAATGTTTCCCCCATCCACTTCGAGCGTGCATCGGGTCATTTTCATCAGCAAGTTTCAAGCTGCCGTGATGCTTAACAATGAAGTTATTTACTGCTGAATTTATACATTTAAGAAAAAGTTTCACGCCCAAGTAGATACTGGAATTTGAAACCTGAAGTCTTCCAGGGGGCACCCATATTTCATCTGACAACCTCTTTTTGGGGTGCCTGCTGCAGGGGAGACATTTGCATGTGATGTCCAGCTGTAATTTTGACCAACTGTATTATATCATCAGTATAATTTTGATTGTGTGATACATAACCACGGATTACATTTCCAGGAGCATCCTTTCTCAAATAAAACATGGGACACGTGTGCTGTTGTCGGGAACGGAGGAATCCTGACTGAGAGCAGCTGTGGAGAGAAAATTGATTCTGCTCAGTTTGTCATGAGGTGAGAAAGGTGTCCAACATGGTGACAACGTTATCCAACAGTATCAAAAAAATCTTTTATCTTTTAATCTTTTATGTTGAGATTTCATAAAAAAACAAACAAAAAAAAAGATCTGTGTCTTTTTTGTCTTGCTTTTCAGGTGCAACCTTCCTCCTTTGGGAAAAAGTTATGAGAAACATGTCGGCATCAAAACAGACCTTGTGACAGCGAACCCAAGCATCCTCATGGAAAAGTGAGCAAGAGGATGGATTTCACTTCACTGTTACTACAGAGTTGTTTTGTCTTGTTCGTTTTATATTTGCCGTTTTCCTTTCCAGGTATGGCTCTCTGATGGGGCGTCGTCGTCCGTTTGTGGAAAGTCTGAACATTTATGGCAACTCCCTGCTACTCCTTCCCGCCTTCTCCTTTCGCCACAACACTCCTATATGTCTGCGGGCCACCTACACTATCGAGGACTTTGGTAGCCCCATGAGACCCGTCTACTTCAACCCAGAGTACCTCCAAAGTCTGGCTGCCTTCTGGCGCACACAAGGCTTGCAATCAGTGCGGCTGAGCACCGGGATAATTATGGCTAGCCTAGCTTTGGAGGTCTGCGAAAATGTACACCTGTACGGGTTCTGGCCCTTCAGTAATCACCCCTATGGACTCTACGACCTGACGCACCACTATTATGATAACAGACAAAGTAAAAAAAGATACCACGCTATGCCCACTGAGTTTGAGCTCTTGTTGAAGTTGCACAGTCAGGGGGTGCTCAAGCTTCATCTGGGTGATTGTCAACAAGGAAAAAGTAAGCCCATGGACTACTGACAGCAAAGTACCTCGTTCCAATCACTCGTGGAGTCTTTCATGTTCTTTTAAATGAATGGACACAATGATTGGCTGGGGATCCAAAGCTAAGTTGGCTTAACAGCCACTGAGACTTTTGGACTAAAATTAACATGCAGAAAATCCAAGACTGAAAACCGCTGGAAGCTAAACTGCACTTATCACCGCGGGTGTTTCAGCTGAAGTCTGGAGGGATTCTCCTTTGTGAGGCCCAGGTCTACAGTGTAGTGCCTTATGTTAACCTGTTAGTGATGGTGAGTCATATAACCGACCAGAAGCTTTTAAAACAAACTGAATGTCATTAGAAGAAAATCAAATACCTCTCGTACATGAAGATTGTCGAACTTAAACAGCAGCACACCGGGATGTGAAGAATCTTTTCGTTAAAAAAAATTACATCAAATATTTCACCACTTCAACAGATGTATGCAGGAAAACTGTTGAGGGCAAAATGTTTGGTCTTCACACTCTTCTTTCACATGATTGTTTAAAAGAGGCTGGTACTGATTTTTGAAAGATTTCTTCTGCACTCTGTTTCCACTACAACACGGACAATGCTCGATTGAAAAAGCAGCAGATCTCAGCGGGCCTGAAGGAGACATTCCTCCGTAGCATTACAATGGAAACCATCATGGCCGCCCTCTCTGGGGGCAGACACCACAGAATCGGTATAGTGACACTTGTATATAAAGGTTGCCGGAGTGATCAGAAATAAGGCAAAAAAAAAAAAGGTGCTATCGAAAAGGGTGTCATCTTCCACATACTGGTACTAATGGAAACTAGTATTTTTAAATACGAATGCTAAATCAATGTCAAACTAGCTGACTTTAATAGCGATTGTCATTTTTGCACTTTGAGTGAAAAGCTTTTAATATTTACATCTGAATCAAGAAGTGTGTTACTTTGTTGATATTTTGCAAGGATGTGTATTGCCTCCCATGCTGACATTTTAAGTGTAGCCAGTGATTTTTTGTGTGTGTGTGTCATCCAGAGAAATAATGTTCAAGCTGTTGACGACCAAACTTGACGACTCTATGAGCCAACTTTAGAAAAAAACTGCATTGTCTGTGATTTTATTTCCATTTCAGTAAATGACACGAGGTGAGAGGGAATATTAAAGTGAATTGAGAAATAAATGTTTCTCAGATGAAATACCTTTTGGTTGTGTCACTGGCTGTGGGTGAATTCCTTTCCAAGTGGTAAAATCATCTTCTCAGATCTCTGATGATTTAGAGTCCTTGAGCCTTAAGTGCCTAAACCCTGCCAAGATGTGTCCTTCGAATACAGTATTTTTTATTTCTCACAGTTTATTCTCTGTTTTAAGGACAGGACAGCGTTTTGACCCAGTGATTTATTAAGAGCGTTTCCAAACCCTCGTGCACTGATCTAGTGATTCTTTTACAAATATCTGTAACCTTATGAAAGCTGCACTATTTAGACTTCTATGACCTTTAAATCTGACCTTTTACATGAAGGCACCATCCACTTCTCAAATTCTCTCCTTCATGTCCTGCTAAAGTGCATCCCACGGTATATGGACCAGCATTTAAACATCTGAGCGATGCTTTCAAAGACTGTGGGGAGAAAACACCAAGCTGAGAAACCTTTAAAGTAATGGAGCTTTTAGCTGTCCCTAAAATCAGAATTGTAGCATGTGTTAAATGTCTCTAAAATTATATCAGTGTGACCTCAGTATATCCAGCTAATGAGGCCATTACAAATATTAATTGTTTGTTTCTTTTTATAGAGAAAATAGCCCACTGCCACAAGTTGCCATTCCAGACATTGCTCATGGGATTCCACTCATCAGCAGCGTCCCCCTTGTTAATCCAGCTGCAGCACTCTGCACATTCCCACTGGCTAGTCTCTCTGGGGACAGAGAATCATAAAAACATACTCTCCATTTCTATTTTCTGATGCGTGTTCTCCGGGCAGTTTGGCTCTCAACTTGTTAATGACAACAGACATAAAGAGGGTAAAAAAAACGGAGATCTTACTCCTTGCAGGCACTGAATTCAAAATCGACATTTCTGTTTCTTCAATGAGGAGTGATTGAACAAGTAAGTAAGTAAGTAAGTAAGTAAAATTTATTTATATAGCACTTTTCACAGGCAGGGGCCACAAAGTGCTTCACAAACAGGGTTTAAAACATCACAAGCAACAAACAGACAGTACAGAGATCATAACAGCCCTAAAAGAGACTAATTAAAAGCCTGGACAAACAAAAACGTCCCCAGTTGACTCTTGAAAGTGTCGGAGTCACATTGAACAGCATCCAATAGGCCGACGTGGATTGACGTCTCGGAGGTAGTGACCGTGTTGCGGAGCGGGACTGGACGAAGGCACATCCAGCGGTCACGTGAGCTCCAGCTGGTCCACGCTGGAAAAGCCGGCATAAACACGGAAGTAGGCGATGGCGATGAAAACCCCTGATCATGGCTCCAGCACTGTGAAGGGTCCAGGACACCTGTTGAAGTGCGGGCAGGCGGCAGCGAGGACACGCCGACGCACACATCGAGGAGAGGAATCTGGCGCAGGAACCGAGCGTGGTCCCGGCAGCCGAAGACGACGGAGCCCCCGGCAGCCGCAGCACGCCCTCGCTTCACTTGGATACCGGACCGAGAGCCTCTTTTTCTGGATCTCCTGCGGGTCCTACCCGGCACCCGATACAGCACCAAGTAGTCAGGTGAGACGGGATCGATTTCAAACGGAGGCAGAAATGCCTGTTTGTAACGGTCCCAGGTATGAAACATGTCCTCCAATGACTCTTTGATACGAAATAAAGAGTCCCGATCATAGGTTAGTAAAGCCAGGACACTTCCATTTGTCATCTAGGCTGCAAAGATCACATATAGAGAAAAAATAATCATCAATAATCTACAAAACAGAGAGCGAACCGTGGCAATGCCAGTCACAGGCGCCAGTACGGTTTGGTCTCCATGGCAACTGATAAAACTGATTGTTTTATCGAGGACAATTTAATTTAGAGGCTAATTGGAACCAACATTACGCCTGTCATGCATTAATGTCATTGAATGCCTCACAGACTCATTTGTTCTCTCATCACAAAGCTGAAGTTCAACTGTCACTGAGTGAACCACCAGTGACAAACAAAATGACACGCCTGACGTGAGCTGAGGTGGCATCTCATCGGCTTCCCTGTGACACAACATCAGCCCCTGTGAGTGTAATTCTCCTGATAGGACTGCAGAGACCCCCTGATCTCCACCTATCAAAATCAAACACAGATCTTATTCTGACAACAAGAGAAGAACAATATTCAACTTTTCAAGAGTGGGAAGTCTTTTATTTCCAGACTTTTTCTTTTTTTGTTTTGTTTGTTACAGACAAAAGATGCAGAGACATCCTTCAATATGCATTTCTGATTTATTTTTGTAGGAAAATATGGCTTTTAACATGCATTCAATTATATATGAAACAAATCTTTGCCAGGGGAAATCAGAATGGCACTGAGAGAAATATCCATTTTTTTTTACAAAAGGCATTGAAAAACACACAAACACACAAATGCATCTCAGAGTTTGTACTTGTAATATCACTGTTTGACCACAAGAAACATGTAGGGAAACACCAGGGCTTTACTTTTGTCTTTCCAGTGAAAACTGACATTGTTTAACAAAGGGAAATGAATGCTGAAAGTGGAAATTGTGGTATCCAGTTGATTGAGCCATAAAAAGTTCCTCTGTCATTCTGGGGAATAACTCTTGTATTTCCTTTATACGGTAGGTATGATGGCTTTTAGTCCAAAGTGTTTCTCCTCTCTTAAGAGAATTACATTACCATAACATTACAGATAGTGTACTGTTGCTAACAAGTGCAACATACCTCAATTTCAAGTGATTTTATGCTGTTTGAATATTTTTTCTTGTACAGCATATTAATAAAGAAAGGCCAAATTCCTGCACACCCTCTTAAAGAATCAACAGAAATCTGTTCTCTTGCAAAATATGTACACACCATAATCAACAGGAAACTTTTACACTTGGTTTGACGTTTTTTCATTTCCTTTTTTTTTTGCTTGAGTTTTTTAAAGCCCTAATGGCATTTTGGAGAAATGCTTTCACAGGAATGCAGCAATATACAGAGACGAATAGTCCCAAATAAGCGTAGTCCTCGAAACCTTCGTCTGTCTGGTGAGTACACTTGACTCCCACACAACTTTTCCAAGTCATTCAATCGAAGGAAGTAACCCAGCCTACACAAATATTTAACTATGCCACAGGGAAACTCTTCTGACCTGGATCACTCACTGAATTCCTTACCCTTACCATAAACAGACAAGTCTGAGCAGTATAACTGCAGAAGGTTTTGAAAACGCAAAGCCAAGCTGCCAGTTATACTATGAGCAGATGAGTTCTTTGAGTGTGCGTATGGCACATCATCAAAACACCCCCTCCTTGTGCTCCCTCCTTTACCAGAAAATTGCCCTCTAGTGGCCCCAGCTGGCTTTAACTGTGAAGCATCCCCAGCTGTCTTCATTTAAACTCCCTTTTGTTTCTTTCTCTTTTCTACTCTAGTGAAAAAACTTTGCTCACAGTGGAAAAATTTAATGAGAACTGATTTCGGGGCTCAAGGCGAGAGCCTAACACAGACAGGAAAACTTTCAGTAAATCACCTGTGGCATACTGCTGACAAGGGAGCGACTGCAGCCAGACGGTGTCCATCACTGGTTTAGACATCAGCTAACAGAAGACCTTTTTGAAGTTTTTGACTCTCTGTTTTAGCTGGCTGGCTGGATGAACAGCAGAGATGAGCAAACCAATATCATGTGATGCTACAAACGTGTCAGTTGTTTATCAAATGAGCAATGATCATCATTTGTCAGATTCCCTATAGATTTACGACCTGGTATACAACAAAACAGCATTATTAGTTTTACTCTAAATGCTGTCAGCTTTTCACCTTTGAATTCTCCAGGAAGGAATGAGTAAGTGATGAGTTTTGCAGCTTGTTTAGAAAGCCACTATAAAAAACAAAAAGCTGGGAATGGTTTGAATAATATGGCACTTTTTCCCCATTTGATTCCTTCAGCCAGTTGGTCTCCACACACAGTTTGAGAGCAATTGTATAACAATGATGGGAAAGGAGTAACACTGTTTATTAAAAACACAGCCCAAAGAGTTGGTACATACATTAAATACTGATACTGTAACATACAAGGACAACTCTCGCTTTTTTTTTTCATTTCAGTCACTATAGCCGACATATAAAAATATACTATGTCATATTTCACATTTTTTTTTACAATTGGAAGGCAATTAAAAACACTTAGAATAATTAGCCATACAGCAAAGTCACTTTTAAAAAGAACTTGTTTACTTTTCCTGTATTTTACAAAAAAATGTTATCTAAAAAATTGGTGTTTTCGTATGAAACACTATTCTGAACATAAAAATGAATGGAATTTTCAAGTTTGGTATTTTAAACCAATTTAAAAAAACAACACACACATTTAATACAAAAAAGTGGATTTAAAAAAATGGTTGGTCTCTTGTAGGCATTTTTTTTCCCAAAACTGGAGTAGCATGGCCACAGTATTCCAAAGCTACAAACAAGCAGTCTTCACAGCAGCCCTGCATAAGATCTTGGCACAGACACATTGCACAAACAGTGTTTGGTCTCGAGTTATTATAGAAATGGCTTTGAAGCTTTCCGATTACAAAGTGGTGTAATCGCAGCCTTGTGCATTGTACACTGACGGTGTAGTGCTGGGAAGGCCTATCAATAGAAAAGACACACTGCAGCTGGTTAAAGTGTTACTGGAAACAAGTAGCAACCAGAATCTACTCCCAATTAAAGGAAGCCCTGCAGAAGATACCACCAGGGGGCAGCCAACTACAATGCAGATGGGACATGAGCAGGGTGCTGAGCCGCTGTAGTCAAAAGCCATGAAGAGCCAGAAAGAGGTTGAAAAATAAGGTATAAAAACTTCATTGCTGATGCACCTTGTCAAAAAAAACAAAAACGATCAGGTATTTTCAGATGTGGACTTGTTTAAAAAGCAACCTTCTGTATGCTCTGCTGTCTGAACTGAAGCTGTTGTTGCATACTTATGAAAACATAGAAAACACGTTCAAACACATTGTCAAATACAAAATCACAGTTACACAGAACTGTGATGCACACTAAAGAAGAAACAGATCATGACAAGACACAGCCTTTAGGAAGCTAACATTATCCCTTCATTATAATGTCACTGCTTCAGGCGCTGCCACTAAGTCGTGTTTCATTTTATTGCATTAATGTTGGCATGACTCGCCTTTACAGCAATATCACAGTAAGAAGTTGTAGCTTTAGCTTGCGAGGGCATTGTGATGGCATCTTGTTGCCTTTGTATTACGACAACTCTCTCTTACTTTGAAGTCCCAAGAATTAGCATGCCAATGTAATGTAGACAGTGTCTTTGTGGATGAGAAACCAGTAGATGAGCTAAGCCAAACCTGGAACCAATCTGATTGGCAACAAAAGTCAATATCATTCAATAATTCTTTAAAGGTCAAATCCCGAAGAAAGGATCAAGGAGAAGACAACAGAGGTCAAAAATTTGCTCAAGGACTCGAGGAGAACGAGACATGTAAACGGACAGACTGTCGCCTATTTCAGTTTGTGTTGATGTGATGCTTTAAGTTAGACAGTGATAGCCCAGACAACACAAATTGTCAGCTGCAATATCACTTTTTTTACACAACTTAACACATCTTCTTCAGCTTGCGTGACACTTTAAGACACTGTGGTGTTTAAATATCCAAGGAAGATTGCAACAACCCGTCATCCATTGTCTGATATCTACATGGTTAAAAAAAAACGTCACTTTTTCAAGGATTAAATCCATACAGAGGGCTTTCCCTCTCCTGACTTGCTGCTGCTGCTATTGCTGCTGCTTCCTCCTCCGCTGCTGCCTCCTTTCCCATGTTTAAATCTATGCTTGCGCTCTTTCTGAGGCTGAGGCTGCGGCTGTGGTTGGGCCAGAATAATGTTACTTTGAGGCTTGTCATCTTGGTTGTCCCCGAGCTGCTCCTCTGCTCGATGCTGCTGACTGTAGGCCTGGATGGCTGCCTCCAGTTGCTCATGAGCTTGCTGGATCATATCTTTGTTCAAAGCCACACGGGCCTCCCCTCCAGTGGGAAAATTATCCTCATTGCTACCAAATTGTTGCTGTTCCTCTTGGGCGATGTTTGCGCGGTTCTGCTTGCACGCCATCTTAGCATTGCTTAGATCCGTGTAGGGCATCTGCTCTGGCTTTACCACAATGTTGTAGCCAGGAGGAGCTGACGGGGTGTTCCATGAGAAGGGGTATCCCACGTAATCAGCAGCTCCATCTCCTCCAACACCTCCCTCAGATCCAGCCTCTGGTCCAGGGCCCCCTACTGAGCCCTCCACACCACCATTAGTGCCCAACAAGCCCAGCTGATATTCATCCTCCTGAGGAGGGCAGCGCCGACGGCGAAGAATGTCACAGATGGAACCGATCCCTAAATGAAGCATCTCCCAAACATTGAGTGTGAGACAGAGGACAGTGACACCATACATAATGCGAAGGAAAATTGTCTTCTCTGTAGGTCGAGACACAAAGCAGTCGACACTGTGGGGACAAGGCTTCCCAGAGCACACAAACACAGGCTTTACTCGAAACCCATACAGCAAATACTGGCCTGCAAGGAAGCCAGCTTCTAGCGCTGTACGAGTCACCAGCTGCAAAACGTAGACCCGCATCAGACCCTCATCTTGGATGCGCCTGCGTCCGTCATGTCGGATTTTTGGTCTGGGTGTGGGTTGCAGTGGATCCCGTGGTCTCTTGGGAGGCTCAATCTCTGGCACCTCATAGATCATGGGATCATCCTCGTGATCCTCCTCAGTCTCCTCGATACCCCGGTGCTGCCGAGCTCCAAAGCAGATTTTCCGGGGCTTTCTGTGTGTGTAACCCCCTCCTCCTGGTGTTCTAACGGCAGCAGCACCAGCTCCTCCTTTGGATTCATCTATACGTGCAATCTTTTGGACAGCATAGCCCATGTACATGAGAGAAGGCATAGCCACTAGGATAATCTGGAAGACCCAGAAGCGAACGTGAGATAGAGGGGCAAAGGCGTCGTAGCAGACATTCTCGCATCCTGGTTGGCCCGAGTTGCAGACAAACTTGCTCTGTTCATCGTAGTAGATGGACTCTCCCCCGACAGCGGTGAGAACGATGCGGAAGACGATGAGCACGGTGAGCCACAGCTTCCCCACGAAGGTGGAGTGGTTGTGGATCTCCTCCAGCAGCCGCGTGAGGAAGCTCCAGCTCATGGTGTCGCTGGACAGTGGGGCAGACAGTGTCCCTCTCTCACCTGCTCACAGACTCTGGAGGTAGTATAGGAGGAGGGAGAGAGGAGAACAAGACGGAGAGAAAAGAAAACAGCTTGAAATTAATGCTCATCTGAAAATGTGATCAAAGGAAGTAGTACAATTTGTGCAGATATTTCTTGTAGCACTGCAAAAAAAAATTATTAGTACAAATTCAGCGACAAAATGTGAAAATACTTTTTATCATAATTGCCTTAATAACAGTAAGTGTTCCATTCTGAGCTCAGGCAATCAATATTCCCTTACGGTCGTGCCTAAGTGAGGTGGATGTCAAATTTGGGTTTTTTTATGGAATTAGAAGACCAAACGGAGAGGAAAGAGGATATCGGTATTAAAAAATACCATCAAGCAGCACTGAGAAGGAGGCGAAATAATCCAAATGGGGAATTTGCTATCATCAAACACACACACACACTCACACTTTATTTAAAAGCCTATCTCTTTTTGAAGAAATAAATCCTCTTAGTGAGCCTTCTTCTGTGAGAGGTGCAGTTTTCAGGATTGTATTAACTTGACTGGTTTGTTCTGGTTGGGAGGTAAACAGCATTGTGCTGTGCTGTGCTGTGCTATGCTATGCTTAAATGCTGTATATATGTGTGTGTGTGCGCGCGTGTGTGTAAGCAGAGTTTAGAAGAGGGACATATTGCCCAATCTAGGTTAGGTCTGGGCTTCAGGCAGTCCATCAAAACCAGCAAACTCAGCAGGTGGCCAAGCACACACCATTGGAGCGGGGAGTCAGACAGCAGACCCACATTATATCAGGCAGTGAAGCTGAACCCAAACCCTTCTGTCCCGCAGGGTGGCTTTCGGAGATGAGTATGACACCTCCACAGAACTTTCCGCTCTTTACAAAGCCATACGAGTGCATGGCTAATTGTGAGCTAGACTGAGAGGAACATCCAACCATGAATACTAGCTTAGTTTGGAGTTTAAAGGGCTTCCAGGCTGATAGCCTTACCAAGCAGGTTGAAAGCTTAGCTGGAACTACAGCAGGAGGAAAACATTTAGTCCAAGGAGGAGGGATAGCGCTCTCAGCCCTCTGCTTTGTGTCTCCAGTAGGAGCTGAGAGGGTGGGAATGTTTTGAAGAGGGCTTGCCATTAAACATGTGTCATATTGATCCCTCTGACTATATAAGGGCATGCCTGAAACACAGGCGGTAGATATCAGGAATCCTCTGTGTATGTACAACGGACATCCAGCAAGAGGCCTGAGCTGTGTAGAATCTTGAAAACAGCCTCAGCAGTGAAGTCCTCTTGAGAGTGCCAACTGTGAGTGTCTGTGACCGACATGTATGAGCAAGCAGCAAACGTCCGGAGCAGAGATTGCCACAAGCAAATAGAGTCATAGCAGTGTCCTTCCATGGTCGAGCTCTGTCTGACTTTTCCAGCGTGACATCAGTTCATTCATTTTATGTAACACTAACTGTGCACGAGAGTTGTCCTTTAGATAATAATATCCAGATTCAGTCACAGAAAAACAGCTGACTGCAAAGGTTACACAGCTTTGTGTAATGTGATAAGGTAAGGTGTTACACTGAATGATGTTCTGGTGGAAAAATGTATACTTATTTCACAGTGTTTGCTTTATGTCTATTCTTTCTTAATCTGCTGTAAAGCAACGTTTTCTCCTACAGTTGTGATGTTGGGGCACGGTTTTATAGGTGTACATACATTTCTTATTTGAGGACGATCCAAAATCTAACTGCAGCTTATTTAATCAGGGAGTGAGTTCATTTTGAATTTTTCAGATTCCAACCACTTATGTAAGTATTGCCCTCTGTTACATGTCTCCCATTTGAAACGTTTGACTTTTGAATCTATTAGCTGCTTTATTTATGAATCATTTGTTTGATTTGTGACTGCAGTCTCAGTTTTTGATGCTGTATCAGCATAACGTTTGTGGATGGAATGGGTGGAATTTCCTGCCTCCTTCAACCCCTTTTTCATTTGAAGTTCTGTCGAAGTTAAGTTACACTGAGTGACATGTTTGAGTCAGGGTTATTATTATTTGTGGTAAATATTTAAGAATATTTGTTCTTGAACGTTTTCAAATTGCATTCTGACTTTTTTTGTTTTTATTTTTTTATATCATAGGGACACACTACTGATCAAATCATATTGACCAAATACAAAGTTTTATGTATTCACAGGGGAATAATTTGTTCTTATCTGAAGCTTTATAACATGCACTCTCCTCAAGCAATATCGTCACTCAGTAGAACTGTCTACCAGTTGATCAAGAACTGGATGTCTCTTAACTTTCTGCAGCCTAATTCTGACAGAACTGAGATTTTTTTTATCGTTGTCCCTAAAGATTTCACAAACATATTCTAGCTTATTAAACCACTCTGAATGTTTGTTAAACGTCACCTAACATTCATAAGATGATAAATGACTTATTTGTACCTGGACTCCTACCTCAGCACGTATTAAAATTTGGCTTTGTGAATTAATGTCTGTGGGAGCGAGTTGGGCAGTAAGAGGTAGGAAGCTGACCCTGTTTGTTACGTTACAGAAGGGAGCCAGTTTTACAAATAGCATTGCACACATGTAGCACAAAGTATTTTTGTTACTGTCTGTTCTATAGGATGAACTACAAAGGGGTGAAAATTATATTGCCTCCAAAAAATTTGAAATACACACGAGAATTGGGTCTGTAGTCAAAAAAAGACATAAGTACATGAAAACACTCTCCATTAAAAAAAACATTATGATTCACATAGTAAGTCACTATAATGAGTTTTGAAAAGGCATTACTTTCAGGATCAATAGCTCTCCCGCCACCAGCTAAAAAAGGACATAATTTAATATCATGGGTCATCAAGCCTTTCTGATAAGTCTGAGCCATTGGCATTGCTAAGAGCCCTACCAGAACATTGCAGGGTCAAAGATCAACAAGATAAGTTCCTCGTGGGTGAACTCTCCTCATCACGACCTTGTGCGTCGAGTTACATTTAGCATCACTGGAGGGATCCCCTCAGTCACTGGCTTTGATCCCTCTGGATGCACACACATACACACTCAAAGACAGACAGTAACACGTGCAACAGCATGATAATGCACACAGAATGGAGCTGCAGTGTTCTATCAAACAAACAGACCATGAGCACGAGGAGCACTGCATTGGGGTTAGCTGAGTTGCTCCTTATTCACAGTAATGACTCATTATTTGGACACAGCACTCCAGCTGGAGGGCCCTCAGGCTCAGGAGGAACACCAGGGGACTCAGCCCACCATGGGACAGACCCTGACTTCTGCAAGGGACTACTCCAGATGCACAAGAGTTCTTATGTAAAGAAATGTGCGTGCATCATCATGGGGAGTTTTTGTCCAGCAACAAGTTTATGTTTGTAACAGTTAGGCCTTTCATTACTACTGACCTTCATCTTAATTTTAACAGACAAACTTTCCTTTCTTTTTAGAACATATGATGAACCTTAACATAAAAAATACAAAGCCAGATTGCCAATTCATGATGATGATGCTATTGTAATATTTAAAGTAACATTTTAATTCTTTGTTATTATTAAGTAATGCAAAATATGTTAAAGTTACACATAAAACTATCTATCTATCTATCTATCTATCTATCTATCTATCTATCTATCTATCTATCTATCTATCTATCTATCTATCTATCTATCTATCTCTCTCTACCTCTCTCTCTACCTCTCTCTCTCTCTCTCTCTATATATATATATATATATATATATATATATATATATATATATATATATATATATATATATATATATATAGATGTCCCATGACATGGGAGAAAATATACAACAACCATTTACAAAGGAGCTATCTAATAAAGAAAATAACTATAATTATATGACTTTACAAGGAAAACATTCTGAAATACAGATTTCCAAAATACTTTTCTATTATGTGTTTGTTGATGTTAATGTATTTGGATATTGTAGATTCAAGAGATGTATTCACAGACTTTACAGGTTGTGTTAAATAGGTCAGAATTTGATAAATATTTATAATTAGTGACAGTAAAAGTAAAAACAGTACACAAAACAAAATGAAAGTATCAGTGAGAACTGTGAAAATATGGAAATGTGGGAGAAAATGTAAAATAGTCACAGGCAGTAATGAGGTGTTCGCAAAGAACAAAAGACCTCATCCCTGTCTATACAGTTAATTGTGAAATTCCTGTGCGCACACACGCACACACACTAAGCCACTTTCACAAGCCAAGAGCAGTTTGGATAATGATCATAATGTAAATGTTGGAGAAGCTCTAATGATTTTATGTCAGCATAATGGATTTATCAGCATCTCAATGAACCTTAATTAAGCAAAGCATATTAGCATGTAAATTTATGGGCAAATGAAACGTTTCAAACTCCTATAGGTTTAACTATTATTGTGCATGCGGGCCACTGAATGGAAAACAAACATATTGGCTCGTTTCCTCATTATTTTAAATAGTAATTTGTTCTTGTTTCTCTGCTTAGTAATCGCACACATTATCGCTTAAAAACATGTTGTACGGCTGCTGAGCCGCTTTCCAACAGTCAGCACAGAGCACAGCTGCACTTTCCCCCCTGCAGAGTACAAACGTCAGTACGAGCTCGGGGTAAACAGTCCTTCAGTCTTCTTACTAATTAGTGTGTTTACTTATCAGTTAGATCTGTCATAGTGTTTTAAAAGTTATTGCATATACTGTACTTTATAGTATAATAGCCATTTGCTTTAAGCCATAATCTATGAAGTTCATATCCTGTACACCAGCTCTCCTCATTTTGACTGTTCACTGCAATGTATGCATCTTTGCTTCTGTACATGTGTTGCCCTATCTGCTTTTTCTGCACATTTTAATAACCTGAATGATTTCGCCACTGTCGCTCATTTAAAAAGAATTGTGAACATCACTGTGGCACAAAGCATCACAATACAGGACCAATAAATGTTATGTTAAGCCCTTCACAATTCAGGGATGAGAATCAAGCAATAACAGCAGGTTAATATTATCTAAAGGGAGTAATTCAGTAATAAATTGATTTCTATGTGTTCTTATGACATTTCCAGTTTGACAAATATTCAAAACAAATTCTGTGATTAACATGCCCATGTTTTTTTTTTTGTTTTTTTTTGTTTTTAAAGCGTTTGCTTCCTTGTTAAAGACAGGACGAGGGATGTTTCTGTTCAGATGAAAAAAAAAAGTCATACTTTAGTATTTTTTTCTCATGGTCCGGAATATTAAGATGATCTCATTTTGCTTTATTGTGCCACAATTATCTCATTAAACTGTATTTCATGCAACGCCATTAGCACACTGCACAAGGGAGCCTGAATAATAAAAAAAGACAGAATTGAAAGCTGCCCTTGATCAGAGTTCCTTTATGTGTGCAGAGATTTAATATGCCCTCTTTGTTGAGCTTGATCACATAAAAAAAAATATATTAATAGAAAAATAGGCGATTAAGCTAATAATTGCTTGGGATGGGATAAAAAATCTGGCACAATAAGGTCTTTGTTTTGTTTGAATATAGCTTTTGAGATTATTTTAAACCATAAAATACGAGACACATGGATGACTTTGGTGTCTATAATAGAGTCTAATTTACAATAATTTTATAATTGAGCCAATAAACAGAGATGCTGTCAATGACAGGAAAATGAAAGCATCACAGGCTTTAAGAGAAATAAGTGGGACCTCTAAATGTGCGTTCTGTTGGGTCGACGTTCCACCGATTGTCCTCGCTTGAGGGTCATTTCCCTTCGACATTACTGATCCAAGCTTTCACCTCATCCTGCACACACTGCACAGATCAAACTAATCTGCTCTCACAGACAGACATCTGTCCATGATCGCCCCCTTCGTCAAATGTGGGTTAAATTCCGGCTGCTTTGATGCTGAGAGACCTCATGTTAAACCATGCGGTCATTCAAAATAGTGATGAGCAGCTGTCTATCAATTCGTGATATGAGTGAGAATAACCGCGCTGTGGAAGATCAACAGCCGGGAAAAGCTTGACTTAAAAAAACACACAGGGTTTCTCTTATTGTGGTTCCCCTCTTCCTTCACTGAAGGCACAGGATAAGCTCCTTTGTCGGGCACTCCGATAGAAAAAAAAAAAAAAAGCATAGCTAAAAATGTCTTACTTATCAACACTTTCTGGTTGTCTGATTGTGTTGCCTCTCAGCAGTAACATTGTTCAAAAGAGTCATTGAAGTGATTTAAGGCTCGCATGACTTTACATCTAGTTGAGTTCATGGACTCATATATGCTTATCAGAGCTGTTTATCACGTCCATGTAATAGACTAATCTCTACCAGACACAAGATGACATGTAATCAATTCACAAACACTTTCCAAAGAGTTGTGCGTCTCGACCAGTTTCAGAAGGCTTAAAGTAACATAAATCAGAAAAATCAAACGTGTAAGGGATAAAAATAGAAGGAGCTGACTTATTTGTTATTTGGTCAAACGTGAACTCCGGCCTGCAGGGCAGTCTTAAAGCGAGACTGTCTCTGGTGAGATGAATGAATAAGCTAATCTTCTTCATTCTGCATGAGGATGTATGGATGTGAAGGTGCGTTTCCTTCCCTGTTCAAGTGGGAAAGTGATATACCTCCCTCATTAACATTGTCCGAAGGAAAGAAATGCAACGGTAAACTGGTTCCATATGTTACATGATGTATCTCTGTGGTAGGTGCACCCTCTCTGTGTGGATCTGTGCCTAATTTTTGAGAGAAAAAAACATCTAAAAATGATATTAGGGTTCCCAGGTTGAAAGTTCTCCAAAATAGTAAAAAAAAAAAACACATTTTGAGGACCTTAACTGCCACCATATTTTTGCCAGATTAAAAATTTGTTATTCCTCAAAGTCATTTGCAAAGGAAAAACCCCCAGCAAAAATGAACATATTTAGACAACAAACAAGCAGCAAAGCAAAGTGATGAAGCAGCATACTCACTCTACTCCTTCTCTCCCAGATGACAGGTAATGTGTCCTTTGTCCCTCAACCTAAGGCCCCACATGTTTGTCTCTGTCTCCCGTCTCACTTACACTCTTTTACATATCCCTTACCCCCCTCTGACATCAAACAGCTCTGGCCTGAAATCAAATACAACGGCATCCAGATAAACAAACAAAAAACTCGGAACAAAAACCCACGTCTCCGCCGCCGCTCTTTCAAGTACACTCTCAGTGTTTGTGCCTAACCAAGTGTGAGCGCTTCCTGAAAGAGAGAGGAATGAGGGAGGCAGAGCATCTTGCCTCTTTCCCTGTGGTACTTACAATGGTCCTCACTTACCCCCTTATCCCCTCCAAACTGGGTCATGGTTGAGGGTGGGGGTGGATGTGTGGTTATGATGGGGATGAGGAGGAGGTGGTGGTGGTTTAATACCCCCTCTGAGGGCAGAGAGGAGGGAAGTCTGGGACTGTCAGACAGTGATAAAGTACAAGAAAAGGTATGATAGGACGGGGCCTTCAGGTGAGGTTAAGAGAGGTAATTAGAAATCTCACTTTGCTTTTATAACGCTGCTAAAGTGCACCTGAGATTAATAACTTAATGGTACAAGCAGACCTTTATTATCATTATGGGAGAGCCTAATTTATTAATACTTTAAAAAATAACTTTAATGTCACAAAAATGCAAAATGGGTGGATTGGTTGAGCTAGAAGGGTAATAGAAAATCAAAGATTGACTGCGTGTTTTACTAGTGGAATAAACCATTGGTGGATGTGTTTTTACAACAACATATCAGTGGAAATAAACTACTCATAAGAGTGAGACAATTTTCTGTCCTCAATATAAAGAGCAGAGTGTTTTTATACATGGAAAAACAAGCATACATCTTTCCTAGAGGTTTACACTTCGTCATAACATCTTTCAAAATAAAGGTTTTGTCGGAAGTGTTTCTTAAAACTTCAGAACACTTGCTGTTACTGTGGAATATCGTGGCTTTTATTAGCTTATTGGAAAATTCCAATCAAAATTCCAAATATATTTGCCATAGTGGAGTAACAATAATGTAGGCACAAAATGTGTATACCAGATGTGTTTATTGTCTCCAGAAATATCAATGCATTGATTGTTTTGAAATTGTGTGCAGACATTTCTGGTTCTCAGAGGATGAATCCCAATTACTTGTAGGTGATCTTCTTCTTCTTTTCCTCTAGGGCCACTATATGAGGTTGACGTGTGTTTTATTTAACAACTTTGAGATTTGTGTGTTTTTTTTCTAAGCTGACTTTAGAAGGATTGCAAGTTTGCATGTTTAAAACATTTATATCCCACAGAGAGTGAACTATTTACTGTGTACTTATTAACTAGCACTTATAAGGCCACATTTGGAATCTGATCAATGCCTTTTAGCAAAATCTAATCAGAAAATATTTACTGTGAGTTTGTGTTGATTACATTCAACTCTGTGTTATTATTAAGAACAAATGTAAACAACACAAAATAAAAAGAGTAGAAGAAGAAATTAAGCTGCGGAACTCCATGGAATGTTATTTTTCAAAAGACTGAAAGTGGCAAGTTTTTTATTTTTATTTGAGATAACAGCTTTCCAGACAGTCAGTTGAATTTGAACCTTTCAAGAAGTGGCAGCATTAAGAGAGATAACTCAACTATCACCTCAGATCAACATATCTGTTCATCAGAGACAATTTACAAACAACAGCAGCCTTTCTTTGTGACTTAAACAACCAGCCTAAGAAAATGCAGCGACCAAACTACCCAAGAAGGAACAACAACACCTTCAGACAGCAGGGTTATGGTCGACACATGGAGCTCGAAAGACTTCGTCAAGATATGAGAAACCTCACTCATCTGCTGGGGAGAGAGAGACACCACTACTGTAAGGAGAGGAATAAAAGACTCCTGATCAGCCAAGAGTTGGAGCAGACAAAGCAACATCTGGCAAAGCAGAAAGCCCTCAAGGAAATGTACATAAACCGGGAGAACGACACCAGGAGAGAGCTCGAGAGGCTGGAAAAGTACAGCAACGAAGAGACCCTCTCTGCGTTTAAGATCGCCCAGAAAGTGAACAACACCACCAGGCAGAGGAAGAAGAAAGATCTTCACGTGGACTACGAGGAGCTCAAGGTGGCATACGTAGTTTGCACTGAGGCGCTCACAAAGGAGCTCCAGACTGAGAAGGAGAAAAATAAGGTCCTTCAAGAAGAACTGGACAGCAGCAAAGTTTCACACCATGAGCTCAAGATCAGGTACGAAGCCGACATGCTCGCTGCCAAGCCGTTGGAAGGAGTGTCCCAAGACCAGCAGGTGATCTCGACCCTGAAAGCTGAACTGGAGGTCCTCGGTCAGAAGGCGAGAGAAGAGACTGCTGTCCTGCAACAGGCTGCTTTTGAGACGGAGAAGATGAACTTTACTGAGCTTGAGGGCCTGAAAACTCAGCATTCATCATAGGTTGAGTTGGCTACTCTTCAGTCTTCATAAAAAAATAAAATAACACATAATTTCCCTTTAAATGAAGTTGTGTGTTGTGGTGTTTAAGTTGTTGGACAGCCAATGTTGTCATATGTGTCTTTGTTTACTATCTCTATGTGTGTTGTCTTTGTAGGTTTTAGCTTGTTTTTAAGTTTATCAGTATGTTTCTGGAGCAAAGATTTGGTACACTACCTGGTCGCTCCCTTCCCCCTTGATTGCATGTGGTTTGCACTCTGTGACTGATTAGTTAGATTGCATTCACCTGGTCACTGCGTATTTAAGATGGCACTCCCTTTCACTCACATTTGGGTCTTCACATGGGGTGGCAGTTCAGCAATGGTAAGGTGTTTGTTCATTCCTGTTTTAGTTATCTAGTCAGTCTTTAATTGATCTTAATTACTTAATTTGTTATTGTTTCCTTTAGAAAGTAACTCTAAGTTGAACGTGTTTATTATTTTAGTAATATTTTATTTCGTCTTTCAGCAACATGGTCAATGTGTGTTTGCTGTGGCTATTATTACCTCCACAGCAGACCAAATCAACCTGTTGAACTGATTGATATGGTCTCAGTGTCTTGGAAAACGACATGCTGACAGATGACACTTCTTCTCCTTAGAACCCTTCCAAACAGTTTCTATTTTGAAGGATTAGTCTGTAAGTATAGTACAGATTGTTCGGACCCCAAGCAGTGAGTTTTCTTACAAAGTCCAAAGTTTTTTTTATAACATGACAAATAATTGATGTCCAACATGCCGCGCGCTATGGATGCCAGTGAATTAGGTCTGTGAGGGACTGGCTGCCTACTGCCTACTAAAAATGTAACGTTCACATAAAATGTTTTTAGAGAAGCCATAAGAGGACTCCATAAACTCTGTTTTATATTTGCCACGTATACTGGAGATCTTTTTCAAGAAATGTAGACCCTCTCATAATCCTTCCCATCACTTTCCGCCTCAGCTTGCCCTTCTCCCTCCATCACTCCGCTCCCACTCTAATGCTCTCACATTGTCGTAATCATGCAAAACCAAGAACAATAAAAGATGTCCGTTTGATATTGTCCAAATCCAAGCGCCAGTGCTTGTCGCTGAAATTAGGACTGCACACTATCTCAGCCTCTTTTCTTATCTGCGTCTTCAGAGCGAACCAGTTGCTATCACCAAATTTCACAGATCATGTGCTGAGAAATCAGAGGGTGTAAATCCTCTTTAGATTCGTATCGTGTCACTCAACGTCCACAGCTTCTGTTGAATGTCTTTTTTTCTTTAATGTACAGCCATCGCAATTTGGCCATTTCTTTTGAGCAGTCTCTAAGTAGTGGGATGCAGTTTTTGGACCTGTCAGTACAGTAATAACCTTGAATAATGTGATGTCCTCTTTTACTTTGATGGGAGTAGTTTTATGAAACACTTTTGTCATGTTGATTTTTCGAGACTACTGGCAGCAGATGGTTGGTTTTGATGCTGCTACTGCCTCAAGAAAACAACCATCCCAAACCATCATTGAAATAAAATCATTAACATCAAACATGTGGGAGGAATAATGCTATCTATTTCCATAAATCACTCTAAAGACCATTATCTTTGTCTGTTTGAAAGCTGAGTTAACGTATAGTTCTGTTCAAAGTCTACATTGCCTTGAGTCACTTATTTAGTTTGTGTGCTTATTTATGCCACAGTCAAGGTCAGTTTTGCCGACTCAGCCAGCGCAGGGAGAAAGATGATTTATGACTTTCATTTTGTGCTGGCATCAAGTTGAACGCCTCTCTGTTACTGTCACTACAGATGGGATTAAGCTCGGTGATGGAGAATTTGACTGCAGATTAAATGGTCCCTAGATATGAGTCCCTCTGTGTGAAAGAGTAAACACAATCAAAACTATTAGCAATGGTTCATATGTAACAGATGCACAACAAGAAACAAGTGCTTGATGGATGAAGTTCAGCCTGATGGACTCTGCAGGTCCCAGTCAAGTTTTTACAATAAAAAATAAAGCATCTTAATACCAGACTTATAATGGTTACTACAGTACATTTTAAAGCAAACTGTTGATGGATACACATTTCCGACCACACAAAGAAAGGGAGGAGCAGCTCCATAAAAACAATAAAATAAACAGTTGCTGAGATGAACCCATCTTAATGTTTGGTTTAGAAAAGATTAATGGCAAATTATGTGATATTTTGCAATTGTCTGAATGCAGCCCCATATCTGATTGAGCTGTTTTAATGTTGCTCACTCCAGGGTAGACACAAAACAAAACTGTGCTTTGGTTCTCTCTCTTTTTAGATTATGATCATTGGAGACCGTGTACCCAGTTGTTTAGACATTATTTATAGTTTATTTTATTCTTCTGATGGTTAGGGATTCAAGTCTGCAATACAAGAATGTCCAACAATTTTCTCTTAGGTCTTAGAACTCTGTGGCGTCAGCTTTTGAAATTGGCCATAAAACTGTGTGTGTGAATCATTAAATAACCTCAAAATGGACTGCTGTATCCGACCCCATCGAAGAACCCCCTCGGTGCCACTTTCCCAGATCTGTCTAAATCTGTGCTTCCATCCACACGGTTCAAGTAGCTTATAATATACAGCACCATGAAACAGTATTAGAATAATTTAAGGGAGTGTCATCATTGGCTTTACATAGAACACTTATATTTACATTTAACACATTTTCAACCTACTGCTTACAAAAATATAAACGTATAATCAAAGCACACACAAGATTATTAAAAAAATTATATATACATATATCATGTGTGTGTATGGATGTAGATTTAAAAAAAATGAATGAAATATGTATATGTATGTAGAATTAAAAAATAAATAATAGGGTGGCAATAAACAGACTGCTCATAGATGGATTGAGGAGATTGGGGTTGCTTAACTCCCATAATCCCTCAGCCTGTCTGCATAAACCAAACTAATTTGGCTCATTTGACAGTATATCGTCCTTTTCGACATCAAAGCACTCTTAAGAACAGGCTTGAGTGACAGGACATTTTCTTGTCTTTTTTTTTCTCTTCAAAGTGGTTCCACTGGAGCCATTATCTTTTTCCGGTTGTAGACTGACGAGTTGTTATTAACGTGTATTAAGCCTCAGGCCACAGTTTCATTGGAATTATGGAGATGGATATTTGTGGAGAAAAGTCCTGGGAAATAGTGCATCTTTTAAGATGGAAACATAGTTCAGTGGAATCAGGAAGCTACACAGAGAGAAAGTTGGATTTCAGATGCAACTTCTGCAACTTTTCCACAACCTCAGTCAAACAAATGCAGGGACCACAATCTTTTATATACTGTAACTCCTACTCCTCCCCTCCTAAGTAGCAGGGGCTACTTGGAACTAAAATAATAAACGGAGCATTATTCTTAAATGCTAGAAACGACACTTTAACAGCATCTTTCTGTGAGTCAAACATCTCGTCACCCTTCTGCATATTTCACATACACAGTCACAGTTGAAGCTTTTACTGTAAACTATGTGTGTGGTGTAAATATTAAAAGGGCAACAGACATCAAGTTAACAGTTTTACGGCGACTATTAGTGGGACAGTGTCTCCTTTTTAAACCCCACAGCGTTGGAATGAAGTCTACAAGACAACTGAGAATAAACTGTAAGAAGGTTATATTAAAGCATAATACATTTACAAAAACAACATTTCAATTTTGTTGTATTTCAAAGTCACAAAAAGGTGATTCCAAATAATAAAAATGCTATGTTCATGCCAGAGAAAGACACATGGAGCGAGCAGGAGAGACTTATATGGTAAATGGATTTGGGTGAGGAGCTCCCATTGGAATTAAACCATTTTGCAAATATTTACTTGTCAAAACATTTGACAGCCGGTCAGAAGGCATCCTCTTGAACTCTTACTTTCTTCTTTGTTAACACAGAAACGTTTTGTTTTTGCCCTCAGTGCATCCAGAAGCCAAGTGCTAGCAGACAAACAGTAGAGTCGGTGAAGGCATCCCCACTCCTCTGTTTGTTTAAAAGTGTGCACTTGAGGTCAAGAGCTCATAGTGCTGCTATGTGACTATCAAACACCATCAGAAAAGCTTTTTATCAACAGACTTACAAAAGTACAGAAAATGCTCACGCCTTCTTGTGTTCAACTACATCCACTGATCAGTGCACAAGCCAACATGGGGGATTGACTAGAGCGATTACCTACAGTGTACTGTGTTGGCTGTCTGGCTGGAACGGAAACCTGTAAACTTTCAAACTTGCACACAGTTTGACACCTGTGGCTGTGCTATTTTTTATGCCAGTGGAGCTCATTGTTAGGATCCTGATGGCTGCATTGGAGTCTGTATCAGTCTCTATTGGGAACAAAAACATCAGTATGGCTTTGAAGCTGCAAAAAAAAACAAAAAAAACATACTGAAACAAAAGTCTGTCCCTCAATAAGTATAAACAGTGATTATATGCTGTCTTTAACCTAATGCATATTGTCCAAACGTTTATATGAAACATACAGGGAGAGCACGTGTAGGTCTTGGCTGGTTGGGCGGATATGGGGACTAAAAATAGCCCACCATTAACAAGGCACACCATAAATAGTATTGCACACACTAAACAAATAAATCAAACATGTCATGCATGTCATGTAGTGTAGCCTATGGAAAACCACTTGCTAAGAATCTCATTATTTTAACCACAGGGGGAAAAACAGTTTGAATAAATGTGTTGGTATCACCGCCTGACAAACACCATGAATCAGTGATTTAGTGCACAAAGGTTGTGAGGTGGGATGTCTCTGTCAGGTTCATATATCTCCATCTCAAGTACACCAGTGAATTATCCAGGAGTTAATCAATTTACGTTAATGGTAGCTTTAACATCTGCACTCTTTTTTTTTTTTTCTTAAACATGATTGCAGAGACATTGAGAGACTTGAGATCAAAGTCATGCATTTTGGTGATTTGTGAATAGAAATTAATCATCAAACAGAGAGAACTCTCTATAAGTTATATAAGAGGGTACAGCTCAGATGCAGAGGACTGGACTGCAGATTAACAGGCCCCCAGTCTGACTCTGGGTGCCACCCTGTGTTTATATGCAAAGTAAACCTTCCTCGGTACATGTTTTATGATTTGCAGCATGTTTAAGCCACTGCAGTAACAAATAATAGAGAAGCTTACATATGAAGCATGCAGGCTCGTAGCTTAAAGAGCTCATGCACATGCTGTTCCCTTTAGATACCCTTAATGTTGGTGCGTTTTTTTTTTAATCTCTTCTTGAATTTTCAAAGTAACTGTGTGGTTTGGGTTTCATTTGTTAACTTTCAGAATGCAAAGTCTTAAAAAGAGAAGGTTGTAAGTGCTTGTATGTCACCGCTTTAATATCAACATTATCCTTCGCAGTCTTACCTCAGCTTTGGAAAAATCTGTGGCAGATGGAGAAGTCTCTCTTTTTTTAAGTACAAAATATGATATTCCATATGTGGCTTGTTTATATCTCCACTCTTAAATGTATTATTGCTTTAATCTGAAGTCAATTAGTGAATAATGAGCATCTGTACTGTAAAATTACTCTATATGTAAAGCAGGGCTGTGGGGCTGTCACACAAGGAATATTTACAGTATTTAAGGGGTTTAAATAAAAATGGCAGAAGATGTTGGAATAATGTACTCCTACATGGAAATAGACTCAAAAACAATTCTATTTCTTAGAGTGATTTTACGGTTCTGTGTCGAAGTGGTAAAAATAAGTGTTTTAAATGTACTATTGCACATTGGGTGAGTTTAAAAAATGTACAGTATGTTGCATGGGAAGAAAACGAGTACATAAAAAACACTAAAAAAAGCACTTTGTCTGCATTGCAAAAAGCTAAGAGTTGAGAGGATATAATGCAATGCACATTATCAATCAAATCTGAATATTTCTGAACTTTTAGAAATTAAAAAGATCACGTATGTTTTCGTATCACATCCTATAGCATTGTGTCACATCAGGTATCCTTTCCTATCTTTTCTTTCTTTCTTTGAATTTGTTTGCCTTTAATTATTTTATTTATTCATTTTCAACCCCATAAAATGAAGTTCAAACCTTTATGAGTGGGCACATCTTTAACTGTCTCCATCACATGTCCAAGCACAAGACTGAGCCACGTTTCATTTCTAACTAAGTCTTGAACTCATCAGCCTTCAGATTCTCATCTTTAATTAGGGGAAAGGAGATGAGTTAACCTGAGGTGAACGAAGGCTTGTGCAGCTCCCCGAGCATGTGTATGTTATCCTTCATGATCACGCATGCAAAGATGCACACACGTGGAAGCACAGCTATCAGCTCCCACCTCAGGCTCAGGCTCACCTGCCCACTTTAGACACTCATTAGAGAAGGAAGGAGGGAGAGTTGGAGGAAGGAAAGAGAAAGGGGGAGGGAGTTAGGGGAGGAGACTGAGGGTCTCTTTGTGAATGAAGGCAGTGTTAATGTATTGAAGTAGAAATATAAGATGAATTAGAGATTAAATCTGTCCCAGTAACACAGTTAAAGGGCAAAAGCTCCAGGGGAAAAATGCTTCTCTGTGGTTGTGTCAGTACATATACATACATGTTTGTGTGTTTGTGTGTCTGTATGTGTGAGTCAGAGTGAGACTGAGTCAGAGTTAGATAGTCTTGTTGTGTCTTCAGGCAGAGATGGAGCATATTAGACATGTGGTTGTGTGTGCGTGAGGTTGCGTTTGGCGTGTGTTACATGCGTAGGTGCATCTGAAAAGCACCTTTGCCTTTGGTGCTACGTTTAGAGGGCAAGGGGAATTAATGTGTATGTTTTTTGTGTTTGTGTTAGTTTTAAACCTCTGAATGTTTGCATTTAAAATCTAGTGAACGCGTGTGAAACTCTCATTCATATTATTCCCGTTCTCCATGGAGGTGGCCGGTCGTTCATTACAGTGTGTTCACTCGTCTGGCAGATCTGTTCTTGAGGCAACTGCTGCTGCTAAATATCACACACCTGGATGCACAGCGTGTGCCGCTCCCTCTCATTATATGTCTTCTAAGACCCTATTACCATACTAATAATATCCAACAAATCACAGCATTTTCACCTTGATGAGACTTCGTTGGAGGAGGAGGCCCATACAGCACATACAGGATTAGGGATGACTTGATTTACCACAGCGCATCTTTAATACCACAGGAGCCGAGAATCCGGGCAGGGGGAAGAAGGATGAAGGAGAGGAAGAATTTCTTAAAATAACATCTAAAATATGCATTTATACCACAGCTGGTTCCAAAATTATCCTACTGTACTGAATGCAGGGAATTGAGCTTTGGTTTGTGGTTGCCTATAATTTTGTGTTTGCACTTTAAAAATAGAACTCTGCTTGTGTACACTTTTGGCTATTATGTCAGAGAGAGGAAAAGTGATACTTTTTAATAAATAAATATGATGTAATTTCCTTCAGTTATCACAACAAGTGTTCAAAGGAGTAGTCAAATCTATGGTTCTCTTAACCTAAAAGGTGGCAATATCAAAAGTTTCAAACTTATTCAGTGAAAGTTCAGCACTCTGAAGTTTAGTAGAAAATTATCGCCAATTTCAATTTGGTGATTTCATTATTTAATGAAAAAGTTAACTTCAACCCAAAATGAGATATTTCATTAGACATGTACAGTATGCGGAAAAAGTATGAGTTTATATGAATATATATGAATATGACGAGTAGAAAACCAAATCTCATAGTAAAACAAGCAGATCAACTCGTTCGTACAAAATCAGTCATTCAATAAAATTGTCTTTAATTATTTCAAGACAACACTAAAACGTATACATACTCGCTACTTTACACACACATTTTGGTACATGATGCTGACACCTACCAATACGTTTTTTAACAAAGCAATAATTATAAAAAGTAGTCAAGAAAAAAAGGACTTAACAATAAATATTAAAAAAATAAACATGATAATCACAAAGAAACCCTTTCAATGCTCTGAAATTGATGCTGCATTAGATTAATCAAATTCTTCATTGCAACTCTAAAAATGAAAATGGGTGCATGAAATTTCAGCAATCTACCCATAGCAGCATCTTTTGGCAGATCTTTCAGGTTTTCTAAATGTATCAGCAGACAATCTGACAGTAGAATAAACGACTGTCATGAGGCTGTAAAGGCTTGCTGCATTCATTGTCCTCGCCTGTGTATCAGTAAAGGACTTTGCTAACCCACTTATGCAGCTGGATTTACACTGAGTGTATTGAAGCGAAAGATTTAAATGGCATCAGTCTTGCTATTAAAGCAAAGCAAAACATCAGACAAACAGGGAGGAGCAGCTCTCTCCCTCTCTTTATATGTTTATGTGTGTAAGTGTGCGTGTGTGTAGAAGGAGCATTGGGAGTGCTGTCCCCTGCCTCTGCTGTGTGTGTGCAGCAGCTGCAGCTTTCAGCCCGGGTCTACACTGTAGGGGCCTTTCTACTGTCTGAAAGACTGATAGATACAAAAAACAGAATGGTGATGTGAGATGACTCAGAGGGAAGCTGATGGTGTGTTTAAAACAGACTCTTTAACCCTCTGCACGTTTCAATTTAACATGTGTACTATGAAAAACAAAACAGTGCGTTCACAGGTCAAGGATTCAAAGTTGGCTTTTCAAAATAAACAAACAGTTTTGATCTTTTTTTGGGGGGGGGTGGGGGGTGGGGGGTTAAGGTCAACAATGTGTGGGTCAATTTCACAACTGGCTTGGGAGTGGGAATATCTTGACTGAATATGGAGAGAGTAGTCCAACCCCCACCTCCATCTCCCTCCATCCTTCCTGATATGAGGTCTTATCCCTCCTGTGCTCCATACATCCATAGATGAGTGAGGAAAAAAAAAACACAGATACAGATGCTGGCCTATGCCTGATGCACACATATGTTATGTGGGCAAAAAACCCTGCAAGCGAAGCAATCAATCCTCACACTATAGAAGGAAACATGTACGCATGTGCACTCTAACACACAAAGGCAGCTCCACACGCATGGCGCCCACGGTCTAATGAGACAAAATTGGAGAGAGTGCATGAATGGAGCGGCCTGTTTCAGCACATGGCACCGAGCGGTGGGCAGAGACAAAGCTTGCATGCAATGTGCCCATTCATAGTCTGGCACCAAGGGCAGAAAATGGACTCACTCACGAGCCAAGTGAACACAGTATGGAAGTATTATAATGTCTGAAAGAGGCTGGGAGGTGTGGAGAGAGGACTCAGCACACTAGTATCCCCTCATTCCTCACCATCCCCCTCCTTCCTCCCCCTGTGGGTCCTTGTTACCCGCCCCCACAAATCCCTACACACCCTCACCCTTCCGTCAACCTTCCCTCATTCTGCTCTCCCTACTGTTCTCTTTCCCCACCCCCCTTCTAAAAAAACCCTCTTCTTTCTGCTCATCTTTAGCCATAAGGACAGACACAAATGGCTCTTTACACATCAAAAAACCACATCATGCAACTGCATAATTATAATGGCTCATTAAAGTTGGAGGTCATGTATGCACAGTATTGTGCATGTGGCTGACACAACAAAACGTGTATTCTGAAAAAATATTTCAAATTTAGATTTGACCTTGACTTGGCAACATGCAATTTAGTTGTAAAATCAATTTTAAAATCTTAATGCCATTTCATATAACCAAGGGGAAAAGGTGAATGTGGCAAATATCTAATTTGGTCAGGTAGATATATCAGGTCTCTTTAAGGAACAGGCAGATTTTAACCTGCCTTATTGATTTACATAGATAATCTGTTTGTTAGCTTATTAACAAACAATGACTGCACATGAAAAGTCCTATCCTATGAGGTATTTTCAAGATAGGTGCCTCTGACATGGACAATTCCCAATCGGAAAATTGCATCATTGTCACACCAGGTGGAAGCTAACAATAACTGTTGGACTACAGGTTAAACTAATCCAAAAATAGACAGTATGCATTTTGGATGGAGCCACCACAGCATCAGCCATTGATTAGTTAACTGGCACTTTGAGATCTCAAGTTCGGCAATGTAGCTGTCGCCACGTAGTGGAGAAGAAGTGACCATATTTGGAGGAGAGGTAGGTGCTGAGTAATTGGCAGAGGCTGGCAGATTGCAATTTATCATTTATCACCGAGAAATGTTATCCATTGTATTGTCAATTGACTACATGAGCATACTGTAGCTGCATTGTCGCTATTAGCTCTTCTTGCACCTTTTTTCTCTGATTATAACTACTGCTTTAGGTTGTGACCTTTGACATTGTCACATTGAACTATTAACAACTCATATTACGAAGCCATAAGTACAGGTTCCTGATTTTACTCAGCCATTTGTGAAAAGACAAAGCAAGGCAGCAGAAATATGTCAACTTGTACTTACAGACCCTTTAAAAAAAATTATTTGTTGCAGCTTAAAACCTATGTAAGGTAAAGTATGGCATATCCCATTGTGTTCAATCAGATGGTAGAGCCAGCTTTCTGTTTAAAGATCATTTGACTGTAGATCAACAAATCTCAAAGCAACTCATCTCCTGTTGTGCTCAGCTCTACTGCAGTTACACTAACACTCCTTTTGTTCAATGTTCGTTTATGTACAAGGGTTTATTTAAAGTTTCCAAGGCTGCCACGAGGAAGCATCCAAAGAAAAGATAACAGCTGCCACACAAAGACACAACACAGGTGTACAGCTCAAAGTGTTTGCCTCAAGGTCAAACATTTCTTTAATAAATAGACAAAAGAAGATTGAGAGCGAGCAAAAAGTAGTTTATTTTTTCTCTGTCATGTTTTTATCTCCCTTCCTTTGGACGAGTCTCCCGTGTTATTGGTCAAACGCAAATTTAACCTTATTTCAAGAAGTACCCCCCTTCTTTTAAGAAAAATCTGCATTTTCTGTGTTGAAATTATCAACGAGAACGATGCAACATAGTATGATTTTTTATACAAGTATAACTTGTAGTATAGCTTGTAAAGCAATATTTGACTCATTATGCCCTCCCATGACTAAACACTGTAACCTCTTATTGGACAAGTTACATATTTTAAAATGTTCAAACTAAGAAATGTAGAACAAGTGTTACCTTTAAATTCATTTTAAACGGTGCTATTTTTCTAACACAACTTTGTTTGTTTGACTGTTGCACTAGGCGTAAACACCTTCACTATCTGACACAGTATTGGGTTTGTTTTCAGTAAAAAAAACAGTAGTGATGTGAAACAAACGGCTAACAAGCAGAGGAGTGCATGAACAACCCCCCCCCCCCCCGCAAAGCAAAGAGATTTATAGACTTCAACACAGAGGTCAATTACTGCTCACATGCCCACACAGAAAAACGCAAACTTTCTCCACTTATTGACTAGATTGATTTGTGTGGTGCTCAGGCGTAACTCCCTGCCGGCTGATGTGTACAGGAGCTGATTAGAGAGCTGATTTATGGCTGTCCATGAATAACGGCTCCCTGAGCTCTGTAAGCTTGACCCAAGAGGAGAGACACTGGGAATGTGTGGCGAAGAGACAAATGGGCAAAGGGTAAAGCGAGATGGATGGAATGAGATGAAGGGGTATATAAGAGCATTAGGCTGTCCCTGTGCAAAAACCTGGCTACACTGTGAAGCTCATTGTCTCAGGCCAGAGCAGACCTGAGACCTGCCAGCCACTCATCTTCTTTCGGGCTGCCATACAAATGACTTCAAACAAGGTATTAAACAGGTCCCTGAGGATGTAAAACAATAAAGGAACAGTGACTGCTTAACAGCTGATCCATTAAAGTCAACCTTTTCTCATCATCTTAAATAGCTTAACATCCTTTTACCTATAGCGTCAAAATTTGCCTTTAAGCCTACACGAGTCGTGGACATCTGTTTAGGGTGTGACAATGACTCAATCTCTTAGCTGCACGCATCACTTCCTTCTGAAATTAATTAGCATTGTATAATGAAATGCGACTCATGCCTGGCGGCGGTGGCTGGAAGTTTAAATCAGACATCTTAGCGTATATGCTATGCTATAACTGCTGACTTCAGACTTCAAATCTCCATTATTGTGTGTCCTGCGAGGGCAGCGTCCTCACACACACAAGCTTACGCTTCCAGGAAGCAGAGCACACAGGGGCCAAATGCCACTGCCAGCCGAGGTTGAATTTGTTTACTCCAGATAAGTAGAGACATCCTTGCCATCACAGTGACTGAACGCTGAGATGATGATTTTGGCTGAGCTCGTGAGGAGGAATGGGAGGGGGGATGTTTGTGGGCTGAAGGCTCATGTTGACATGAATACATGTGCATAAATACAATGACATGCAGCATTACAAGAGAACCTCCATATTCTGGTGAATGTTTTCAGCCATTCATATGAATGCCTTATAATCTGTTGACAAAATTCAGTTTAGAGCAGCAAAATACAGATATCTATATCAATACTCATAATACTGATACCAACCAATTCCAGACCTGTATGTAAACAAGACATGGACCCTATTGAAGTTACTAAACCATTATTAGTGCATTAGTCAATCAATAAATTGCAAATGATAAAGTTGAAAATCCTTGATTGCTAACATTTTGCTAGCTTTGCTACCGAACAAATTAGGAAGTATTGAGGGCATGGTAGTTCCTTGTTAGAAATCCACTCTGATCTCTCTAAACCCCCTCTATTTCAGCGGGGGGGGGGGGGGGGGGGGGGGTAGACAGACTAAAGACACATATTACTGTTACAAAAACATTGTAAAGTGTATTTTGAATAATATGTGACCTCAAATAATTCCTGGATTATGCAACTTGCACATCTCTTTAAAGATGTCTTCCCTTGTATCAGCAGTATTTTGTTGCTATTTCCTCAATAGGAAGCCGGCAAAGGTTAAGCATCAAGCTCAAGGATCCTTGCGGTTACGGGCTGGTACCAAATAAAAAAAAAGTGCACAAATGTGCTGGCAGATTCTGACCCTGACCCCGTTTTCTTTGACAAATCCACAGGACATCATTCATGTTTATATGCAGCCCTGGCTGGGCCATGAATGACATAGGGACAAGGATATCCTGAGATATTCTGCTTTAATATCTGGGTAATAAGTCAGTGTCTGAGTGCAGCATCCATGAGCCATCATCCACTTTCATTTGACTGTCCCATGGACACCATCACTCCACTGCCACCCTGCCGCCTTCAGGATCAGAGCAGGCTAAATGAGGACCCCAGCTGCATTCAGGGCCAAGGTTTATCAAAGGACAGAACTAAAAGGCCAAGTTAATACAGAGTTCAGCCTGAATTCATTAAAATGTTGCACAGAGAGCCATCATACTGCGACTATCATGTCAGGATAAATGGCTGATTAATAGGTGAGATTCAAGAGACTAATGGATGGCATAGCACTGCAATAAACTTAATTTAAGCTGCGCTACAAGCCAAGATCTATGACAACGTCTTTCACCTGGTTGGTCCAACATCCCGGGCCGAAATGGACATTCACAGGGAAGAGATGCCATAATCAATTTGGGGATCCTCTGACCTTTAACACCAGCAGCATGTTTTGTATTAAATATTTGGCAACTTCAGCAATGAATGCCATTCAAAACTGTGTTGATCCAAAAGTGTGATTTTTGACACACGTTGGATGACAACAAAACATGACAGAATCTTCTTTATGAAAGGCTTAAGTGAGCAAGCTCAATCCAGATCATGATATCTGTAAATGAGAACTACGTTAGCATTTAGCATCATAGCAGCTAGCTTGAGTGTTTTGTTAACAATAAAAGTCAGTTTAGTTTTTAGTTTTAGTTTTGGCTGAGCACTTTAAATAGAAACACACAATTTTACAGAAGTCCAATAGAGAAACACCGGAATCTGAATTAGAAATACTTTATTAATGCTTTGGAGAAATTCAAGTAAACGCAGCCTTGTTTTGACAAATCTTCCCTCAAGTTTGGAGAAATTTAAAAGCCACGGCTCCTTTTTGTTATTGGTCGCTGAGGTAAATATTCTGTGAGCTGTCTATTATTGAGAGTCATGGATCGGACTGGCGGTTTGTTTACTGTTTTGAGATCAAAACATGCCGGAGACCACAGAAAAAAAAGATGAAATGGAGGCTCAAAGGAACAGAGAAGGCAAGTCAGCGCAAAGCTGCCAACATTAAGAAATGATTCACAGTTGCAGCCAAATTCAGCAGATGGTGAGTGAATGTAAACGGAACTGAGCAATCAAATTTCCAACAAAACACTTAAAGGATGCAGAAAAGGGGAGGAAAGAAAAGCTTGAAAAGGCATATGATGGCTGGAAGAGCAGAGAAGGAAACATACTGAATGACTAAAGAACAAAAAGATCCAGTTTGCAGCAATATGCTCCCGCCTACGGTTACACTTGTTCCGATGCAACTTTAATCATGCAATCATGCCTGCCATGTCAAATGACAGGCCCTGTTGTGCAAAAATTGGATTTTGCTCACATTCATACTGTATCGAAACACAAGACAGAACCCAGGCACACATTGTCATCAACGGAGGCTGGATGCCGTCCAGCTACAACGAGTTCAAGAAAACAGCCCAAAAAAAGGAAAAGGCACTGAGAAAAAACAATGTTGATACATGAGCTGCACAAGAGCTTGTTCCAGGTCAAGTTTATATATATTCATGTGTATGTACGTATGTAGGAGTGTAATTTTTATAAAATCACAATGGTATGTTCACTGTGTAAAAAAGTAAAACAAATGAATAAGAAGAAATGCCAGACTGAAATGTGTCTCATTAAATATAGGCAGAAAGCATGGACTACATGAACTGCTTGTTGCCTGAGGCAAATCCTTCAGGCGGCCTCATAGTTTATACAACAACCTGATGAAATCTCCACCATCACATTACAGAGACCACACAGCACTGTGCTTACATTTGCCTACATCAGACTAGAGGCCCAGTAAAATCTCTTGTTAAGGCCTATATGGCTTCTGTAATAGGAGCTCAAATAAACAAGAGAGTATGATGTAAGGTCAGTGTCCAATATATTTGTGTATTCATAACACAAGGAAAGAGTACTTCAACACAGAGGTCAATTGCAATATCCATGCAGCTTTCAATGATTATCTTGGTATAGTAGCTCTTATTAGTAGCAGTGGAGTCTTACAATGTCTTCCAAAGATTCAAAAGCCGAATCAAGCACAAGTTATGTAGGAACTAAACCATAAATCCAATAGAGTGTATTTTAGTCTAAGCCTTACTGTGTTCTCATCATTCTGTGTGTGTCAGAGTTTTTATCAATCCAACTGTAGCCTTTACTTTTATTAACTGTGTTCTCCCTTGGGAAATTACCTGTATCAGTATGAAATCACATTGTTGTTCTACTTCTCAAGTTTGTTTGACTGCAATGTAAACCAATTCACCTTTTAATCTTGTGTTGTAGTTTGACAAAAAGGCTAATTCAAGAAGTGTTTACTGTAACATACAGTACCACAATTGCTCATGTCACAATAACCACAAGAGTGGCCATATCTAAAATGTCAAGGATTGTATTCAATGACAGAATACAACTTCAGGCTAAGTGTTTGAGACAGGTTTGCTGATCTCAGGAGAATACGAGTACGTGTCCACTCACAGTGAGGGGGGCTGACGGTGAGGCGTCTAAAATGCTCCTCCGCTCCTGCTCCATACCAGAGTCAATAGTAGTGATGAGATCCAGAGACAATCGCAATGTGCCAGCCAGGGAAGCTGCTGCTGCTGCTCTCCCCTACAGCCTGCACATACAATCACTAAGTCATTATCATTTCCAGAACAAACATGATCTTTATGTAATCTTTATGTAAACGGTCTGGTTTGAGGCTTCTTTGGCAGAAAGACTCCCTTCCCTCGACTCTTCACTACAAGATGGTCCTGTGTAGCCGGGGCCCAGACCAATAATAAACAGAGAGAAAGAAACAGAACACAGAGCTATTTAGAGTAAAGCCTTAAGCTCTTTTGTCAAGTCAATTTTTTTTCCTTCCCATTTTGTGTTTTAGACGTAGACTTTCGAAGTGTTGGCCTGTGAGGCTATCATCAAGGCTACACAAGTAGCACGAAAGCATCTGTGAGCGCCATTGGGCTTTTTCCTCTCGATCACACCATGGTGGGCTATGGCTCAGAAAATCCTGAGGCCTTGTGGCCATGGAAACCCACTCGTGTATGAATGTTACTTTGTTTAAATATGACTCTAGGAGAGGAAAGGACAGGATAGCGCTGTCCTGGGAGACACATCACGTGTTGGTGATGCAACAAGACAGGAAAAAAAAATGATGGGAGTCACTGACTTGGTATTTGTTGCACCAAAAAAATCAAGTCAAGAGGATGCTGACAGGTTGTTTGGAATTCCTTGATTCACTGGTAGTGAAGGACCAGAAAGGAACGTAACCCAACATCAGTATATACATTCATCTTATCTTACAATGACAGATTTCATCTATCAATTAAGGATGTTTTAAAAAACGTTTATAAATTTACAAAATATAATTTCTATTTGGTGAGTTTTTTGTATTCTGTCGCAACTCTTTTTCTTGAATTATTAATTACTCTTTTTTCAAATTCCAGAGTTAGTTTGTACTTTTAAGATGATAAACTGTTCTTTTAAAAAGTACACATTTTACAGAATCAGTTTTATCAATGGAGACTTACAGTTGGTGTTTCAATGGTAAACTTCCACATTAGCTAATTGGTCAATCATTTCTTTTACAATCTCACGTTTATTTTGTCGATTAAACTCAACCTCGTCTTTGCAACGCTGAACTCTGAATGAATCCCTGCATGAAAAACACCTGATTGATTACCACATAGCTTTCAAGGTAACTGTGGACACTAAATCATGTGGGCCACAGTCTATAGGATATCATGTGACAAGATATGTGATCTAAAACTAGAGCCATGACAAATAAAAAATATGCAGTAACCCTGACCCAAACTTTGCCTGTAACATCTCTCCAGAACCTACTCTGGTCATTTCCTCTTGTAAAACTCCAGTTATATCCAGTCTGAGTTGTGAAGTTTAATAGGAAACTGTATAAACACGACCCCAGAGCATCATGGTGTCTGCAGAAATATGTTGTATATGCAACAGAGGCTAAAAATAGCCATGTGCTCGCTTGTCTCTCTGTAGAGTTTTATTAGTGTCGACCCTTGTATTTGCTCAATTGAGTGAAATTATTCTGTAAGACATTTAAAGGGGCCACTGCTCTGCAGGTTCCCATGGGGAAACATAAACAGCATACATTTAAGAGTGGGGCAAAGCCTGCTGGCATGCATGCTTACATGACTCATAATATGTATGCAATAAAAAATTGCTTTAATCAAGACAACACATTGCATGTTGTTAGCATTCTTAAGGAGCAAAATAATTAGCTCTGTGCCCCAGTAATAGAGGTTGTGACCTCTTTCAATATGGTCAGGGAGGTTAGAGGGTCTGTAGAGATGGCATAGCTCTGATGAAATGGGACTAATATGAGAATTTGGTTATGGTGAATCACAGCAAAAACAGAAAACAAAAAATGTCTTCTATGCAGAATTACATTTCATGCGATCCCCCTCTTGTCCTTTCTTACTCTCAGTCCAGCTTTCATCACATTTCAGTGTATCTGTGTGAATGCTTGTGTGTGTTCCTGCCCCAGTGTGTGGTCGAGTGTGCCAGGCAAGGCAATGGTGACAGGGTGTCGTCCGCGGTCCGTGAACCTGGCTGCTCTGCTTAGCTCTGCCGGTGACAGAGAGTGAGGGGGACATCGCCCAACCATGGCTAACCCCAGCTGGGCCAATCAGGTGTGAGCGCTCGTGGCTGGATCAACGCGCTCCCTCTGCTGTGTGCAGCACAGTCGCACAGATCCCCTTATGGATTCTAGTAGATGCTCCACAGTGTGAGCGGCGCTCTGCTGATCAGTCCTGTGTGTGTGTTTTCAGATAATGAAGCTGACTCTGTGTGTTTAATGAAATCTGTGCGACCTCCTTTACTGCCCCTGTGTTGATAGAGTTTCACAGGGTGATACAAAACCACACTGTAGTTATGTTTAAAGGTCTTAAAAACTCACTGTCAGTTTCTTAATGTTGACATTAATGACTGTATTGAAGGTCTTAAACAGATTTTTACCTGAATAACTAGACACATACGTGCTTCTCATAAAATGCTTTTTAATATCTGCAAACTTCTCTTCTATGACAATGTAAACCTTTCTAATTGTTCCATGAAACTCTGAATAATAAAGCTTTTATTGGGCAAGCTGCTTTGGCACGTTGCTTTTAGTTGAATTGTCCTTAATTAACAAAAAATGTGAGTAAATTGATGTTTTAATACAGTTGAAACATTTCATTGGTGTACAATGCATCACCATTATCTTTTTAAAAAACATGAATTAGCTCCAGGCATTATTAATGAGAAAATGTAATAATTTAATGATCTCATTTGACATGCATGATGGCTTACTGAAAACATTTGGGCTGTTGGTTGGTAATGCCAAACTGCTATTTTGAATTAACCTAAGTAAGCAACACACTTAACCTGCTCTGACAACACAAGAAGCAGCAGAGTGAGCGCAGATAGAGTCAAACAACAGGTATGAGTCATATGAGCGCACAGTCAGCTAGAAGCCTTCACGTTACCTCGCTTTGCCTAGGCGCACCAATGTGACTAAAAAACGTACAGAAAGGTTGTGTCATTGCAGGCTGACAGTGAATGAAAGGTAGCTCTCGGCCTTTACTCCTGTCACGTTGTGGCTCCGCCCCCCTGGTGACCAGAGGGAAGTGGCATAAGACCTGTCAGTCCGCATCACGGCCCGGGCCACGACAGCCGGGCTCATATGTAAATGTGCAAGCACAGATTCATGAGTCTGACGTATCAGTTTGAATATGCATGTTCAACACTGACTGGAGCGTAAACATCTCCATCCGGATCTCTGTGTGTGTGTGTGTGTGTGTGTGTGTGCGTGTATTTCCAGGCTTACAGTGTGTATGTCTAAGCTGATCCCACTTTGTTATAGTGACATTCCCGGTGGGAAGGAGCCTCACGACTGTTTTCACTTGCCAGACTGCCCGTATCTCTTCATGAGTCCAGGCTGGGCTGAAGTGACATCTGATTTCATCCACACTCAGCAGGGTTCTTTCCGTCCACCTCCATTTTTCTCTCTTACATTTCATTTCCCTGTTACTTCCACCTCCCCCAGCTGGGAATGCATTGCCTTTCTCTGTTTCATGTTATCATCAATCATTTATGCTTTACTGTTTGTTTGACTGTTGGTCAGACACAGCACATCATTTATAACTCAGGGGAAGTCAGTATTGTTGGTCACTGCAGGTAAATAATTTCTCCACAATGAAAAATCCTCTATTTTTAAAGGGCATATTTGGTCCTCCCCATAATATAGAAGTTTAGTTTCAAAGTATTTCATCAAGGTAAATTTGTTTACTTTCAATGCAGCGTAACTTTGGTCAGTAACTAAAAAAAAATACTAAAAGCAAAAGTTTTCTGTGCATGTCACCATCGTGCATCAAGACCAAAATCTGATCCTATTCTAGCAGTTGCTCTATTGTCATATTATCATTAAATGTTTTAATTCATAAAAAAATAAATGGTTAAAAGTAATGTCAGGGCCTAAGTTGGGGTCTTAAAAACCAAAAATACCAAAATAAAAATGTGATTTATATGACAAAAAGCAGAAATAAGCAGCATTTAATTTCAGGAGCTGAAACTGGAAACATTTGGCATTTTTGCTTGATTAACAAGTTGTGTGACATGGTTTAAAATCAATTTTCTGTTGACATATACCAATCAATTGAAAGGCAAATTGTTAATACAATTTAGTTGAGTGCAATGATTATCATTGCATTCAGTTTGTGTTCTTATGAATAACTCTGCCTTCAACTTAATGTGCCAACAGGAGGATATGAAGCATCCTGAACTCTGTTGCAGCGTGCATCATTAGCATGCTGCGATGGCTGACATAAATCATGATGGTCAGTTTCCTTATGTTGTTACAAAATGAGCGATTTTCTTTCAGTTTTTTGCCTTTTAAAGATTCAGAGAACTGCTGCGTCCTCTGTGCGACACGTGCACCGACACAACTGAAACATGGTTGTTCATAAAGGGTCAGGGCCGACTGCAGGGCTCGTTTTCCTGAGGAGTCATCCTGAGTCACAGAGCACAGCACAACCCTCCCCCGCTCGCCAGAATAATCTGAGTCTCCCCTAAAATATCAGCCGCTTCAGTTGCTCAGCTGTACTCTACAAAAGGCACACTAAAGACTACGATCATCTGGCATATACCAGATACATCAGCTGAGTAACTCAGTGAAATAAATGAAGGTCAAACTCTCCATCAATTATAGCTCACAGCATGAAGCTCATCATTTCAAAACGTAATGACAGTTTAATTAGAATTCAGTCTAAAGACACACAGCAAGATCCTGATAGCTTCACCAATTATTTTATTACCTATTCTTTCAATCTTAGATCTAACTCTTCTTCCAGAAAATTGCATTTTGCTCGTTCCAGAAAAAGTTAAAAAATGATATCCATACTGTACTTTTAGAATAGCGCCATTAGAGCAGTTGAAGCCAACTTTAAATAAGGGGAAATTTGCACATGGTTTAAAAAAAGTGCATCTGATGGCCTCTAACCATTCTAATTACCTGGTAATTAAAAAGTAAGTGCATCCCCCACATCCTCCTCTCTTTACTTTAAGCTCGTTTACAAGAACTGGCAACCAGAAAGCACTGAGTGTCACGCAGAGGGAATCCAGACTAGTTGGCAGGCATAAAGACGCCGTTTTCCCTCTGTGCACTGCACTCCGAGGATTAAGGCTGGCAGTGGGCTCACATCTACTAAACAAGATATAGACATAATACCTTGATATTTGATGTTGCACAAAGCCAATGAGGAGAGGCTGCAGCACCTCCAACATATTCCTCATCCACAACACCACAGACACCAAACACTGACTTTCTTTGAGCAACACGTCGTGTAGCATTTCATGTTCTGAGCTGCAAAACACCTGCACCTTATATAAGTGGGAATGTGTAGTGGCTAAAAGCATAAAATTTACCTCTTACTGTACTGGCTCCACATCACACATTCTGAAGGAAGAATTGGGAAAAACAGGAAGTAAATTACTGGAAATTATTCAAAATAGATGCGTGTAAAGCATGTAATTGACTTAAACACAACCTGCAGACATTTCATTTGACAACTACCATAATTGAAAACAGCTGATTTAATTGCAGTTCATTAACATAAAAAAACATTTAAATAATAGCAAAAAGCTGGGGAATTTAGAACACATAATGTTATGCTGGTAGTTAGAGATTTCATGTTTTTTTATGATGTAAATGAGTCAATTTAGGATTCAAAGTCAGCATTTCTGAATGACATTACATGTTTCTTTATCATGTACATCTGCCTGTGCTTTTATTCTGATGCTATCTAGACAAGTGAAGAGAAAAGAAGTGAAACTAAACATGTGCGTGTTTGGTGACAAGAGCCCAGCACATTTTATAAATATGCTGTTTTATGTAAGGAGAGACCATGATGCTTCATGTTGTGTGTCCGAAAAAGGTCTCGGAAAGCTGCCAACAAACATACTGCATTTCCGATTTAATCAACTTTCATTGATTAAGACCCCCACTGAGAAAGAAAAGAGGAAGAGAACACTCAAATCTACTATACAGAAAATAACATATATTGATATTTCAATCTATCATAAAGCATGACGAGTTCAATAGCGGGTATATATAAAGCTGAATAATGAGGACTGCATTAGACCGTAGAAATATTTTCATTTTCACATTCTCCCAGGATGTGAAATAATGTATGGATACCAGCATACTGTATACATACATCATGTAACCAAAGTACTTTACATAAATACAAATATCAGGCTCTTGAACCTTTCTTTTGTGTTCAGTGTTGTGATGACGTTTATTTATCAGATGTGAATACTTTCAATAAAATACAAATTAAAAAACACTAAATGTGTAAAACATTTTTACGTATTCAAAATCACTTCTACATTTGCATAAGTGATAATTGGACAATTATCAAACAGTAGTAAAAGTTCTGATGCTACATTTTTAAGGCAAAACATTTCGAATAGTGGACCTTTTCTCCAGATATTTAGGTATATTTTTATTTCTATTGAAAATTTCTCTGATAATAAATTAACTACTCTTATTTAATTCAATCATTCTTCTACAGTGCTGCTTCTTTCTTTCTTCTTTCTTTCTTTTTGAAAGCCTCTCTGTGTCAGGTAGAAGTCTTTAATATGTGATCTTAATGTTGTGTTTACATTGGGCTTTTTAAAAGTCCAAACATCTCTTTGCTTCATATTGATAGCTGCCTTCTCAGCGTTGCTTTTTATTTTTGAAAGAGTCATATTTGGAGCCTTTTCTTGGTTGGACCCTTTCTGGATCACTGGGGAAACACTGATGCCACATTTTGTGTTTTATATGATATTGGATGTGTCATTTATCAACTTCCCAGCCAGCTGAGCGACTATGTGACATTTCTCAGACTTTTCTGGGACGTCCTCTGATCATTAAATAAACATCCATGCACAATTTATCACTCATATCTGCCAAGTCAGGGGATTTTTTTTTAACTTTTTGCAGTGTCGCTGTTGGTGCAGAACAGGCTGTATATTTTAAAGGACAAGAGGAAAGGAGCACATTGGTCATGATACGAAGTGAGGTGAAAGGGCACTTCCTCGCTGCCACACAAAATCTGCTGCTCATCGCTCTTCCTCACAGAGGTTCACTCCCTCTCCTCCTACATTGGTATAAGGTCTTCTCTTCAATTCTCTCAGAGCAAAATAATGGTCTTTTGGGGAAGTTAGAGGGAACAAGCCGGGGTATAAGATGGACTGGACTAATGTCACATATAGAAAACTGTAGTCAATTCTGCACACAGGGCTATGAAATGACAAAAATGCACTTAAGGTAGGAAACAAAGAAGACGGAAGGAAGGGAAAACAGAGGCAGATATGATCCTACTGGCAGATCACCAAAGAATAAATTCTGTATAAATGCATTGCATCCATACGTTAAATAGAAAGCACTAAGCTCTTTGTGTTGGCAACATCCCAATCCCTCACAATGCTTTTACATATAGCGAGGATTTTCAGTAGCACAGGGGAGAAACTCATTACTGTGCCTCATATTGGAACCATTGCTTCACTGGCGTTGACAAATGCTCCACACAGAAAGCAATGTGGCACATTTCAAAGGCGGTCTGCACAATAAAAGCGTTTCTCATCACAGTAAAAAATGCCCGGCACAGGTTAAGCACTCTGAGAGGTGCGAGTGTGTTCTTTTCATACTCATAAATTGACTTAAAATATGATGAGATAATCACTAACAGAATCAGGGTAATTTATGTGCTCTCACACCAATAGTTAGCACATTGCGTTGTTAATAAGAGAGAGAAAAGGCTGTTAGAACTTGAGGATATTGCGTAAAGGTAACAGCACTTGAGTAAAATAAAAACATGTCCATCCAAAGCTTAAATTAAAGATGATTAGCTGTGCTGCTATTTAAACCTGAAATGGCTATTGTTGTTGATACATATTCTATTTAATTAAATACACATTTGCTTTCTTTGATATAAACAGCTCTCCTTTCATAATCACATGTGCTCCCTTTTTTTTAATTTTTTTTTATTTACAATGCAGCCCTTTAGATTGTAATCATCTAAGCATATGAGCTGTATGACAGGAATGTAAAAAAGTAATACAAAAAAAATAATAATCTGAAACTAAAAACAGCACATAGGCAACGTATTCCAACGACTGTCAAATGTGCTGATTATGACACTATTTAAACAGTTTACTAATTAAGTTGTTTAAAAGTCAGAATGTATCCATTGTTTTAACCAGCTCCTGCAGGACATAACCAGAATCCGAGGAGATTCCCTGCACCTCCCCTCTACGCCACCTTTCTGCTGAAATGATTTGTCAAATGTATGAGAAAATACGGGCTTAGTTTAAAATGTGCTTTATAAATGCGAAAACGCCAGTGATTGGAAGCGGATGGGCGGGCGTATTGAAAGCAAATTAGCAACTTATGTCAATTAGATCCGCCGGATGCTTCACAAACGCTTGTTTGCACAGTGAAGTTGCTCTCTTGTTGCTCTCGGCTTGTCCTTTTCCAGTGAATTACACATGAATTTAAAAGAAGAAAAAAAAGAAAAAAATCAATTAAGTTAAACAAAAAAAGACGCACACTGACAATATTAAGCATATATGTATACAACCCTTGTCTGTGCGTTATGGTGCCAAATGACGCGTCCATGGGCCGCGATGTTCACTCCAACCCAGGCTTCGAATGGGTTACAAATCGGCAACATGACCAACAAAGGAGGACACAATCATTACAACATTGGGAACTAGAAGATCAAATATTCTTACCGCTCTGCGAGTCTGTGAAGATGCTTTACGATGGAAGATGATCCTGTGTTTCACGATGGGAAGGTCGTGTTGGACTTGGTGAGGTCCAAACTTGAATCCTGCCGTTAGGATCAGCTCCAATAGCCAGCCGCGTGCTTGACTGATGTGTTTGAATGTTTATCTCAAAGCATCACTAAGAGACGTGGAAGCTTTCTTTGTCCATGTCAGCCTCACTGCTCTGCCTTCGGTAGAGAAACGTCGATCAATCTATGTTGTCTGCTGCGTAAAACCTGTGCCAAAATTCCTGCGGGCCCGTTCCGTTACAGCGATGCTAGACAATGGTCTGGTCATTTTGGCACGAGATTAACCTTCTCCGCTGTCTATAACACTAACATTGACCGATTACCTCGAAATCCTGACAGCTAGTTTGTTTATTTTTCTGTGACTGGCTTTGGGAATCAGCTAATAAATAAAATGTGTCAGACGCTCACATGTGCCAGTTGTCTCCGGTATTGTCTTTCGGCTCGTTCATTTGCCTCCTCTTCATCAGCAGGAGTGAACAGCGGAGTTATGGGATCTGTTGATCACTGGAGGTCCTCCTTCATGCAGCTTGGTCGTAGTCTCGTATTTATCAGCACCGGGATTTCCGCCATACAATCTGACATCGGGGCTCGTTGAGTGGCAGCTGGATTCCCTGAAAGCTCGGCGACCCGTCTTAGCAGGGATGCACCGACGCTGGAAGCCGCGCGCACGCGTCGCTGACAGTGCGCGCGCCCGGCAGGTCACACATCTCGGGTCCACAAATCTGCGATCTGGCGAAAGAGCGATTTTAAACCGAAAATTGGCAGTGTTTGTGGCTTGCATTGTGCCGCCGTTCACAGATCAGCATAATGTCCTCAGAACATTTAAACCCCTGTTGTGTCTGCTAATAACAATAGAATCATATTTACTTAGATTTTAATAGCTAATGTAGCCTATCTACTATATAATTAGATGTACCATATTTGAAGGTTGTAGTGAGCCTATGCTTCGAATAAAGGATTCATATACTGTTGTTAATATTATGAAGGGACTAATCTGCTATAAACCCAATTACAAACAATTTTGCTGCATTTTATGGAAATGTTTTAACAGTCAAGATGCCTCTAATATAACAAGAAAAAACTATATGCACCTCTAATGAAGGACAACAGGACAGAAATTAAAGAAGGAAAGAAGCTAAATCATAGGAAAAACCAAACAGGTTAAAAGCACTGCTAAAAATAAGTGAAATAAAAAGTTAGGACTGATTTTTTTTATGGTCTGCTTTCCTTTTTGTTGCCCCCCAAACATTTGCCTACCTACTATGACTTTTGATTAAGCCTTTGATTCCTTCCATGTAAAAATGGCTTCCTGCAGAAATACTGAAAATAAGACCACCCCAAGGCTCTACTGATTGTTTGATCAGGGTTGGAGAAATTCTACTTTAGAGGAAGCCTGTGAAAGAAAATACAATTATCACCCAGCTGATTGGCAAATTAAAAAAAGTCACTGTAGAAAGTAATTTTGCAGATTGATGGTGCCGAAGCAATGTAGCTGACCATTTCCTCCACCCCCTCCCCTCCTCTGGATCTCCCGCTCTCAGGCCCTCTGTGCATGTGCAGCCTCCATCACTCTATGAGCGTATAACTCTGAAATGGACTGACCTCTGTGATTGCAGAGTGATTCAGTATTGTTGCTCTTTGTGGGGCCCTAGGGTGCAGGAGTCACACAGTCATGTGGTTGTGGGTTTTTTGTGAGTCTGCTTGCAGCACTGACCTTGCCGGACCTCATATTGTCACTGACCCTGCAGGGCTGTGATGGCGCCCTCCTGTGTTTTAGAACATGTATGTTGCTCTGAGTTAATGGTGGAAAGAATAGTATATGTGTGTATCTGTCCAGTATATGTGAACAGAGGAGCTGGAGCTTATTTGTAAAAAATACAAACAATCCGAACATTATTTAGTGATGTTTTTTCATTCTAATAAATGAGAGTCAATAAAATATTCATATTGGAAGTAATAAGAATACTCTGTGTGACTCCTAAAAGCTTTGCTTAGATTATAAGGCAACATGGATTTTACTTCTTCGATCAACAAACAAGAAACCAAGACAAAGGCAGCTGCACGGTTTTGGTGATTGCTCTGCTTCTCTTTTCAGGACGTCTTGACATTTATTCAGTGGGAATTGTGATCGTTTTTTTCCATCATCAATGGCATCTACATCACTGCGTACCTATTTTGTGTCGTCCTCACATACTCATTTTGACTCGCTTTGTCCTCATCTTGTCTCAAGTCTGGGGACATTTGAACACTTTCATGGAAAGTTGCTTTTTTTAAAACTTCTTTTGGTGTATCGTCTGTGTCTTTATGTGATTGCTCTCTGGTCAATTATGAATTTGGGGTACGTCATCAAACACTTTAAATATATTCTTTTATATAGACTTTTTCTTTTGTGCATCATTGTATGTCTTGATACATCCATCATGAAACTTTACTGGTCATTCCATACTTCTGGCGTCTTTGTGGCAGTTTCTCTCTTCATTATGGCTGTTTCGTGTCTCCAAGTCTTAAAGAAGAAATGTTTCATCACCATACTGAGTTTAGGAGTCATGACAATGTTTGGACTTTGGATCAACTTTCATCATCATCAATCAATGGGGATTTATCACTGATTTGTAAATGTGGCCATGACTTCAATATAAGCAGACTGATTGAACTCTTCTGCGTCTGTAGCTTCCAACCTTAGGCCTGATGTTCTGTGAGCAAAGTTCTCCTTGTGATGTTAGCAGGAACAGACAAGTGTGATTGAGTCACTGACACATGACAGAGCGGCAGTGGTGTGTCTGTGCAGAGAGACACGACACAAAGAAGAAGAGGTAAGAGCGAAGGAGAAAGGTGACAGGTGAGGTCAGATGGCGGGGGTGGACAGGAAAAGGAAGAAAGAACTTACTTAAAGAGTGCCCCAAGCCGCCCGTTTACTAAGCCTCCTGTCTATATTTAGCACAGGGAGCACAGATTGTTAGGCTGGCTCTGGAGCCCTGTGTTCAGACTGGCAAGAACTGCTGCCATCCGTCTCAGCACCTGGGGCAAGGCACGACCCCGAATTACGCCAGCACAACAAGAGAGTGTTGGAAGCGCGTCGTTCGGGTGCACGTTTGGACAGAGGAGAGGTGAGGGGACACAAACCCCCGAGAGCATCTGCATCCCCAAAACATAAAAAAAGTGTGGTCATTGCATTCTGCCCTTCCTTCATTGTTGCTCAATATCTTCACCCTTTCTTCCCCCACAAGTTTATAAAGGGCACAGATCCCCTTCATCACCATCTACCCACATCTGCTGAAAAAAGAGAAACTGGTGTTGCTGGAGAGGATTGACATTCAATCCAAATGTCAAAGCAGCCCATGCCATATTTGACTCTTCCCCCCCCCCCCCCCCATTTTGTTAGCGCCTGCCATCTACCACAGCTCCAGGACGGTTAGGGAGTGTCAGAAGTGACCTATGAAGGACGCCGCTGTAGTTGTACGTCTTCAAGATCGAATTGATTGATCTACTGCAAAGTTTGAGCGTTCATCCTTCATACGGCACAGAGACTGTTGACTTTAAATCATGTTAGTTACAATTGTGTTGTTAGCAAAAGGTTTAAGCTTGAAGACTTTCCTACAGTGATGCCGTTTTGTTGTGTTGCCTGTTTTGGTCACAATTGAGTACCTGCAATTGTTTCTCATCATCTAGTCTTTATTTGGAGCCATTTGTTTGCGTGTGATGATTTTGTGACGGTTAGTATTTTTGGGGAGTTTTGGGGTCATAATCGTTTTGTTCCACTTTTTAATAAGTTTGTTGTAATTGTCTCTCTGTGGTCACTCGTGTCTCTTTTGGTTGTTTTGAGATGATAGCCTGAAGGTTTATGCATCATATCAGGACTTCTTGGGGCTGTTTATTATTTTGATGTTTTATTTTCGTTTATTGTTTTTAATCTCACTCTTGTGTTAACTCTGTCTCAGGCTGCTCAGAGGCCTTTCGTATGCAGCCATATTGCCTTTTGGTGGTTTATAGAATTCAAAAGATAATCCTCTAAATAATGAGTCACATTGCATGCGTTAGTTTTTACGAAAACAAATATGTGGACGCAGTCTTTACTGAGCGTTAGACTCCACAATGTTGAACACAATCCCCTGCAGGGAGCCGCTTTCTCCCGTCTTACATGTCCTCAAAGATTTCTTGTGTCACTTTAAAGATTGAGAGCAAACTTTAACTTTTCAGCATAAGTTTTGTTGCTCGAGTGACATCTGTCATCTTTGACAAGTTATCATTCCTTCTTCTTTTTTTGTGTTTCACCCCCTGACCTTTAGTTCCTCCCAGCCTGCCTCCGACTATCTCACAGTCTGTCCATCAGTCAGTGCCCACACACGACCCGAACAGACGCAGCGATCAGTCAATCTATCAGCGAAGCTCACATTTAACACAAGTCCTTACCAATCTGTATCTAAACTACACAAGCCTTCAACTGCAGGATCAATGTGAGGAAGATGTTCTACTTGAGTTCTGAATCATTGAATGTTACCTTGAAATACAAAGAAATCATTTATTCAGACTGACACCACAACAATGACATCCAATGTTAAAAAAGAAGGGTTTTCTTATTCTACAAAAAACAGTTATTTGTACATAAAAAGACAAAAATATGAGTGATGACAAACCATTGCAATATTTGACTGCTTCTTTCCAAAAGGCTGCAGTACTTTCATGGTTTCCATCAAATGGATGACACAGGGGAACCTTGACTATGGATTCTTTAAAATTGTAATTTGGGGTATTTCCATCAGAAGACAGTAAAATAAACTATGGGGTCTTACTGGATTCAGAATAACATCTGTCCTCTAAATGAATCGAATATGGATTCTGTGATCAGAATACACACCCGAGGAAAAAAAGAAAAAAAAAGAAAAGAAAAAAGAAAGGCTATAATTTGGATTTGAGCCGTGAACATTTCGTGGATGGCTTCAGTCACAGTCTTGCAGTCTCACATGGGGTAGTTCAGCACCACATCCTGTTTGGCCAGCTCCAACAACATAGGATCATCGAAGAACTTGCTGATGCTCACGTCCTCGCTCAGACCCTGCAGAGCAAAACAACGTGTCAGTCTTCATGAAAGACAAATTGACCAACGACTGTGCAAAGACAAAAGAAAAAAAAAAAGTGGATGAAAGGGCACACCTTGCGCCTGCGGGTCTTGATCATGAACTCTCGGGCCAGGTGGGGGGCGGGCTGAGGCTCCAGAGGTCTGATCACAATACTCTTGTCCAGGGGGTCACCGGGGACGATCTGATGGGAAATATTAAAACAAGTTGAGAGCCGGAGCCAACCACAGCCGAGGACGCCGTTTTGTATCCAGTCAAACACGATTTGAAAACAGCACAAAAAGCATGTCACACATTTTGAGCTGTAACAACCTGAGTGGACACTTCTAGTAATGGCTTCCGACCTTTCACTAAATATGTGATTTGGTTGCAGGTCTGTCCCGTTGCTCCTGAGTCAGGAGCGCGTCCATCAAGATGATGGAAAGAGCCGCGCGCAAAGCTGTCATTCATTCAGCCTGTGACCATCGCAGCAGCAGTGCGATGTTGGCAGGTTGAGGGAGAAGAAGCAAAATGTGTTCACGGGCTTTTAAAATGATTCATTAAATTCATTATCTAAAGCAGCTCATGGTTTGACCTTCACAGAGTGAGCTCATTGCCCTGCATATATGATGCATTCAGCGTCAAAGGAAGAGTGGACTTGTAAGGAAGGCTGAATCTGAAATCTGGAGGCGGGAGGGGACTAAGTAAGACATTCCCATCCTGAGGGAAAGATCAAAGCAGAAGGAAACAATCAATGGAGTGGCTGAGGACCAATCAACAGATGGATGAGAGATGCTAACAACAAATTCCTTTCTGTTAGCATGCCAATACTGGCAGTGCATAATCAAAGTAATGAGGGAGGACGTTATGGTCTGTTGAGTTTAATGAGGAAAACAAAAAAAGTTCAGGGACACTTTGTTTGGTTTTTATTTCCTTGGGCAGATGAGTCCATATGAACAAGCAGGAATGAGTCCAGAGAAGGATTAGGGAGAGCTGGAAGGGACGACAGAGGAGGAGAGAGGAGGGGGGGATACTTTTCCCTCTTCAGGCGAGCGTAGTAATGACACACAAGACGACGGGAGGTCAAACCAGAACTATTTCAGCTGACGTGGGAAAACGTTACAAATTTCAGGGGAAATTTGATTTTTTTTTTTTTGGGGGGGGGGGGGATTTTTGCACCTTTATTACAGAGGAAGGACAGTGGATAGAGACGGTGATAGACGTGCGGGAAAGGAGCGGCAGGCTGGACGTGAACCCGGGCTGCCCGTGTGAGGACGACAGCCTCCATGCATGGGGACGCACGCACTAACCACTGATTTGACAAACAAACATCTTAACGATCTTCACGCCCTTCATAAAAAGGTAAAACTACGACGTTCGACAAGCTTGACCAATCTTTGCTCCCACAGAACAGAGTTAGAATTCCTCAGTTTTCCCTCAAAGGACTGATTTATCACTGTCCTTCTGTCAGCGTTGAGGCAAGCGTGTAAATAAATTATTCATGTGTAATTTCTTGTAGGACACTTGTATTACATCTCGAGGGGGTAACAAATCTGTTCGGAGGATCAAACGCGATAAATATTTGACGCGTTTCTTCTTGCAGATGACTGACTGTGCTGTTAACTATTCATTTTTTCTAAGTGGTGGGAGTTTTCCCTGACACAGCTCCGCAGAGCGCAGACACTAACCCACGTCAGACATGGCAGCAGAGACTCAGACGGCCATGTTACACTTAAAACTTAATGACTCAACACTCCCCGTCAAAAGCTGTTCATCTGAAGCGGCAGACGTGTGCACGAGGACGCTCACTCTGCCGCACGAGCTGCCACTGTTTGGTGGATGTGACACTCGGTGAACGCAAGTAAGTTAACAGTAACAGCTGATCAGAAGTGAGCCATTTGTTTCTCTCAGTTTTGGCATCACGATTAGTTGTGGGAAAGAGTCGGAAGCCCAAAATGATCAAATTGCTTCATCTGGTGTGGTGCAAAAGTTAGATAAAGACAAGTGATGCAGATTGTAAAATCAATGATTAATCGAGATCTCTAAATCAATCAAAACAATAGTGATGATGTTTGTGTATTAAAGGGTTAATACTGATGGACACTTGACATAGCAGCTTCTGTCTTCTGTGTGTGAATGTGACAGAGCGTAAAGAAAATAAATGTGCATTTAGGATTTCACATCAAAGGTTTGATTGGACTTGAGGAGGTTGAAAGCCAAACTAGTAGATCAATATGGATCAAAATGTTTGCATTGAGCGGGTGGGCGCATGAGTTCTCCCCGTGTTACTGAATAAACGGGACTGGGAACCTGTCGAGTACCTGCCAGTGGTGGAACACGGACAAAGCGAAGGCCTGTCCCTGTGTGTGTGTGCGCAGGTCAGTCTCGAAGCCGAAGGAGTCGATAGCCGGGATGAAAGCCTTGATGGTGTAGAGAGGAGAGCCTGGAATAGGTGCATCCTGGGTGACGTGACCCCTGATGAACAGACACAGGGTCACATTAAAAAAACAAAAACAACACATCTGCATTTTTTTTTAATGATTTTATGTTAAGGTCATCCAAATGTTAGAGAGTGTGGTTTGTTGGGCCTGGGGATCGATGTTACAAATATACCAACCTCCTCCGAGCCAGAACTGTGTAGACCGCTGACACACAATCAGCGGGAGCTTGAACCTCCACAAAGTAATACGGCTCCATCAGCCTGGGAGTGGCCTGAGACACAAAGTCGAACATTAGTGTGAGGACAAAAGCCCGGAGACGCAGTGTGGCCTGTCCATGCACATCTGACCGCCGGATTAATGACGAGAGCGGTGACAGAGCCAGAGAAGACGAGGACAGAAGCCAAAAACGAGAGAGAGGAATGTTATCATATCACGATTTCAAAATAACCCACGTCAGCAAAATCCAGACGTGTAATCATGTTAATGGAACATTACAGAAAGTGTGGAGGAAAAGAAAGTGTGGAGGAGGCAATGGCAGATGAGGTGAAAGATCCAGTTGGGGGGGAGGGGAGGGGAGGGCTGGGTGGTCTCACCATGAGGAAAGCAGAGTACACCACTCTCCTGGCTGTGGGGATGACCTGGCCTCCTCCTCTGTGGAGCGGCTCCTGAGCAATCACCGCATCCAGGATCTTAAACTTAACGTTCCTGATAGCTGAGGGAGGCAGAGCGACTGAGTTATGGTAATGAAAAACTGATCAGGAAGAATGAATTTACCAATGCTGAGAACATCCAGAAGGTTTCATGATTGAGGAGTAATAAAAAAAAAAAAGTAAAGAAAAAGAAACCCAAGAGGACTCACGCTCGTCACACAGAGGTCCCTCCCTCGTGCCCCACTGGAAGCCCTGAACGATGCTGTCCTTGACGGAGCCCAGCAGCGCCTTGTCAACCTACAGGGGGAAATCAAATTCCACTTATATACAATAAACACCACTTAGAAGTACTTTAATGTGAACTATAGATTTAGAGACGTGTGGCACCAAGGCTGAAGTGATTATTCAACGTATTTGTCCATCTAAGCAGTTGACAAAGCAAAACATAAACTAACATTTGAAAGCATAGTAATGTCGATAACTTTGTTGTGTTTGCAAATCAAATACATTTTGGGGGCTTGAGTTGTTGTAACCTCAAAAAAGTATTTGGAAGAAGCTACTTTCAACAGAAGGATGTTCCTGATGTTTTAAAGAGAAAATGGATCCGTAATTATCGAAAAGGGAAAAAGAAATGACTAACAGAAGAGTATCTGTAATAAGTAAAACTATAAAATTCAAACTGTACATGTTATCCCTGACTTCTCAAAGTAATCTGCTGAATCCAAACTGACCTCGGAGGGCAGCGTGTCGTCCACCAGGATGTTGGGTCCTGTGGTGTCGGGTCCGAAGGCCCAGATGGACCTGGCGGCCAGCAGATCCCAGTCGTACTTTGTCTGGAAGAACTCTCCCAGTTTCTTCCTGTGATGAAACAGAGCAGCCACTGGTTCAAAGGGCTTTTCTGCACATTATGTCAGCTGGAACATTAAGGAGATTGGTCGATTTGGGGGGGGGGGGCGGAGGGGGGTTGCAAGGGTTAATGGAAGAGGAGGAGCGGAGCGAAGGTTTAGCTTAATGGTGTGTGAAGTATGTCACTTCTCTGGCACTGCTGGGTCCAGATGGCCTGACAGATGAGCCGAGGACGGACCAGAAACCATTCTGGAGCGAAACGCGCACACACACGCTCATGTCGTGCTCGACGCGTCACGGGGCCGGGAAAATTCATGCATGCTTTTAGTGCAGGATTCAATTAGTGAGAGTGGACTGATCAATATACTCAAGAGGGTCTTTAAGGAACACGCACACAATGTACAGAAGGCTGTCCTTCACTTCACCCAACATCTACGCCGAAATGAAGAGACCTAAAGAACACTGCTTCTACATTTTACAAGCCTACAATAAAGGTGAAGCAGAGATCTTGTATCCATCTGAAGAGAACTGAACTTCTACACTTCTGACAGTTTGAGAAAATTAAAAACTGATTCAAAGGAGTGCTATCACGTTGCAGCACAGAGCTGTTACTTCTGTGACCAAATCCAAAATTACATTTGATGAAAGAAACTTGAGAGTGCACACCTCCCAGTCAGGTGATTTAATTGAATATTACGCACACATCTAATAGCTGCAATGATTATGTCATCCCTAGGCCTCTCTATATCTCTAGAAGCGGCATTCAATTAAAGAACCAATTCAGAGTCTAACATGGCTGCTCATTTATCGCTGCAGAATAATGAGAAAGAACGATGACTGGAATATGGAGAAATGAATAAGGCGGCTCACTTGTCAAAATGAGTAATGAGGGAACACCGACACACGCGTCAAACAAGGAGAGCCCATTCTATTATTTCAGATCATTAGGAGATCAATGAAGAGCTCTTTTGGTTCGAGTGTGCTGCTCATATCGTCTTCGTCGTACCTGTTCCACGTGATCTGCACAACTTCGTTCTCGATGTCCTCAGCCAGCCCCTTCTCCAGCGGCTCGGCGATCATGGTAATCTTGTTCCTGTCAATCACATCACGCAGCTTGTCAATCACGTGTTCCGGGTTCAGGAGACATTCGGGCCAGAGGGAGAGCTTCGCTCGGTTAGGTCTTCAAACTGTGCATAAATTTAACTCCCCAAAGAGACAAACTAACTTACAGCTCATGCAAGAAAGTCAACTGACCCTGAAGAGAACCTTCAAACTCTGACGGTTGATACTCACTTTTTGTTTGGGGTTTCAGCAAAGCACTTGAGCGACGAGGTTTCCACAACTGTCTCGCAGAAAGTCACTACAGGGTCCGCAACCTGGGGATGAAGATGAACAAATGATCAAACAAAGGACCAAAAAGCTCCAGAGTTCTGACTTATAATTGTGTCAGTCCGACTTAAAAAGTTTCAAAATGTAAACTGTTATCCACCATAGAATTAACTAAAACCAATCAATAAGTGTTTTTATTTCAGTGAATTCAAATAATCACATCAAATGGCTGTTTTTAAAAATTCTACTTCAGGACTACAGAATCAGTCACTGAAATGAAGGATCTGCTTGCAGGACAGGAAGTCACGAGATGTTGTGAAATGGACGAAGCAGCAGTGAAGGTCGTTACTTTAATGTCGATCTCGGAGTACATCTTGCGCAGGTCGTGCATCACACAGTCCAGGTAGAGTTCTCCAGTTCCCAAGATAACGTGCTCTCCAGACTCCTCCACCTGAAACATAAACACACGCTCATGGGAAAATGTATTCACCTAATGTAAGAGACAGTTGTAACTTTTGCTAATTGTAATCTTTAGGTTTCCAGAGGCCGACAGATCGTCTCGTGTTACTTACCTTTGTGGTGAGAGACGGGTAGCTCTTGTTCACCTTCCTCAGTCCGTCCAACATCTTCGGGAGCTCTGATGGGTTGACGGGCTCCACTGCGATCTTGATGACTGAAGCTGTGTTGAACTTCAGAGGTCGGAAAATCTGAGCCTATCGGGGGGAGGGGTAAACAAATTGTAAACCTTTACTGCTTCTCGTAAAACATTTTTAAAGACCCTTCTGTTGTCTCGTGCCTCACCTCCTCGTTTCCTCGGGGCTCTGTGATTGTGGCCGTTTTGACGATCGGTTGGTCACAACCTTCGATGAGGACCCAGTTGCCAGCCGGCACTCTGTTCACTTCAATTTGGTATCTTGAGAAAAGTGCAACGGAAAAGATTTAAAACGCGATTCATTTCGGACTCTAGAAACTTTGGAAACCAAAGGCCTGCAGCGTACCTGGCGACATTGATCCACAGTCTGCCCACAGTGCAGACCTGGGAGTCCTCTTCATCTTCAAGGGTGTAGTTCTCTCCTAAAACCTTGACGGGCTGACCGGCCTGAATGGTCCCGCTCAGCACCCTGCCGAACGCATGGAACTGAACCCCATCCTCCGTGCTGTACATCTTAGTGGTGTGGCACATCAAAGGACCCTGAGGGCAGGAATCATGAGGGGAGCAGGAAGGAGCGATAAGAGAGAGAAATTAGGGCAGGAAAGTCTTACTGCTGGAATGTAACATTTCTTCCTTCTATAATCAGGCTTAAAGGAGAGGGAGAAAGACTTCTATATGTCACCTGGACATACAGTATGTATGATTAAAACACAGCATTGTCAAAAAGGCCCCATATTCTGCTTTTTCTGCTTTGATACGCTTTAGTGTGTTTTCCAGGTGTCTTGTGCATGTTTAGGTACATCTGTGGAATGACCTCTTCCTGTTAGCAGTAGAAATCGCCGCGTGAAACGCTCACTCCCTAGCCTCCCCTTGTTTAAAATGTGTGACATCACAAGGCAAAAACGTCACTGATCCAAGCCCACTGGCTCGTGTTTTTTCATGTTTTTTTCTCTTCGTGGGGGATTCTGAGCGTTAGAAATACAGGGAGATGAGAGAGCCTGCATGGATAGATATATAAAGCCCAAAAACGGCAAAATGTGGGACCTTTAAATTGGCTTATTTAAGCTGTCTGTCTAATTCAAACCAATTAAAACAGCCCGTTAGCCTCTTTTGACAGAACAGCTGAAACAGACTGCAGATATACTGACGTATCGGCCAATCAGAGGCCAACAAGCAGCAGACTCCTATCTGCCTCCATAACACTCACGTCAGGATCACACTCTGCCATGGCCTCCCCAAGGTCCGAGTCCAGGCCTCCCGTGTATGTGTGCTCTATCTTGGTCCTAGCTCCCTCTTGAGGCGACGGTATGTGATGTACACACATGTCCACGAAGCCTGCAGGGAAGAGATCCATACGGAAATATTTACCAACGCGTTATCAATGTCTTCAGCAGTTACACTAATGAAAGTAATAAAGACGATAACTTATCAGTAGAATGTTTTAATAAAATCAAAGTGCTTTACAGAAACAGTGACATAGTTACGTTAAACAAATAACATTTAATGATGTAGGGGGAAAAAAATCATACCAGTGAACTCGCCAAAGAAGCGGTTACAGACGAGCCTCAGTAAAGGTCTGATGTTCAGCTTCAGCTCCTCTTTGCTCAGGTGGATCCCCAGCTCGTCCAGAACTCTGGGGAGAGACGTGTCACAATCCCCGACCACCTACAAACCAAAACCAAAAGGAGAGGGATAACGGCTTCTGTCTGACAAGGCTCCGGTGTTGTCTTGTATATTTAAAGAAAAAAAAACAAAAAAAAAACAGAAAGTGTGTTTAAGACATGTCCAACCTGGGAGAGGATCTTGTAGAGAGGCTCCAGGACAAACTCCACAAAGCTGCGCTGGGAATTACTGGTGGGAGCTTTCTTTGTGAACTTACGGCTGAGCAGAAGAAAAGGACAAACAACCAAAAACGTCTTTAAGGGGAGGATGGCTGAGCAGGAATAATTAGCATCTTGTTAAAATCCAAATAATGACTCACGTTTTGGGGTTGAAATAAATGTCTCCCCAAAGCCTCTTAGCAAACTCGTTATAGTTGATGTCACCTTCACAGACAAAGAAGAAACGTTAGACTAACTCCTCCGAAGAATGAGGAATGATGAGCCGGTCCACTTAAGAGAGCAGACTGTGAAGAGTCGGCTTACCGAAGGTGTCGGAGTAGATCTTTGCGAAGGAACCCAAGGTGAAACAGATGCTGTACTGAGAGCTGGCGAAGCAGACGTTTCCGAGCAGAGGAGAGACGACAAAGTTCTCATCTGTGGAGTATGTGCTTCAGAAGGGAAGAGAAAAGGAAAAGCCATGAGCAGGCGTTGCAGGGGAAAAAGTCAGAGAAAACGTTTCTCCCACTTTAAAAATGGTAACTGCTCTCCATGAAACATTACATGACATGCAAACTACAGATATGGAGTGTTACCTGAGCAAACCATTGACCTCATCCACAATGTGTCGAAGTTTATAGTAGGCGTCTGTGGGGGGCAGCTTGAGCTCCACAATGAGCCGGTCCACCTTGTTGATGCAGATGGTGATGGCCATACGCTCCTGAACTGCATGTTTGATCAGACGCTCAGTGTTCAGCATCACCTGGGAGGGGGAGAAAAACACAAAACACTCGAGGTTATGCAGAAGGACGAGCAACAACGAAGTGTGCGCAGTGAAGAGTGCAGGGCGAGAAGATTGGGAAGAAAAAAAAAAAAACTCACGCCTTCTGCTGCGTCAATGAAGAGGACTACACCGTCTGAGAGCCGCATGCTCGATGTGACCTCGTCAGAGAAGTTCACGTGACCTTAGAGAGGGAAGCGAGGTTTGACTTGACTTGGTGCTACGGCAACGCATAAAACCCAGCAGACAAAGAATCAGGCCAACACACAATACCTGGTGTATCCATGATGTTGAAAAGGTAGGATTTGCCTCTGGAGTCTGGCAGGACCATTGTGACCGGTGTGCTCTTGATACCCACTCCTCTCTAAGGAAAGCACAAGAGAGACATCGTCTTTACAGCAGAAGGAACTTAAGCCTTCATCATTTACGCTTCATTTGTTAAAGGCCATGTGATCTCTGCTCTGTTAAAAATGTATCCCCAGTTCCACTTCATGTTCACATTAAGACCCAGTTCCACTCACCTCCTGTTCTGTGAAGAGGATGTCTGTGTACCGGAGCTGGAAAAGTCAAAGAAAAAATGTATACATTTGTGGTGTCATATTCAGAAATGGAGTGTAATGACTTATATAAGATGTTTATGTCACAGTCAACACTCACATCCACATCGTCTCTCTTCCTGATTTCTGGATGTGTCTGTTCGATCAGGCAGTCCACAAAACAGGTCTGTAAAAAGCAAGACAAAAAAAACAAGCAATAGACGAGTTGCTGTTGAGTCTGAAGTGAGGCCATGTGAGCAACGCTCAAATACATTGCTCTCCTCTGAAATTCTTCAACTTCGGGAACATATGGCTTTTTTTGGATGAAATGTCACAGAAGCAGCTGGAAGAAGCCAGAAGGTAGACTCTAACCTTGCCGTGGTGAAGGTGACCACACAGGGTGACGTTACGGATGAGCTCAGAGCCGTCCATCAAATCAGCAAGGAATCTGTGAGGGTAGAAAAACACATGTTGAATGACAAACAGCAAACAGATGTGACTTACTTCTAACTACTGAGAATAAGGTCAGCATAAGAAGAAACTGTTGCATTCAATATCATATTGGTCACTATTTTTACAATGATCAAAAAAAACACTGCATGTGTGCATATGAGCGACAGTGAGACTTTCTAATTACTTCTAAATAAGTTTTGAAGCACACACGTTTTTATAATGTTGTATTGACTCCAAACAATTCAAGCAGGAGAAATGTCTCTTTTTAAATCAACATTTACTATTTACACTATAATTTTAGTTGCACTTTTCTCTTTTCGAGCGCTCACACAAGCAACTTTAAAGTCACAACTATATCTATGACATCTTTTTTTTTTTTTCACTCTGTGATTTTCTTCTGCTTTGCTACAGTAACACTGTACATTTCTCCATTTGTGAGATGGATTGTCTTATCTTAAATGAGACAACTAAAAATGGGGCGGGAGAATTGCTAATTGGGAGTTGCCCTGAAAGCTGTAAATGTATGGCCAATGGATACAGCAGAGTCTGAAGAAGAGCTGTGCTCGAAACGTCACTCACTCACTTACGGGATGTGCTCATAGTAAATGCACATAAAAGGGGAGCAAGTGTGCGGTCTCCTTCCTTTATTCATTGAATGCTGACCTTTGAGACAGGCACCTTACTGGATGTGCGCGACTGCTACGTTCACAATGGATACAGCACAACATTTCTTCAGTCAAAATTCCTCATGCTCAATGTGAGTTTTTTTTTTTAATTGCTCATTAGAGGGTTTTTTTGGGCATGCTGATGAAAATACAATTAAAAACCAGCCAGGATGAGCATTTGTAGCTTCAGACATTTTAGACAATAAAACAACCATGCAGATGACTTACTCCATATCATAAACAGTGGCCGGTAACTCCTGCTCCATCAGAGTGAACTGCCTGTTCTTCACAGGCTTGATGATGGGCTCTGGAGTGGAGAGAAAAACATGTGTAAACCTTATGCGAGTTAAATGTAAGATATCATTACCATCAGTCTTTGATAAAAAAAAGGAGGTTTCAATAATGAAATATGATGCACTTTGAGGAAGACCTGCATATCCAGCATATACTCAGTTTTTTAATATTACCTGTAAGAGGTTGTGTGTCTTCCTCTTGGACGATCGTTTCCACTTCAGGACCATAAACCTCTTCTGCTGTAGGATAGTACTTCTTGTCCTCGTGCAGGACCACCTCCATGCCTGGGACGTCTTCATCTGCATCGGCAGGTTCTTCATCATCGTCATCATCACCCTGCACAAATTAAGAGTAATCAATATGACGTGTGTGCACATATAACAAACCAGGTACACATTAAAGTACCAAGTTATTAATAATGTTCGTGAGTGGCTGTGAAAATTACCTCATCAACATCTCTGTCCTCTGCATCCAGGTCATCATCATCGTCTTCAGAGTCCAGCTCTGGACCGATGTAGTTTCCGAACTCGTCATACAGATCAGCCTCCATTTGTTAGAGAACTGAAGGAGGAGTCATGTGTTAATGGATGGACTATTTTACATTATTAAGACGTAAATCAGCGTTGATATAATATAATTAAAAAAAACCAGGTTTTGACTGTTTCCTTTTATAACATCATTTACTGTAAATAGGTTAGTTACATTTAATCATACAAGCTGTAAAATATTTAACTTTAACGTCGTTATAACTTTGCAAATAGTATTTTTAAAGACGTTACGCGAAACTCTGATAAACAGTTTAATCTATTAACTTCAAGTGAATTGATATTTACATTTTTAGTGACACTGGTAAATGATACTGTTAGCATTAGCTCACTTTTCTTATTGACAAAACTAAAACATGAACCAACATTGTCCGATCATTAATGTAACACATGCTCTAGGCAACAAAAGAGACTACAATCTTACTAAATGCGACACTTAGAAACTATCTGATTCTGGGGTATCATGCGACCTAAATGTTAACATGCTAGCATGCAGAGAGAAATGAATGATGTGGAGGCGACGTTTCAGTGACGTTGCTGTTTAAAGGTTTAACCTTCATGTGGTTCACTATAACTCGTAGGTTTCAAAACACACCTACCTGTTTTCCGTTAAGCTGCAGAAATAGTATATTTCTGTTTTTTTAAACAATATAAAGTGAGGTCTGTTTTTAGAAGACAAATAATTTCCCAAGTGCCGCCATGCGCACGAAATACTATTTCCGGAATGTCTTCTTCGGTGCCTTGCAGGCGGTAATCTGCAGTTTGCTCACTACTGCCCCCATCACTACAGGCTAAAGGTAAGTATCACTACCCCGCTTTAAATTTGAATTTAAACTAAAAGCAATAGTTCATTTATAACCTTTGTAGTTTTCTTTTTGTTAACCTGAATGTCTAGCCTACATACTATCTGCCTTGACCTTAGTGCAGTAGCACACATACTTAACTTGATTGTAATTATTCCATATCCCAGGCTATTTGTCACCATATTTGTCACACAGTGTACCGAAGATCATGACTGTTGTAAAGTTATATTAATGAACGTCTTCAAAAGGAGATTGTATTTAGTTCATTTGAAGTTCCTCCTCAAATCAATTTAGTCTTAGAAACAATAGACATGAAACCAATTGAGCGAAGAGTCCAAGCTTCAACCTGTGGCGGCACATGTACAATACTTCCTATTGAACATAATCTACATTTTGTTAAACAAATAGGCAAAATACAATTCAAAATAAAGATAGCTGTAGTTATGCATCATGGCCACTAGATGGCGTTAAACATTCACCCTTTATGCATGTACCCTTGTTCGAAAATGACTTTTTAATAGACTATGTGAAAATAAAACACAGATTAGATGTGCATAAACCTTTTGGATAAAATATCTATTTCTAGCTTACTTTTGCTAATAATACTGAAGATAACTTCCCTGAAAAACCTCATCAAGATTTTGAATTTAGCATATAGGCCTACATTTGTATATTGATACAGTAATAAGAAACATAAAAGTTATTCCTCACTTGGCTGAGCCTGCGCATGCGCAGGTGTTGGCAGCTGTCAGAAACCGGGGTAAACCGTATACATGCCACAGTCTACCGTATTCTATCGGAGTTCTCCAGGTAGCAAACTGCAAAACCGGGATACTGGCGTGTCCCGGTTTCTGAAATCAGGATGTGATGTTTACATGCACAAAATAGAAAAAATGGGATACTTAAAACCCCTATAAAAACCGGGATACGCAAGTCCATATAAACGCATCTCAATCTCATGTCACTAAAATGGTGTAGGCCTATCAATAAATCTATAGTGTACCTTTAAGGTAGACTACTAAAACGAAAATATAGCCAAAAAAGACAACACCACACTGCAAGGGAAAACCTTTAGATTGGTTTATTTTAAATTAATCTTTCTTCATTTGATTTCATAGGACGAACTGTGTAGCTTTAATGAGCCTATAATGTTTAGTTGTTCATTATTAGTGTGCTCAACATTGTGATTTATGTTCAGTTATAGCTTACACAATAATTTAATTATCTTCCATTATAAAATATATAGCCTTCAGAAGTCCTGAACATATAGTGATGTTAATAATTAAATCACGTGGACATATTTGATAATAAAGTCAGACACAACCAGGTTTCAGTTGATGGCTTTATTCCTGCTGGTGTTTATTAGCTCTTCAGTAGGCCGAGCCCACACAGTGAAGACACACAGACTGATTGACATGTTCAACAAACAAAAACACTCTTACAACAAAGTCATAACATATATGTTAATCAGACCTATTCTGAGAATCTCCTCAATTCAAATAGATGCAGATAGAGAAATGCCCATTTTCATCTTATGGCACCATAGTCTGATTTTATTTACTGAGACTATAATGTCTTATTTTTTATATTCTTAAAGTGCAGTTTGTGGTAGAACACTTAAACTTGTCATTCAAAAGTAACCAGACATCAAGTTAATAGCTGTCCATATTTCCTTTTCTTTTTAAAAATATGGTAAGTACTTATACAGTACTGATTTCCCAGTGACCCAGTTCAGAAGCAAACCAAGTCCCATTAAAGAATATTAGTGATGCAAATGATACATTACACTCAACAATAAAAACATACTGAGACCCAACTATCAATTTATAACAAAGCATTGGGTCAATGCTGCTGAGAATCATTAACCTGCTGATGATAAACTGGGCCTCTTATCTCTGGGCCAAAACATGAGGAGCTTAAGGCACGTGCTGGTTGGAAAGACACATGATTTATTGCCTTGAACATATTATCTGGGGATATGACTTATTCGTGTCATCATCTTCCCCTCTGTCTGTGAGCGTCTACTCTACAACGTGCTTCCTCAGCCTCTGCACCACGTCCTCTGCGTTCGCCCACGGCACTGTGACCGCCTTGAATTCCCCGGGCATGGCCTCGTGAGTCTCTGTGATCAGCCGGTGCATGGGAAAATCCCTCCGCGGGAAAGCCACGTCCCGGGGCCCAAGGGAGAGCGTGGGGCAGAAGTCGTTGGCTCCGTCCCCGACGTAGAAGACCCTCTGGTACGGACGCCCCCTCTCCTGCGTCCTGCGGGTCACGTAGTCCCTGACCACCACCTGCTTGCACATGTTGTCTGGGCATCGGGGACAGTCGTGGGAGTGGAAGGGTCGCATCACGAGCCGGCCGTCTTTGTTGAATGTGGCGGGGTTGGAGAAGATCCGGTGGAAGAGCTGGCGCGCCCCTGCGCGCCGGAGCCACGACTCGATGAAGAAGGTGTTTGCGTCGGACAGCAGCACCACCTCGAAGTCCGTCTGGGGTCGCGTGCGGAGGTACTGCAGGAGGGTGAGCATGCCAGGTGTTGCTGGAATCTTCTCCATGATGCTACGCATGTCGCTCTCCGTGACGCCCTGCTCGGCCAGATAGGCCAGTACGCGCTGCATGTATTCGTTGTAGCGGCCAGGCTGATAGGTGTCCTTCAGCCAACCAGGGAGATGCTGGCCCGGTGCGGCCTGCACCACCATGTCGTCGCTAGTTTCATCCACAATCGTCTCATCGAAGTCGAAGAAGATGAGGAAGCGCTTGTCGTTGGAGATGTGGGAGGCCATGATCTCTGCACGTCTAGACCTGGGGGACTCCCAGTCGCCTGAGGGGTGGGGTGGGACATAACAGCAGTTGAAGATCGAATCCCCCATGATTGACTACGCCACACCTCTTATTCCCTACTGTTGCAAAGTGGGATCAAATCTCCACTAGTGCTCTCACACTAGCCTTACACGTCCCACTTGAGGCGGGTCAAGAGGTGGAGGTTATTGAGGATGGAAAACACCACTGTATAAATAGGCAAAGGAACGGGGGGTTGGATGGAGGTAAAACAGAATCAAATATATATATAAAGACGAAAACATAAAACCATCTTAATATTGTCTAACTTTAAAAAGGGCTGAGAGCAAAGCAGCCATCCAGCAGATGAGGGCACAGCAAGACTCTGAACTGACTTTCTACAAAGGTGGGCAGTAGGCTACAGAAGGTAGAGTCGGCGTTGACCTGCTGCAGAAGAGAAAATTAATAGGGAAGGTGGATTATTTGCATTTAGGCGAGTAGAATCGACTTCATGCAGATTCTGTAAGCAGGCATCCTACATTTCAAATGTTAAATAGCAAAGAGGTCAGCCCTTTGTTGTAGCTTGCATAATGGTTTATGTCTGCATACCTGATGGTATCGGGGATTTCAGCAGTGGATGTCTGCTTAATTTACGTGTTTTACCACAAGGCTCCTTCAAGCAAGTGGCTGGTTTTTATCTCTATTGGTGGAGAAACAATGGATTCATTAAAATACATTTTCACTGAAACAATTGTCTAACTTAACTAGAAAAAAATTTAAAATCACCTTTTATTCAACTGAACTAAAACGCATAAATACAACTAAAGACAGCAGATCAGTCTAAATAAAACTTGTCAACCTGCCAATCAAAACAAAGCTTCTCTAAGAAAACAACCATCAGAGCTCGCGTGCGTTACACTTACATCAAACTTCCACAAAAAATCGATTCCGTCTTTAAAAGAAAGAAAAAAAAAGGTATTACTGTTTCACTTGCGCTGGTTCCGATCCGATCCGGTCTCACAGGGAGTAGAAGCAGAGATCCGCCGGTCGGCCGGTGGGACGATCACTTTTATGTGACAGTCAAAACCACCGGTGCGGCTGCGCACGTGACCGCGCCTACAAATCCGCCCATTTAATAACAGCCCGCTGAGCGCGTGCACGATACTTCGAAGGAAAGAGCGAGGAGGGAGGAAACGGGAAGAGAGAAAAATAAGACAAACAAGGACAGTATATGTTCTGTTTCCTGAATAACCTCAGGACTGTCAGTGTTAACACAGTGAATGTGTCAATATTTTTTTCTAATCTATTTTTACGTGTTAATGATTCTCAGGCTCAAGGCAGGTTATAACTTGAACACAAAGTACATTTCACAAACATGCCAAATGAGCATTGAAAATGGGACACGGGAAAAACAAATAAGAATAGTCAAGAAAAGATCAGCAGGTTTTTTTTTTTCGAGCCTGGTGCAAGGAAACCACGAAGCATGGTACATGGTTTTATCCAGTCACAGGAACATATTTGACTAATCTCTCAAGTAGTTGAGATTAGCCGAATATGCTTTATAGTTTGATACAAAAGAATTGCGGCCCCAAATAGAGATCATGAGTGTGCAAGTTTATTTCAAGAACAGCTTCAAGTGCTTTTTAGTTGCTCTAACAAACGGTTAAATGTTCCTCCTTCGTCAGACTGATAAGAATTTGGGTCAGTGTCAAAATGAGAGAAAAACATTATGTTTGACCACTGAGTTCATCTGTGAGGGAAACAAACCACAGAATCGCAACTGAGAATAGGATTAGAACAAACAGCACAATGTAATACATTAGCTCAAATGTGTAAGAATGCAGTCTTTCCATTTCATTTATTAAATATACAGTGAAAGATGTGCTGCGGGGGCAATGGCAGCGGCTTTTTTTCCCCTCCACAAGACGTTTGAGATCAATCCTCACAAACAAACACAGCAATTAATGAACCAAGCATCAACTTCCTTGCAATGAGCGCTCCCCCTAAAAAAAACCCAGCGTGAAGCCCTGCTCTTCTTATCTCCCTGCTGACAGACGCAGCCTCCTCCCTCCCCTACACCACCAGGCGTAATGACTAACAGCTGGGGTGAGGGACTATTTTCAAACTCAAATGGGAATGGAGATGTTCACGCAGTGTGTTATTATCTCCTGTGCTCCTGAAGTGAGCCTCGCTACCTGACCACCCACTCACCATCAGTTAGTCACTCGCACTCTTCTTGCTCAGATACCTTACGGCGTGACTCATTGCTGTGCCACTTTAAAAGCACCTATATGGTGGTAGAGGGCACACAGCATTGCAGGAGTTGTTTTTTTCTACTTAAAGTCTTTGTGACCTTCGAGGAAGAAAAATCTGCTAATGGACAATGTGCACGTACTTCTAGTTTATACTACCAGAGGTTTTGGGGAAAACTTTTCACACTACCCAGGGTTTGATATTCATTTTTCTTACACTGTAAATACCCCTTTCTACACACTGCTCATCTAAAATCGACTGTGTTGACAAGTAAAGACCCAAGCTGTATGTTACCTTACATTAGAATCTTTGTCATTGGTCGTTGACAGAAAAGGCTCTGACCAACATAATGTCCCTTAGCCTAATGCTATGCTTTATCATATCATGTCTATTTTCGTTTTTGGTTGCACATCCAAAGAGAAGGAAGCGGTCACAAAAAAGGGATCTAAAAGTTCCCTCGTCATGTGAAAGCTCAGCAGCTCACGTTTGTGCTTTTCATGTGCAGCCAGCAGACGTCATGGTTACAGTTGACCCCAGAATAAAAGAATAAACCCAGTGACCTGCTTTTAGAAACAAGTTGTGTACACTGTTTATTTGACGTTTCATCTTTGATCATCTTGTTGTACGTATGTAAATCTCCATTATAAACTCGCTGCATCCAAAGATAAAGAGGCACACACTTCTGTGATAATCATGGCTACTTGTTTTTACTTTCAAAGTTAGCAGTCAGTTAAATGTACATTATCAAAAAAGGCCCAATTTTTTTCCACTTCTTCCCAATCTCCAGATAACATACAAAAAAGGACAAACCAGGACATTATAAAGCTGCACATTTTGTACCAGATACAATAATAAAATACACAATGCTACATTAAGTGGTTAAAAATACAAAGGGGAAAAATTATATTGTATTTTTTTTTAAACGTCTTTAAAGAACATACAATGTTACTTTTTTTTCTTAACTAGCCAAGAACTTTAGTAGAAAGTGCATTCTATATAACAAAGAAAGGAGGAGGAGAATCATTGGGCAAACTGAGAGACCAAACAGGACATGATCGAGAGACACTCTGTGGATGAACAAAACAGAAGAATGTATTCAGACTGTTCAGAAAAGGCTTGTGTAAAGTTACAAAAGCAAATAACATTAATTTCACTTTGAGCAGAGGTCCGTGCTGGAGCAAATGTGTTCCTCTTTGAAAAGTAGGGAATTAACTGTGTGCACTTAAAAAAGAAAAAAAGAAAAAAAGTCCTTCATTTGCTCTGGTCCCCCTCAACACTATCCAACTCTACCCGGGATTCTCCTCCTCTCCTTGCCTAAAAAACATCCACTCAAAGTAACCGCCTCCACCTCTTCCCATGCAGCCGTTTACTGCACTCTGTTCCACAATGCATTGTCAGTCCCTCCTTTCCCTGCGCCTCTCCCACGCAGCAGTAAAGTGCAGAGAATACACACACACACACACAAAAAAAAAAAGGCTTTAAAATAACAATTAAAAAAGAAAAGAAAAAGACAAAAGATCCATACTGCAAAATGCTGAAGCACAGCAGCAGTGAACCCGAGGGGACAGGGTGAAGCAGAAAATGCAGCCGTTATCAAGACCCACAGAAATGGCAGGATAATTGCAGGTCTCAAATAAAGAAAGGGGGCATCCCAAACTACAGAGCTTAACCACTTCAGACTATAATCTGTTTGAGCAGCAGAAAGAACTGAGTTAAATTTACTGCTATTGTCCATCTCCGGTATCCCGAAATGCAACTATATATATGGGGCACACTGTGTAAAAGCAGCTTTTGGTACAAGAGCACTGGGGATAACCAGACAAAGACTGGTAGAGGCTAATGCATGCTATCTCTCTCGCTCTCTCTCTCTCACACACACACACACACGGCTCGATGCTAAGTCCCCTAAACACACATCAGATAGCAGGCAGAATGGGTGAAGGGCTGAGGAACCAGGCAATCCAAATTAATTTCTGCTTCTTTGAACCTAAAAACATTCACACCATCGGCTTTCAATTCTGTCTCTTCCATCGCTGACTTCATCACATATTTGTTTAAACACGTATTTTTAAAATAAATGGTTTCTCTGCCTTTTATCCTGACATTTCCTATCATGTGCTAACAACAGTATATCTACACTGCAGAACCATTCATTAGCTTAAAACGGAGCAAATGATCAGAGGACATAACAAAAAAAAGAGAAAAAAAAAAAAAGAAGAAAAGTAAGAAAGACATGAATGACTCATCAGCCATCATTTCTGCTTAGGCAACATTCGACAGGTTGACACTCACTTGCCTGTGTAAATCAGAGTATGTTGGTATGATCCAAGTGAAGAACAAAACAAACAAAGTAACCTGTACATCACAAGAACCCCCAAACACTAAACTGTGGAATATAGGCTGAGAGGAATATGCATATTTTGCCTGTTAAGAACTGTGATGAGAAAGGTCCCAGATGTGTGTACTGTGTGTGTGTGTGTGTGTGTGTGTGTGTGTGTGCGTGTTTGTGTGTATGCGTGTGTGTGTCTGTGAGAAATGACCTTTAACATGGTAACCCGTATCATTTGGACAGCAGCGAAAGGAGGTTGGGGTAAATCCTGATGGGGCCATGTCCTGGCCCCTCACAGTGGCAGTATTTGAGAGTCACCTGTTATCTCGAAGCATGTTGACCAACAGTACTGAGAGCTGAGGGTGCAGAAATACCAGTGAGTGAATCAGTGACAATACGGTCTTTGCCTTTGTGTGTTTGTGTGTGCTTGAGTATGTGTGCGTACGTCTGCGGCATGTCCTGCATAACTTGACTTTCGTCTTCATAAAACATCTGGTCAAATCTCAAGGCCGTTGTAAAACAGCCAGGCTGGCAAGACATGTTTTGTTATTATGTTATATCACACCTCTGAAAAATCAAATGGAAAAGAAATCTAAGAAATATTTTTATACTGGAATGGAAAGCACCGTTTGTTGACCACGTGATGAATCCAGCTTTTACTAGATTCTACAAACATTTACAAAACCTTTTTTTTTTTTTTTCCAAGTTCCATTACAAAAATAGCCCCTCCCCCTCACTGTCACCCCTGACACTACTGCTGTTGCTCTTCTGACAGAAAGCCTTAGGACAGACAAAGGTTCAGGAAGAACCAGTTCCAACATTCAATGAACATTTGTATGGGCGCCCGGGCTCCGCACTACAACAAGGAGGACAAGTTAAGTATTGCTATGGGGAAGAACCCGCGCACAAAGCAAGAGTCCAGACCAGTGTTCAACCATGAGTCGAGACTTTCACGTGAAGAGGAAATTTCAATGACACTGATCCTTGATGACACATGACAATCAGGTAATACATATTTCAACTTCCATCAGCAGCTTAAGATGAAAACGAGAAACTTTACACCTGTCAAATGTACAACACAGAGCTCACACAGAGGTCATCTCGTGTAAACTTTCTAAGAAAAATGTACACCAAAAAAATAATCTAGAGGTTGTTTAATCTTTGTCAGTTGAGCAGGGTATTTCTTAAATAATGTGTGCACGCCGGGTGTGTCCGTCCGATTCACAGACGTTTAGCTTGAATGGTTTCAATCTTTTTTAGGAGGCGCAACCGTCCAACTGTGATACTGAGAAAAAGACGTGGAGGAGCGGGCGTCAAGGCCAGGTACGGTGTGGGCCTGCAGAGCTGGAGCACGGTTCAGTGGTGCTGTGGGGCCCCGGGGCCCTTGTCAGGGGGGGGCATATGATGCAGGTAGCTGCTGTCTTCATGCCCGCAGTGGTTTAATGGCTCACTCTTAAAAAGAGCCGGGGGTGGGGGCAGGTGGGAGACGGGGGGCACGGCCAGGTGGTGGTGGGGGTGAGGTGGGGCGTTTGAGAGGTGTTGCTGGGTTGCCTGGGGGTGGGCGTGATGGTGAGAGGGGGTTGAGTGGAGCTGTACATGGGAGAATGTATGTCCCACCGGGCCTCGTGGAGGTATGGACGCTCCTGTGGGACTGAGGCCGAGGGGTGCTGAGGTGGTGGCCGGGACGGCAGCTGAGGGGCCGGGGCCGGAGGACGAGAAGGAGTTGGCAAAGACGCGAACAGGCACGGGGGGGCCGCTGGTCTGCAGAACGACAGGGCTGGTGACCCGGAAACACTTCTCTTTGTGTGCTTTGAGCATGTTGGAGAAGCGGAAGCGCTGGCCGCACACCTCGCAGGGGTACGGCTTCTCCCCGGTGTGAGTGCGGCGGTGGCGCTTCATGTTGGGCCGGCTGGTGAAGCTCTTCCCACAAATCTCACAAATGAAAGGCTTCTCTCCTGCACAGAGTCAAAGAAACGCAGATGAGGAGGGACGTCAACAAATGTTTCAATTACCAAGAAGGTGATTGCTTCACAGAGAAAAGGAAACGATGAATCAGGTGAATCTTTTTGCTGGAAAAAAGTGATTAAAGAAACCAATTTCAATCTCGCAGTGACAACCTTTTTACCTTTCCCTCGAACCATTTCTCTCCGCAGAGAGCGATGAGCGTCTCTTAAAACATGTTGCCATCTTGTATCCGAGAGTCCCTGCTGCCAAGCCACCCACTCCACGGGAAGCTATTACAATTCACACTTCGAGGAGAGGAGATGTGAAAGTGAACAACAGCAGCTCCGTTGGAATTACCGCTCTCATTAACCTCCCTCCATGGAGCTGCTGAATGTGGCTGCTACCACCCACACAGCCGTCTATTAACAGGCTGCTGAAGGGCTTTGTAAAAGCCTCATTCTGGCGTGCGGCGTGTGAAGATGCTCCAAACCAACTGAATATCAAAAGGTGACACTTAAATGTGCTCGTCTTCTCTTACTGCTACATTACTTACCAAAATGTTAAATGTGTGGAGTATTGCAAACGTTTAGAGTTTGTTTAACATGAGCGCCGTCTATTATAGGGCACCACCGGGCGTGTCTCCTGCAGGAGGCTAAAGTAGTTGCTTGTGGAAAGGGTAGAGTAATTACACCTTACAAATAGAAGCATGAGGGTCGACAGTGTTTCCGCCCTCGACAGACATGGATGGAGAAAAAAAAAAAAAAAAAAAAAAACAGAGAGGGAGGAGCGGGAGGCGCTGCTCAGTTTGGTCTTAGAAATAGCGATGCAGCAGGGACAGAAAATCAGAGGGATGTAATTCAGCACATGTCTGGGTAGTCTTTATAAGCCACAATATATGCAAGTCCCTCTTTGATGTAGAAACATTCCTATAATTACAAAATCTGGGCAAAGGCTTCCTGCTCTTTTCACTATAATGTTAAGCTTGAAACGTCTCAGAACATTCTTTTTTAGGACACTGCACGGGGAGCGGCTGGCTGGCTCCACGCAGGAACATATTTGTAGGCTAAAGTTCTCATATCGGCACTCGGAAGAATTTGAAGCTCTCTGAATGGAGAAATGTAAAAGGCAGAATAAAACGTGTAAAATATGCATCAATTGAAAACACAAAGATGTTTTATTTATTTATTTATTTTTTAAATGAAGACCACACAGTCATTTTTTTTTTGGTCCCTATTCATATTTAACCGAAGGACTGTGAAGATGTAGCAAAGCAGTGAAGCTGAGCGGAACGTTCTTTGTTATTCATTGTGGCCCAACTAAGTGATATTCAAATGTAGAACCTGGAAAGGGGAGAAGACTGGTGCCAGAAAGGCGGGGCCTTGTAAAGCTGTGCCGAGGCAGTCTAGTGATTTTCCTTTTTCAGCCAATTTGTCATTTTTCTGACACCATCTGCTCTGCTGTTTTTTTCCACAAATTGAGAACATTACAATAACTTACTTCAACTTCTTTACAATACTGAGTTTTACTGTATGCACATTCAAAGGCTGTAAGATTAAACTTTAATTTGAAAATGCTTACAAATAATTATGTGTAAAAGTCAGTTTTATAAAAAGCTGCATTTTAATAAGAATATTTATTACCCTCCGTCAGGGACGTCAACTTTACTGAAGAACTAAGAGAAACCTCAAAACATAAAAGACAGGTTCCACTGGGCTCTATGAGCTTTATGCAACAAACATTTAGTGTGTGTGTGTGTGTGTGTGTGTGTGTGTCTGGACTGGTGCAGCTGCAGAGCGTGCTGTGGGAGTCAGCTGAAACACTAAAGTGTAAAGCGTGCACGAAGATAAAGACAGAGTGGGTTTGTCAAAGTTCAGAGCGACAGACGGCATGCGGCTGTAACGTCATTAACGTTCAGTTTATTATTGACGTTACAAACAGCTAGCAGCTCAGACCTGCATGATAAATACAGAGACGGTGAGATGGAACAGAGCAAAGACGAATCAAGAGATTGAAAGAGAGTAACCATAAACAGTAAAAAAGCACACTTATTGTTTCTGCAGAAAAGTCTGCGAGAAACGTGTGTAAGTCGATTTTTTTAAGGCTATATTTATCTGGTATCACCATTACTACATGGGTTAAGGATTCAGCTTTAGCTCCTCATTGTGTAGGAAAGGTTCCTGAAAGAGTTTTAAAAAACAACAGAATTACAGTGAGCTGCTCTGTCTGCAGGATTATGGGTACATTTAGTGGCAGCTTAAGTTGTAGTTTTCTCACCTGTGTGTGTTTTCATGTGCTCGTCAAAATACTGTTTCATGTTGAAGTCTTTGCCACACCATTGGCACATGAACTGCTTGTGTCCGATGTGAATGCTCATGTGGGAGCGCAGCTGGTACTTGTACTGGAATCGCTCGTCACAGTTCTGCAGCAGAAAGGACAGATAACATGCACGCAGCAGGTCAATACAGGCGACACTCTGCTCTTTCTGGGGACGTCACCTGCTGTGAAACTCTATAGCTGAACACGCATTCTCACATCCGTTTACAGAGCGATTCATTAAAACCATCCACAAGCCTTTTAAGGGGTTAAAAAGCTGCTATGTGACCGTATTTAAAAACATCGCTGCAGAACAACTACTTCTCATGGCCTAGTGTCAGATGCTATAAACAGTAAACCAGGCTGACTGGGACCAGTGAGAGAAGGAAGTCAGGGAAGCATTCATGTGTTTAAAACTGTTTCGACTCGAGCATTGGTTTGAAATGTTTCACCAAGAGGTTTGCCAAGCCCAAAAAACTATTCAAGGAAGGTCAAGAACGTTTCCCTCCATAAGTCTAATTCAGCTTTCTCTTAATTCCTTCACATGATAAAGGAAGCAGGTTTCTTATATACGTACATCATGGTTAACTTATTTATGTTCTTCAGCAGGCTAACCTGGTTATTAGAGTGCCTAAAACCACAACACATGTTTGTATTTCAATGGTTGGTTTTTTTCCTACAATGAGATATTTATAACCTTGAGGCCCCACCTGGCTAAATAAAAGGGCTGTGGGTGATTCTGTCCTCTCATCTGTTTCTATACGAGACTCCAGAACTGGGAGAACGACCTATACATAACATACACGCTGCAGTATGACTTCAAACATTTCATTAAACAGCTCCACCCAACACACACACAGTTCCCAGAGTGTCGCTGATTTAAGTAGCTCAACATCAAAGATCTTTTGTTGAGTAGAACCCATCTGTCGACGTTCCTCTGATTTAACCAATCAGGACAAAGATAAGATAATGAACAGAGACCAGACATTGTTGAGCAGGGAGAAAAAAATAAATAAAAAATAAAAAATCTCTTAAGACGCAACGTTACAAAAGGCTTTCATAAGAGCTTTCTAAAGCTGTACAACACTTGAGTATTCTGTTCTTCTTTTATATAATGTGGTGTTTGCTAATATTTGACCTGGTCTGGCTCGAGCTTGTCTGATGACATAACTGCCCGATGAATATTCACACCACAGGAGGAGGCTCCCACTCTGAAAGACACTTTTATGGTCCCAAAAAAAAAAAGTGGAAAAACAAACAAACAAACCTCCAGGCTCCTTTTTAAATAAAGAACAACAAATTACTGTAACTTTCAGTTCATAGAGTGCGTGTGTGTGTGTGCATGTCTTCGTGTGTGTGACCCCCCCCACCCTGTTTGCTTACACGTCTGTCCTCTGCAATAATGTAATGCAATGTGAATTCATGATACCCTGTTAAGGAATCAATCTGAGCGTACAAAGAGCCAATGACAGCGGGGCTATGCTGCAGCATTGTTGCTGAATGGCGATCTGTAAAAGGCTGATGAGTCCATTTAACAGCAGAGGCGAAGCTGAGGTAAGAGATCTGGGAACTGTCTTCATAAAAGGGTCAGTCTTATATCTTATCTGTTACCAGAAGGCATTTTAACACGGCGACACATATTTCAAACCAAGGAGCATGTGAACGGTCGATAGGAGAAACGCTGAGGACGAGCCGAAGAAGCTTCAGCTTCAACATCTTGAGTGCAGCTGTTCACAAACAGCTGGCACTAAAAACCTACACTAGAACTAAATGTGTGTTTAGGATCATATCGAAGGACTCGTTTCACACAGTAGGACAACCCTCCTGGACACTTAAAAGAACTATTTGTCTCAGGTTTATTTTGTGTCCCACAACAGGAAATCCGGTTCTCATAATACACGTTTATATAACCTGTCATCTGAGTTTGATACAATCCATGTAGGCAAGGAGGGCTGAAACCTGAATCTAAGTGGTCACTTTGGATGTGGACGGGACACATTATGCTACTATGATGACCTTACCTCACATCGGAAGGGTTTCTCTCCAGAGTGCTGGAGCGAGTGAACTTTTAGAGACATGCTGCGTTTAAACGACTTCCCACACGTCTCGCAGGTGAACGGCATGTCTTTTGTGTGAGCTGGGTAAAAGAGAGGAGATGGAGAGAGAGAGAGGCAATGAGTCAACTCGTTGGAATAAAATGTCTATCTGTCTACTAAATGACGTTGTTCCTGTTGTTTCCTCCAGTACGAGATACATTGGTTTAAAAAAAAAAAAAAAAAAAAGGCCCTCACTTACCGACCATGTGCTTGCGAACGTGAGCCATAGTGTAGAACTTCTTCTCACAGATTTCACACGAGAACTTCTTCTCTGCATAGCCGTGCACAATCTTAATGTGCTCATGAAGTGACCACAGCTTCTTAAAGGACTTGTTGCAGGAGACGCACTAAATTAAAAAAGAAAAAAGAAAGAAGAACATTTAGGATTTAGCTTTGTGATGTTAAAAATGTGAAGCACATTTAAAGCTGGATGCTATGAGGTGACATTTCCTTTCATTATACTGCAGCTCCCTCTGCTGGAGAAAAGTCATAATGGGTCTAATGTCCTGTATTCCTTCAGGAAGTCTTCGAATGACAGTTTAAAAGGTTTAATGGTAATTTTTAACGTTGGAGTAAAATATTCCACCTTTGTGGATCTTTTAATGTTTAATTCTGATAAACTAACTACCCTTTATTTGTAACTAGACAACTTAAATGTCCATATTGACATTTACAAGAAGTAAGTCACAAATGTCACATTTTAATCTGTGGCTCAACCTGTTTCAGTTAACACGCTTCGGTCAGGATTTTTTTTTATTTTTTTTTTTCCTCTATGGTTTTGATGGTCAAATCTTTAGAAAACTAAATTCTCGCCTGGATTCAAGTTGCGACTGACTTGATCACTGTGAAGTGTTTTTTGAAGCCCCTTCATGTTCACCTTTGGTGCTGTGTTAGGATTGCTGCGGAGAAGCAAAACCCACAGCATCAAGATGTCACAAACACACATCCTCCTTCTTATCCTTACAAAGAGTCCATGACTTTGTTTGTGTATTCCTTCCAGGATTTCTGATTACGCAGGCCAAGCCATCATGTGAGCTTTTTTTTCTTCCTTCTGTCTCTCTTTCTACAACCTTTTAACTTTTGTAGAGTCCTTAAGCAGCTTCATGTTTCAGAACATGTTTCACACAAAAAAGTCGATGGCTTAAGAAATATTTTCACTTCAATGGAACCGTCTGCGTTGGAACCTCTACATTGAGCTGAAGTGAACCTTCACAGTTTAAGTGAAGTGTCATCTCAGGTTAGCTTTCTATAAAGCACTGGGCTACGACAGTTATGTGGTCCTGGTGCATCTGAGCAGTAGAGGATCCACCTGATGAAAGCTTGAACTCAAGTTGAATTAATTTAACGATCTATTTCAGCTTATCAGCGAACACAAACAACACAAGTGTGTCACTAGTTATGCATTTTGTTTGCTTAATAGAAAACAGAGTTCACTTAAGATTAAATCAATAAAGGCCACGCTGTTCTATCGTCTTTGCTAAACGTATACAAGTCAGTTCAGCTTATCACAAAGACAGACGAAAATCTATTCTATTATGACAAGATGTTGTTGTGACTGACAAGAAAGAAGTGGTGGGGTTAAAAGTGATTTTTTTTTAAATAATTGACAAAAGGAAATGCAACAAACATGAAACAAACAGTCTTATTGACAGATAAACGTCTGTCAACAAGACTGAAGTAAACAGATAATCGATTAAAGGAATTGGTTAATGAATTTGTGTCTTCACAGCTGAAGATGGTTTCAACAGGTTGTGGATTGAACCGTGTCTTTATCTGGCTAAATAAAAATATTTAAATAAAGTACATTACCCTTGGGCATTAATCTGCTTGCCTCTCTATGTTTGACTTTTAGGGAAGTGAAACCAAACGGAGCCCTCTTCTACCATTCAATGACACCGCTGTGGGATACATAAAGGTTTATTTTATGTAGATGTGATTGGGTTTTTCAGGTTCTGAATTGGAATAGTTTGAGAAGTTCATCCTGACTAAAGCTTCAGCCTGTTTTTACTTTTAACACGCTTATGTTGTTTTTTTTTCTTCCACATTAAGCGTTGTTTTAGACAGCTCCTCATGTCATAAACATGTACTTTATCTTTACCTGGATGTTCTTCTCACAGTCGGTCTGCTGGTGTAAGGCCAGCTCGCTCTCCAGGACAAACTTTTTGCCACATTTGTCGCAGATCTGCATTCGCCTGTGTGTGACGTTCATGTGCTTCTCCAGGTACCAGCGCGTGTTGAACACTCGGGGGCACTTCTCGCACGCTAGCAGCTCCTTCTCCTCCGCCTCCGCTCTCCCTCCGGTCGCCGTGACGCCGACAGACGACGGGGCCGATCTGGCTGACCTGCGCTTGCTCTTCGGCGGCTCCAAGCGCTTCCTCCGCCCCCTGGTGGTCATCCCGGATGAGGCTGTGCTTAGGGAATTTCGGAGGCTTTTCCTCCGTGGCTGGCTGGCTGCTGCCGTGCTACTGGCAACCCTGCAGACTCTCTTTGACCTTGTCCTCCGACTCTCAATCTCATCTTCTTCCTCGTCGTCTTCTTCTTCCTCCTCATCTTCATCCGGGCTCTCCTCGTCCTCCTCCTCTTCCTCCTCCTCGTCCTCCTCCTCCTCGTCGTCGCTCCCATCCCTGTCAGAGTCGTCCGCTGCAGTTCCTGTTTTGTTGTCTCCCTTGGAAACGTGCAGAGTCTGGTTGTTCAGGTTGACCTCGACGATGATCTGCTCGCGCTTGAAGTCCCCTTCCTCCCCTTCCTTGTCCTCGTCCTCACCCTCTTCCTCCGAGTCTTCTTCCGAGTCGTCAGAAGTGCCATCGTTTCCGGCCTGGGACCCTTGTGTCCCGACCTCCTGCCCTGGTCCCCCTTCTCTGAAATACTGCTGATGTTGCTGTGGAGTCGCATGTTGAGAGGGCAGCTGACCAATGTTCTGGTCTCCAACAAACGTCTTGGCTGCCATTTTATTGTCCACTAACACAGAGTAAGGCTTACCACCAACCTCCCTCTTATAGAGCTTGCTCGTCTGGTCCAGATCTGGGACAGGTGGGTGACAATAGGACTGCGAAACCGGAACCCTGCGTCCGTCCTCCTGTGACATGCCGCCAAGGCTGGGGATGGAAACCTCTTCCTTGAGGCCCTTGCAAGATTTCATGAAACAAAAGGCCAAGGAAACTAAATCACTGCTGATGTCCCGAGGTAGACGAGACTATTCTACAAGGAGGGGCAGGGGATGCTGCACCAATCCCCCACCCTCCTTCCAAGGAAAAGACAGGAAGGAGGGGATGAGGAGACAGGTAGTCAACCTGATTCAAAAAGAGCATCCATGTTGTCCGAGGTAGGAAATACAGTTGGAAAGACATACAATCTTCTCCAAGTTTTGTTCCATATGCTCGTATATCAGACTGTGATAAAATCCCTCTGTTAGGATGTGAGATGCAGATTTACTTCCTCTGATGTCCGCTGGCCCGCTCAGCGCCCGCGTCTTCAAATCGCAGAACGAGCAAAGACGAGGCGAACGTCAGACACGAAACCGGTGTGAGGAGGACGTCCGTCCGTTGAAGAGCCATTCACAGTGCCTTGCCTATGAAGAGGGAAAAAACGGAGAATTTACGACGAGGTCAGAAAAAAAAGAAAAAGAAAAAGTTGCTCTTTTCGCTGACTCCAGAGTCTGAACTGAAACTACTGCCATGTTGACATGTTCGCAAACACTGAGCAGCATGTTCGCCCACAAACGTTTCAGTGTGCGTGTAGGAGTAAAAACCACAGCATTCACACATTCATGTTTGTGTGGACTTGAAGCAGGCGCTCCTAACATGTCCAGGCTACAACCTAAACACCTCACTATCAAATATAAAATTCAGGTAAGTTTGCTTTCTAGGTTGACACGACATTGAACTATTAATTCATTTCAGGAAACATTTAGAACAAGAAACATGTTCAGTTATTATACTGACAGAACGCGTCAACTATATGTTGCAGTAAAATAACAACTGACACACTTAAAACAAGAATCACACAGACTCGATGCAGAGAACTGATTGAACACAGGGGCTGGTCTTTTTGGGGTTTTTGAAACAGTGCACACCATCTTGCACTCACACCTCCCATTGACTGTTGAAGACTTTAGTGTAACCACAGCTCAGGAGCGTGTAGTGCAATCTAACCACAGGAAACTGTATTTCAGCCTTACAACGCAGCTTTAGAGCCGTGTGCATGTTGAAAGCTGCAGTCATTTCATGATAGTTGATGCAATGTAAAGATGCAAAAAAAAAAAAGAAGAAGAAGAAGAAGAAAGAAAGCATCTAAAAACAAATAAATATATATATATTTGAAGGAGAAGGACCCCCTTTGTGGGTGTTTGTATGTTCCTGACTTTCGTATTTATCAGTGCTGGGTTGTCCCTGGTTGAAACTTGGTTGACCTCAAACAACCTTACACCCAGCTCACAATAATGAGAATGCACCAGGGCGGTTTGCGCACTAGAAAACCTCCCTGTGCAAGAAACAAACAACACATTTCCTTTCATAGAGGCAACAAACATCCCTCTGTATCTTTCCTTCTTTCTTAAGCTATCCTCTATGCTCGTCCCTCATCTTCAATCATGCAAGAGTGAGGGTGTAGTGATCTATTGATACTCTGCGTGAACACTTTGTAGTTTCTGCCCGTCATCCGGATCTTTTAAACAAAGCAAGCAGCAGCGAGCAGAATGAGGTTTCTTTGGGGGGGGGGGGGGGCGCTGTGGCTCAGTGGGTAGAGTCGTCATCTCTCAACCAGCAGGTCAGGGGTTTGATTCCAAGCTCCTACAGTCACGTCTGACGTGTCCTTGGGCAAGACACTTAACCCCAAGTTGCTCCGTCTGCAGTGTACGAATGGGATTATGCTATTCTGATGGACACTTTACACAGCAGAGTCCTGATGAGGACGCCTCCCTTTAGGTGTGTGATTGGCACATCCTGTCTCATGTTGAATATAAACTTAACTGAAAGAGAAACTTGTCAAAGAAGCTCACAAAGAAATATGGGGGAGGGAGGGGGGGTGTCAAAATCAGCATTTAACAGGAATCAAAACATTTTCATTTTTTTCAATATTGAACAGTTTTGGGATTAAAAAAATAATCGTTTGTCATTGAAATGTCAGAAAGTTTTCAGCAAAAATGTAAAACCACAAATACTTTGATCAATGCACGCATTACAAAAACTGATAATTCTTGTTTGAACTTTCAGTACTTCCAGTCTTAGGCTGTGGTCGAATTGTTCCTAAAAGAATTATTATAAGCAGATTCTCCTGTTCTAACTGTAACTGCGTCTTGCAGGAGAGTTTAAAAAAAAAGAAAAGAAAAGCAAGAACAAAAACAGAAAAATGCAAACTAACTAACTGATGTTTTCTAGATACACAAACTAAAATCGTTTGAAAGCACAAGTAAAAAGCATTTACTTCGAATTTAACAATCCCTGCGTACAGGCACACCTGTCTTCCTGTGAACGCCGACTCTGATCCTTTCTGAGAATTCGACAGCGGCTCTGAGAGCATTAAGACTACAGGGGAAGGGAGAGCGCGGCACTGACAGAGCACCCAAACTCACATGGCATCATTGAGTGTCTGGATGAAAGAGGAAGAGAAATCCCTGAACCCAACACGCAAAGTTTGTTCAATTTAAATAATATCATAAAGTTTAAAATAAAGGTCAAAATGTTAAGGTAATAGATGTAGCTTATAAACTAGTCAATTTTTAAAACTAATGAAATGTTCTATATTTATTGCTGACACTGTAAAAACCTGCACTTGAGCAAATAAACAAACAAACACTGTGGTTATGTAACCCATTTTGAGTAAAAACCCTTCCACCCGCTTATGATGTTCAATGAGTCATTTCAGAATTTCACTCACAGTGAAACGACAAAGTCTTTGATGTGGGAAACAAGTAAAGCACAGTCTTCTCAATATCACTGGTAATTAGTTTACAGCCTAACCTTGTCACATTGGGAGGTCAAACCTACTGAAATGATGATCATTGCTGACGGTTTTTGAGCTTAGATAGCTTTCAGTGGTGAACTTTGAACCCTGATACAAGAAAAAGAAAAAAAGGACAAAACAGTCTTCCTGCCAGCACAGTGAAGTAATCCAACACATTACTAATGCTCTGCAGAAATTCTCAATAAATACAAGTAATTCAGAGACTTCCTCAATCAAGTTTCAGAGACATAACGAGAAGCTGCAATTCATCCAACACAGAGTGAGCTACGAAGTGATCCCTATAACAGATGCTTCTACGGCTTAAGACTTGATTGACAAAGAATTGGAGTTTAACTGCAACTGCACCAACCAATCAACCAAGAATGTCAACATTTGAAGAAGGTGAGAGTCGGAAAGCAGACAACATGTGCCATGTTTACCTCTGATTGTGCAGCAGTGCTCCCCTCTCAAGTCCGAACTTTAATGAGCTTTCCCCTTTTTTGCAGCTTGTGGAGGACCGTGTGAGGGTTCACATTCCTCACTCTGTCCAAACTCATAAGACCTTAAACAGCTCACTGTGTGCTGCACTGCGGGGGGTGCTCCATGTCTCTCTAGGTATTTGGTCTTAAAGCTCATAATCAGGTCATCAGAGTAGTACCTGGTGATTTGGTTAACTCGTATAAATCTTTTAAGGTTTCATAGAAGTGAGAGATTATCAAGTCATCCCTCAGTCCTCCTCAACCACCTTCATGTGTTGTCATCACTACACAGAAACCTGACAGGTGATCAACTACTGTATCGTCACGACGGGCTCACCTGTATTTTAAATACACAATCTTAACGTTGTTTAATGCTAAACATATTTAAATACGATCGGAAACACTGACAAACACGTACTTTGTAAAGTGGCTGATAAGAAGACACAGCTTTGTTCAAAAGCTAATTTGGGGTTTTAAATCGCTACGCTTTTAAGAAATCAAACGTTGCAGCAAAACTTAAGCAAATAAATGCCTAAAACTAAAAAAGCAACATTAGCAGTCACACTGTGGGCCTAGCCAACTTAGGCTACTTAGCTTAGCTAGTCCAACACTCAATAGGTAATAACCTGCACACACATGACAAGCTAACTTAGCTACATTAGCTCACGTTGCAGCCATTATATATTTTAGAGCAGTTAAGGTCCTTAAAACTCGTGGGAATTATTTTACATTGCACAAGCTTAACCATCCCGGTCCGTCTTTGTCGACGTGCAATGGCCCACAGGAGATGGACGACTTTCACTTTTTCAAAAAAAAAAAAAAAAACAGAAAACCGCCCAGATTAAAGCTAGTTAGCTTACAGATAGCAGCGGTAGCATGACTGTAACAGTTAATAATAATAATAATGCACTTTGAAGAAAAGACGTGTGACAGCTGTTTTACCCTCATGAAGACAGATGACAACTCGATGACATGCACGACGATCGATACAACTTTCTTCTAGTGCATGATGAAAAGAGCAGTTGAATTACATACAAATAAAATAAATAGTGACTGGTGTGCAGACAAACCCACTCAACTCAACACTGTCACAAAGTCAGAGCTAGCTCAGCTCACTCACAGCAGCCCCGGCTCCTGGTACACGGTGACCTAACCGTGCTTTCCTTAAGCATGCATGATGCCTGTCATGCATGTAACTGGATAAAATTAAGTTATACAGCATTATATTGTGGTCGGGTTGCTTGCTTACCTCGGTCGAGTGACCTCCCTCATTCGATCGTGCAATCAGAGTTGCACAGATTCAGGGTTGCACGCGCACTTCTCTCGTTCGCTCTTCCATTACGTTAGCGGATGTGTTTTTAGAAACGCCAACTACAATCTGATGCAAAATGTGGGAGATTCGGTGCTGATGTGCATCACGGGCTGTTGAGATAACTGCTCAACGGGGTCGTCTCCAGCCCCGCTACGTGGCCCAGCCAAGCTCTCGCGCGTACCACTGCCGTCCCGCGCTCATCTCAGGCATCCAGGCCGCCGTCTGGGCGAGCGAGCGCGCGCGGCAGCGTGTCTGGGTCTGGGTTTTTTTTTTTTTACGTCTCACTCAAAACCTGACAGGCTAAAGCGCGCGCACGAGCTGAGCTGAAATCCTTGATTGATGAAATATTAATGAGTACCACGAGGACCAATGTATCGTCACCTTTAAGGAATCAACTATAATTAAGTCTTTTTCAGATTTGATCGTTTGAGGGTAACAAGTGTCAACTAAACATCTTCCTTAACAAATACAAGACCCCCGACGCAAGTTGTTTATTATAGTAATGGATTTCTTAAATCCAACAATATTTGTGGTGAAGGTTTCATATTTACAAAACAATTTAATTGATACTTTAATGTTAACATTTTCATATTCATTATTGTTCTCATTTCTTTTAAAGGTTACAATGACCTATTATATCAATTTATTTAAATATTTTGGAAATGAAGTAACAAAGAATGCAATAGATTGTTTTTCTTCCTCAGAAGGGGCTACAATTGTGATGCACCCCCTGGTGGTGACTGTAATGATGACACCCAAGAAGCAGTAATGTACATTCCCTCCTAAAGCCTTGTTAAACAAGCAGGACCACTGGAAGTTACAAAGAAAGTTTTATTGAGCCTAGCAGATTCTGAAACAATGGTCTTACACTTGCTCCAAACTCTTTAAAGATGCACCAACAACCTTAAAGGGTGAAGAAGCATCCACTTCTCTCCGACAGGCACATTCCTATCATTTTGGGTGGCAATATAGAGACAAGAAGTTGGAAAATGCATATTCCAGAGATTTAATCCTTTTTTCAAGTCAGAGGACAAAAAAGGAATTCAAATCAAATAAATGAACCATCACTTACTTCAGTGAACCCAAAAGAGCTTTAGATTGTTGGGTCATATACATGGTTGCAAATTTGAGGGTTACTTTCAAGGCCAAACATGACAGTGACGGCAATCATTGACAACTACAAACATTTGATGACAGAACACCAATACTTTAAAAATTAAGTTTGTTTGTCTCGTGCCACTGAAGAGAGGCTTTGTCTAAAATCTCTGTGCAGCAGTTAAAGAGGTTTTTAAGATAGCGGTGTGCTGTCCTGGAATAATTTTGATTCTTTTTGGTTCAGGATTCAGCAACCATACACTTGACTGAGAATGAGCTTGCTTGTTTATTGATATAAGTTTAATCACTGACTCTTAATCATCTTATCTTTCAAAGAATTGGCTCTTGATAAAGAACCATTGATTTTACCACATGCAGTGCTGTAAATCTGAAACAATGAAGCAAAGATACATTTTCAGATATTTTACTTTGTTGTCAATTCAATTTAAAACAAAGAACTATATACGTATATGAATAGGTTAACATCCACTTCTTCACACATGGTTGGACTTCATACATTTATCCATTGTTGACCGCTCACTTTGCCTCCCATCATGCTCCTGTCAGCAGAGCCCAGTCCAGAGAAGGTAAGAGAAAGAGTGGAGGGAATGTGTGTGAAGTTGGGAGTCCTTTATTGAATTCTCCAACCACTTCTTCCCTAGGCCCTGTAAAGGCTGGTGACAGCAAGAGTGGGCGGGACATGAAATGAGACATTATCACTGTGGCAACTGTAGCAATGTGCCCTGTCCTGAAGGCAGGTAAGTGATATTGCGGGAACGTGAGAGCTGGAAAGCGATGTCCTCAGCTGCCTCCAGTTTACGAAGCTCTACCAGACCATCACCAGCCTCCATCAGGGAGTTAGCAATGAGCAAGGCAGCCTGGGAATCTCCCTCTGCTGAGATAATGGCTGCCTGTTTCTGTTGCTCTGCCTAAAATAAAGAAAGAAAAAAAAGAGGATTATTTAAGCTGCTCCATTTCCCAACATGCCACACTTTTCCAAAGAAGTCTGTATATCTTTTCCATGATTGGAATGATCCGTGTGTAAAAAGAAAATACCTTTTCTACAACAAAACGGGCCCTCTCAGCCTCCTGCTGGGCCACCTGCTTCATCTCAACAGCCTCTGTGAACTCCTTTCCAAAGGTCAAGTGTGTCTGCAAGAACACAAAAGAGACATTTATTTCTGGCATGTTGATTTTCTGTAAACAGAAAATTATTGTTGCAAAATTAGCCAGGAGCTTCATACCAGTGAAACGTCGTCCAAGATGAGGCCAAAGGTGGAGGCTCTTTCTGTAAGGTCCTCACTAACCTGCTGAGACACCAGTTCTCTCTGGGTAATGAGCTCACCAGCATCAAAACGAGCCTGTCAAGAGGGGAGACAGGACCACACACAGAGACTTATGAGTCGCTGCTTCAGCTCATTGGCATCCATTATAAACTTATCTTGACTCGTACTCACCACTACAGCCTTTAAGACCTCTGTGGTGATGGATGGCAGCACCCTCTCATCATAGTCCTCACCAATAGTGGTGAAGATTCGTGGTAGCTGGTTGGTCACCGGCCGGAAGAGGATACGCAATGTGATGTTTACATTCTGCAGATCTGCAGAAGGAAAGATTCAATGTTAATCTTCGTGCACATATTGGTCTTTAAATCATATAGCTTTGTTGCATGATGATGTAATGTATGTCTGCTTATTTTGGTGATTGTGCCAATTCAATCTTGACACATTGGCTTTTAAAAAGACACCTGAGTGAGAGCAGCTTTACAGCAATCCAGAAGCTAATTGGTGTACCTTTGCTGCCTGTAATGACAGGAACATTACGTGGACGGGAGCGACAATCGAAGATGATAGGTTTCTGAACCCAGGGAATAAGAAAGTGAGTCCCTTCTCCAACAACGGCATCCTGCACTCCTCGAAACCGGTCAAATATCACAGCCTGGTGCCCTGCATCAACTGGAGCGGGAAGAGATGGTCACATGTCAGGAATGTGAGGCGTAGCAGCTGTCAATCCTTTTTAAAAAATCTTGGTCAGTCCTACAATATTTGTTGTAGCTTTGGAATAAATCCCAGAATTGTTAAATAAAGTGAATTATGCTGCTATAGCAACACGGTGCTATAGAAACAAGTTTTCAGGTTTACCTAACACAATCACAACTCAATTCCAGTTGTTTGAAACACACTAAAAAGCAAATAAACATAAAACAGTGTATCCCTTCATAAATTTAAGACAAACAATACAAAATATTGGATAGATAAATAACTCAAAAATGGGCGCCTTTATTTGACCTTAAATATTTTAGCATGTAGAATGCATTTTTATATTAAATTATATTTGGTTTTATTTCTATTTGTTAAATTCCCCCTTGTCGAGCCAATGCTTTTGTATATCAAGAACATCTATTGTTAGGGAGGTAACTTTATTGTATTCTTGTTTAAGTCATGTGATCTTACGTATACAACAGATTTTTACTTACCATTGAAAAGCGCAGAGTTAACAACACCTCCACCAACGGCGAGGGCCAGTCCCAACTTCCCAATAGACTCAAACAGCTTGGCCATGACAGCAATCTACTGAAAGCAATTAGTACACATCATTAGCATTAATCTAATACAGGTAAACCTTTTGAGTGTTATTGGTGGTACTTAGAAAGTCTAAATCCCTTCCACTGTAATGATTGGCATTGGCCTCAAGGGCTGATACAGTAGATGCCAAAGCTGTGGGGGTGAGCTAACACAACTCAATGGATAGCATTAGCTTTGCAGCTAACTACCTAGCAGAGAAGTGAAACAGTTCGCAAGCTAAGTCGACAGAATCTTAAATGTGAATTCCAACACGTAAAACACTACATATAATGGCTTGGATGTCGCT